>NW_022111370.1:8157729-8185498 GCF_000313985.2 Echinops telfairi
CTACCCGGTCCTGCGCCATCCTCACAATTGTGATGCTTGAGCCCATTGTGGCTGCGACTGTGTCGATCCATCTACTTGGCCATCTTCATTCCCCCCTTGTTTTCCTACTTTACCAAGCATGCTGCCCTTTCCCAGGGATTCTGAGGTTCTGTAGGACATGCTAACTTGAAAAACAAAAACAGAAATATAGTAGCTCACTGGTTCCATCGCTGTACATGGGAGCTTTTATGTGTAGTTTAATTTTCAAGATGTGTTGCATTAGGTAAATCTGCTGCATAAGACCTCTTTAAAGTGTTGAAAGGCAAGGCTGTTGCTTTGAGGATGAAAGTGTGCCTGACCCAAGCCATGGTATTTTCCATCACCTCATGTGCATATGAATTTGGACAATGAATTAGGAAGACTGAAGACAAATCGATGCATTCGGACTGTGCTGCTGGCACAGAATCTAGACAGTACCATGGGCTGCTAAAAGGACAAAGCAATCTGTCTTGGAATCTGGAGTGCTTCTTAGAGGCAAGGAGGGTGAGACTTTGGCTTACATCCTTAGGACATGTAAGCGAAGAGACCAGTCCCTGGAGAAGGACAGCATACTTGGTAAAGTGGAGGGGCAGCGAAGGACAGGAAGGCCCTCAACCAGAGGAACTGACACAGTGCCTGTAACAATGGGCTCAGGCAGGGGGGCAGCTGCGAGGATGGCCCAGGATCATGTGGCACTTCGTTCTGTTGTGATAGGATGGGTATGAATCAGAACGGACTCAGTGGCATCTAACAGCAATGACAGTTTTAAAGAGAGTTCAAAATGATGCTAAAAACTTTCATACAATAAAAACATGCATCACACAGTGACAATATGCCTTCCCCCCATATCTGTGACACATCCCCCAGTTTCTCTCCCTGAGGAACCAAACGAAATGGAGATTGTGGAATGAGTACAGCTCTCTGGAAACCATTCCAAGTTCTTGTGGATGGGAATCTGCTAGACCTGCCGAGGAATCTGGAGTTTCAACAATCAGCTAATTGGGGAAAAACCCCAGGGCTCCAGTGATGTAATGAGGCATACATGAACAAAAAAGGAGACAACTCACTCTATTTATTGAACAACAGTTTAGCTCCTTGCCACCTTTCAGTGATACAAAACGTTTTGCGAAACCAGCTCATTTTTTCTTCGATTTGCAAAACGCAATCATTTAAGAGTGGTGCAATGGTGTATGAGTAATGATTTGATAGGACTTTCTTTCCTAGTCATCATCTTTGTAACTCCCACCAAAGGGATTTTTCCCGATGGGTCCAGGTAAGAGAAATTGGGGGAAGACCCTGATTCAGTTGAGAATGCTTGCTACATTCCACATTATGACTGTGAAGACTTGGAATGCTAATGTAGGGACCTGTCAATTTTGCCACCCTGCTGGGTACCCAACGAGCCATCTCAGAAGGGGGGATCTCACTACCAGAAAGAGAGAAGAGGGAAGAGTGAAGGGTGTCATGAGATCCCTGATCTTTGAACCTCCTTGATCCAGACAGCTGTGGCACCAGAGAAGCAACAGAAGAGTAGCAGCAGTAGAACCAAGAACCAGAGCAGGAGACAGAGGAGTAGGGGTCCTGGCATATGGAAGGAGGAGAACTGAGTACGTGTGGGCGGAAAGCTAGGTTGTGAAGGCAGGTGTCTTCAGCCACTTAATTGGGAAACTAGGCTTGCTGGCCCATGGAGCTAGAGTTGAGGGCCTTTGGCTGGCGGAGTAGCACACCCTTTGTGCTGTTCTTGGCAACACCACGGGGCTTTGTAATATTGCCTGAGCAGGGCAGAGGATTAAGAGTCAAGTGGCTGAGAGGATGAAGATCAGGTGGAGAGGCCTCCTTCTGGGCATGGCTAGGGAGAGGTGGTCCTGACTGAAGAAGCATATCCTGATCATTTCTGATTCTGAATTGCAATGTTGTTCATTGCCCTGGTAGCATAGTAAACTAAGCACTGCACTGCTAACCACAAGATCCGAAGTTTGAACCCATGAGCTGCTTTTCAGGATAAAGAAGAAGCTGTCTACTTCTGTAAAGACTTAAAGTCTCGGAAATCCAAAGGGGCCAGTTCTACTCTGGCCTATAGGGTTGCTATGAGTCGCAACTGATTGCATGGCAGTGAGTTTGATGTTTGATTTAAACTTCACTAATCAAGCCCATCGTTTAAAGTGTGGTTTGGGAACTCAGTGTGGTCATTGCAGGAAACGATGGGGCCCAGCACGGTTGTAAAGAGTGCTGCCCAAGGGATGGTCGGTTGGAGACTCACTATGAAGTGTGGAGAATGGAGGCATGTCTGACCTCAGCCTCATAGGCATCCACCTTGGGCTGATGTGGCTTTTGATTCTCCTTCCCCTTTGTGCAGTTAGAAGAGGTCAACTGTGGTCCCCGGGCCTTTTTAATTTCCAGGGTCGTTTTCAGAGGAAATGTTTCTGGGCAGAAGCACAGTGGAAAGTTGCTTTGAAAATTGCACGTGTCCTAGATCCCCAGCTGGTGCCCTGGTGAAATGTCAACAATTTCTAGGAAAGGGCGTCATGTTTGGTGAAGGGTCAGAGGAAAAAGGAACTGTTCACGAGATGGACTGGCATAATAGCTGCAGCAGTGGACTGAAGCATGCCAGCATTGGCAAGCAGCAGCAAGACCAAGTCTCAATGGCTTCTGTTATTCTGCAGGTGGCCCTGAGCCACTATCTGCTCCAACAACCAGCCTCATACCTGAGGATAGGGTGGAGCTGGAGTTGAGTGCCTTTGGCTGGTGGAGTAGCACACCCTTTGTGCTGTTCTTGGCAACACCATGGGGCTTTGTAACATTGCCTGAGCAGGGCAGAGGATTAAGAGTCAAGTGGCTGAGAGGATGAAGTAACTCTTCTCACGGGACATGGCTTTAATTGCAACGGCATCTATGCATCGATTTTCAAATCCATACAGTGCTGTCATCTGTCCAGTCAAGGGGCCATGTAGGTCTTCATGGCTGTGTCCTGAGTGCTGTCCTCAGGGCACACTTGTCCCCATGACCAGCTGAGGTCTTAGGCACGTGCTCATGCCTGCAGTCACATCTGAGGGCATCCACTAAGCTCTGTTGTGCCAATGAAAGAGCGGATATTGAGAAGTCCCAGTGGCATGCACACTAAACTGCCAAGTAAAAGACCAGCAGTTCTTAACCAGCAGGCGCTCCAGGGGAGAAAGATGGATTATCTACTTTTCTTTTAAATTGTTTTATTGACATGTAATTCAACTATCCTACAATCCAACAGTTCAGTCATAGTTAAAAGAGTTGTATGCTCATCACCACAATCTATTTTAGACCAGAATCTTCTTTCTTGTACCCCTTGTCATAACCTCTCCCCACTCCCAACCTCTCCTGCCCTAGCCCCAAGAAATCATGAATCCAATTCCTGTCTCTGTAGATTTACCTATCCTGGATTTCATATACAGGAAAACATACTAAAACAAAAAACAAAATAACTAAAAACAACAATAAAGGAAACAGAAAAAGACCTCAATAGGACAGAAAGTATAAAATATTAAAAATGAGAACAAATTTAAAATGAGTCAAAAGGGAGGTAAAATGATCAGATGTTAAAATTTAACCTAGCTACGTCTGCAGTTATCCACTTTCCAATGTACTCTGCATGATCACCAGGTGATTCCACTTCACTTTAAGAAACAAACAAACAGCACAAACAAAACAAAACAAAAATAACCTTACAGGGGCAATTATACTTTATAGGGTCACTATGACTCAATGGCAGTGAGTTGGTTTTTTTCAGAGTTGAGGTAAGATTTAATTCACTTATTTCAACTTGGCAATTATACAATCGATGCATGCTCATCACGGGGAAGCTCCAGTGTATGGATCAACAAAAGGGAGAACATGGAAATCAGCTGCAAATGAGACCACCCAGAAATAACCCCGTAACATGTGGAGATCAACTTCTGGGAAGATGCACGCCCTCCTTTTTAGTCTCTGTCTTCATCCCTCTTCCCGTCCGTTGTAAACACGGCAATATTCCATACGCTGCTTCTGTGTAAACACGGCAATATTCCATACGCTGCTTCTGTGTAAACACGGCAATATTCCATACGCTGCTTCTGTGTAAACACGGCAATGTTCCATACGTTGCTTCTGTGTAAACACGGCAATATTCCATACGCTGCTTTCTGTGTAAACACGGCAATATTCCATACGCTGCTTCTGTGTAAACACGGCAATATTCCATACGCTGCTTTCTGTGTAAACACGGCAATATTCCATACGCTGCTTTCGGCGTTTCCTATGTTGTTCTGGGTGCAGGCTGCTGAGTTGGTGCTGGCTCAGCGCGGCCCTGCGCACCACAGGAGGAAACACTGGGTGCTCCTGTGCCACCCTCACAATTGTTCCTGTGTCTGAGCGCGTCGACGCAGCCACCGGGTCAACCATCTCATCACTGAGGTCCTGTCTTTCTTCTGCTGCCCTTTCGGTTTACCAAGCATGAAGTCCTTCTCCAGAGAATGGCTTCAGGATTGAAGGGAAAGTCCATGGAAACCTGAGCTCTACAGAAGACCCCAACCTGGCTTGCTGAAAGCGAAGAGTCGTCAACATGAAGAAACCCGAATCCTCACAGCTGTACTGATAAGCAACACACGATAAACAGAGACGTACTGAAATGGTCTAGGATTTCATTTTCTTTGGCTCCGCCATCAATGCTCATGCAACAATAGTCAAAAAATCAAAACAAAAACCACCCCTCGTGAGCCTCAAGAACAGAATAAAACTTCCCCTGTGGGCGTCAGAGCCTGTGAATCTTTACTGGGAAAGAATGTCTCATCTTTCTCCCTCAGAGCAGCTGGTAGGCTTGAACCACTGACCTTGTGGTTAGCAGCCCATCCCCAAACTCAGTACACATCATGGCTCCTATCTTTAACACAATACCCTTCTACCATCCACCCAAAGCCCTCTAGAAGAAAACATTCTCAGTTTAAATTCTGTTTTAAAAAGAAAGAAAGAAATCAAATACTGGATTGCATTGGGAGAATCTACTGTACAAGAACTCTTTAAAGTATTAAAGAGCAAAGACGGCACTTTGGGGACTAAGATGCACCTCACCCAAGCCATGGTAGTTTCTTCAAAAGGTGGACAATGGAAAAAGAAGACCACAAAAGAATGAATAATTCTGACCACTTGTGTAGGAGAAAAACACTGAATATATTGTGGACTGTCAAGAGAATGAGCAACTCGGTCTTGGAAAACGCAGACAGAGTGAATGCTCTTTAGAAGTGAAGCTAGTGGGATTTCATCCTGTGTGCTCTGGACACGGGGAGAAAGACAAGGCTCTCTACTCCTGTAAAGAGATCCAGTCTTGGAAAACCATAGGGCCGGTTTTTCTCAGTCCTACAGGGTTACTCTGAGTAGCCAGCGACTTGATGACAGTGAGTTTTTGTTTTGTTTAGACTCTGAGCATGTTATTAGAAGGGCCCAAACCCCATAGAAAGACATATGCTAAGTACAGGAGAGATGAGCCCCAAACCCCCAAAACAACAAAACAAACAAAAGAAGATCCACAAGGCGATGGATTGACACAATGACTGGGCTTAAACAGAGTCATGACTGGAAACACAATGCAGTGCTTGGCAGGGTTTTGCTCTGTTTTGCCGGGGGTTCACTATGAATTGGAACTGACTTGGGGACACTTAACATAGATGTGAGCATCTTTCCGTGTAATAAAATATAATTCTGCCATGCACCAAAATTTACTAATCCCTCTCAAGTGCTTCATTTTATGGATGTATTTAAATTGCCTTAATGAATTCCATCTTGTTGGATGGTTTGTTTTTCATCGTTGTTTTTGCCAACAACATTGTAATAAGTATCACTGTAGTGAGATCTGTGTGTACCAATTTTCCAATTTGGAAGTTTGAAGTTGGCAGCCTTCACACTCAGCCCACACCCAGTGTTGCCTAGTACTTCCTGTGGTTGAAATATAGTTGGATGATATTATGTCAACTTGAATTTGTATGACAGTGATTTGGTGGAGTTCAACCTGTCAATCAGCCCAATGCCTGATGATGCCTCTTGGGGTGTGGCCTTCTTCTAAGGAAGAAACTGGGAACTCCCCAACCCCCTCCCCTGCCACTTTGCCAGCCTGCTTGCTAGGACTCTGCTTGCCTCTAGGTGTGGCCCCGTGTGGGCCGTCTGACCCTGAGAGCTGTCAGTGCTCTGCCATGTCTTCACTGACCTTGGATTCCCTTAACTCTGCATCTACTAGCCTATGATCGTCCTGCATCTGACTTCACCTTTCTGGGTCATCTCTTTGTTATCGGCCTGCAGCTACTTGAGTCTGAAGAGAGCCCCAGCTTGCATCAGATATGGTGACTTGAGTTGGACTGGGCTGGGCTGCCTTCTTGATATAAAATTGCTTCTTGAAATTAAGTTCTTTCTTATATACATATATGAGTATTACTGATTTTGTTTCTTTAGACAAGCCAGCCTAACACACTGACCTTTACAGATGCCTGTATTATACACGTATGTGGATCTTGCTTGGTGTGCTGTATGCCCATTTGGAGGCTGTGAACACATGCTGTTATCCTCTGTAATACTTAGGACAGTGGAAAGCCTCCGTGTGCTTCAACCCTCGTCTGAACTCTGAACTTGAATCCACAGTGCTGTTTTGACTTTGATATTTGACTTCAGGTTTTTGTCTCTAGACCACCCTGTCATTCAACAGGGAGCTCTTGAGCATCTCTTATGTACCATTCAGGGCTCTACAGCACAAGAAAAACATCAGTAAGACAGAAACATGACCTCAGGAAGTGACATTGTAAATGGTAATTACTCTTGGTGGCTGCCCTAGCGTCTTCCCTAATGCATGGTCACCCCATGCACAGCTGAAGGGCGCGATGCCCAGTCCTGTGCCAGGTCATTGATTTCCATAGACATTTCATTGGCTGACTTTTGGAAGCAGTTCATCAGGCCTTTCTCCATAGTCTGCCTTCATCTGGAAGCTCTGCTGATAGCTACTGGGCATCATACCAACACACAGCCTCCATGGACAGATTGATGGTGGCAGCATGGAAGGTGCCAAGGCCAGGAGCCTAAGCTGAGTTCTGTGCATGTTGTCCTGGCTGTTTGGGGCCTTTAAGCTGATTCCAACTCATAGCAGCCCAATGTACAACAGAAAACACACCATATCCCGATCTTGCCCCATCCTCACAAGTGTTGTTCTGTCTGAGCTCACTGTTGCAGCCATGGTTCCAATCCATTTCATTGAGGGGGTTTCTCCTTTTCCCCAACTCTACTCTATTAGGCCTGCCATCCTTTTCCAGGGACTTGTCTCTTCTGACAACGTGTTCGAAGTACATGAGACAGAAAACGTCTTGCCACCTTCACTTGTAATGAGCTTTCGGGCTACATTTCCTCCAAGACAGATTGATTTGTTCTTCCGTGGGACTTCCAGTATTCTTTGCCAGCAGAATCACCCCAACGCACCAGTTCCTCTGGAGTGCTCCTTAGTCATCATCCAATTTTCACAGGAATATGAGGTGTTTAAAAATACCATGGTTTGAGTCAGGTGCACCTTAGTCCTCAAAGTGATGTCTTTGTGCTTTGACGCTTTAAAGAGGCCTTCTGGATGGCAGGCAAGCATTCTACCACAGAACCTCCAGTGTCCTAATAGACAAGCAAGCAAAGACAGGGTCACTTCACATGCAAATAAGCGCTACTAGGAGCCACAAAGACAAGGCGTGATTTAGAGGCTCTTAAAATTCAGGGACTAGTGGAAGGGTGGTGAGTTCAGAGGGAGCTGAGAGGAGGTTTCTCGGAGGAAAAGGAAGTCTAGTGATGGAGAGGTCTAACGCATGAGCAGAAGTGATGTGGAGGACAGAAGTTCCTTGACAAGGGGTAGCATGGGAGGCTGTGTTGTGGGGACAAGCCAGGCTGTTCCCAAGACAGCAGCTAGGGAAGAGAAGAGAGATCGCAGGCTAATGCTGGATGAGGCCCGAGAGGCTGGACAGGGCCTGGATAACGAGAAGTCTAGAATGTCAAAGAAAATACCCTAATAATAATAATTTATAAATTATCCAGGGTTCAGGGGGGAGAGGGGAGGAGGAGCAGGGAGGGAGGGGGAAAAATGAGGAGTTCATATCAAGGGCTCAAGTAGAAAGCAGGTGCTTTGAGAATGATGATGACAACATATGTACAAATGTGCTTGACATAATGGATGGATGTATGGATTGTGATAAGAGTTGTATGATCCCCCAATGAAATGATTTAGATAGAAAAGAAAAGAAAATACCCTAAAGGAAGCAGGGGAGTGACCCGATCTGCTTTTGATTTCTACAAGCTCACTCTGGTAAGCATGTCATCTCAGTTCCAACTCTCCTGATTATTACACCCCAAAGGAAGGGCGACAACCCTTTGTTAGATGTTGGCTAAGAGGAAGCACTGTTGTTTTCAGAATGTTAATTGTTTCAGCTCTCTGGGCCTTGAGTTGCACCAGATCCTGTTATCTAGCATCTAGTCAGTCTCCTTTCCTACTGTGCACCCACCAACAACACAGGAAGAGGAGTTGTGTGGGACAGACAGGCACAGACTCCCTGAGCAGAACAGACTGCTGGTCTTGTACAACCTCTCAGAAAATCCTGAAGTTCACGGACCAGCCAATTTTCAGAGGCCTAAGTAGGTGATCCACCACTCTGTGTCAGTTTTTCAAACCGTGGTGGTCTCTGTGTTCCTCTGATGCTGGGAACTCGCGCACCGGTATTTCATATACTAGAAGGATCATCCATGATGCACCAGTTTCAGTGGGGCTTCCAGACTAACACAGACTAGGAAGAAAAGCCTGATGATCCACTGTTGAAAATCACTCAATGAAAACCCCGAGGCTCACAACCGAATGAGATAGTGCTGGAAGATGGGCCTCCGAGGTTGGAAGGCACTCAAGATATAAAGTGGGCGATGGATTTGAGTCTGCCCATGATTCTGGAAACTTTGTAGGCACAGGAAATGTAAGCAATTTTAGCTTCCATGCTAGGAAGGCATCAGAGGGGACGAGTTTCTAGGGAAGGAAGATGGAGAGAAGCAGTTCTGCCAAGGAGGGCATCGCTAGGGGTTGGAGACTGCGGAGAGACATTTGTCTTTCAAAAGGAAGTGCAGAAGTCCTGCAAACACAGCACAGAGGCACCGGTACACTCACCCCATGCCCACTTGCTCCCACACTAGCTGGCTGCCTGCACCCCTCAAAAGAGGCAAGCCTGTGATCACCTGGTTCTCTTGATCCATCTTTTCTCAGTGAAGGACACCCACCCTCTTTTCTGGTCTCCTCTTCCCCTTCCACAGGGTGTGGGGTCCTGCTCTGAACCCGCATGCGCTTGCTCATGCTCCCCACTTCAAGTCTGTTTGGTAGTCCGCAGACACAGATTAGGGAGACACCCCACATGGTTATGCATTCCTTCTTTTTGCTCTTATTGTGAGATCATCTAGTTCCCACAGCAGTATGCTCTCTACAAAATAACAACCTGCTAGTATTTACTGGAGGCAGACAGACAGGGCTTTCTACTCTGGGAAACCCACAGGGGCAGCTCTACCCTGTCCGGTATGGTCGCTATGATTGGGCTTCGGCACGATGGCAGTGAGGGAGGGAGTGGGCACAGACACCATTCTGTCCTGTAGTCTAAAGTGTCATTTTGAGTCAGAGCTGACTCAATGCCACCTATCCAAAAACACAAGGAGGTGATATTATCCTCAGCACCTGCTAACTGGTGACACTTCAGTAACGGACAGAATGACTTGTGGATGGGGAAATGGTAACCGATGACTAGAAAGATGTCTAGCATTCAGGAAAGAGTACAGAAAGAAGCAAAAAGCAAAGCAAAACTTGCACATCTCAGAAATCACTTCGCCCACATTTGATGCACATCATGCCAGCATTCTCCCTTAGCTCGTGTTCGCCAGAAGCCTTTGTAGATATAAATATGTCTTTACAAAAGCAGTCATGCTATTTTTAAATGAAAACGATTAAATATAAGTCACTGGAATTTTCCAGGAAACCAAACAAAAAAACAAATCTGGAATCAAACAGGGCAACTAACCACAATGTTGATTCCTTTCCTGGCTAGACTGGATTTCAGCCTCAGAGATTGATCCAGATGACTTTTCTCACACTAATCCTTGAGTTCTGGAATGTGTAGGAATGCCCACTGGTTTCTTTTACAGTCGCCTCGCAACAGGGTGCAGTAGATAAACCTTGGGTGACCCTTCATGCGCTCACCCTTCTCAGAACTTGGTAGACTTCGCTCTGTTGACTTTTTGAGTTGAGGGTTATAAAGGGCTGGAGGCAAGACAGCCAGGTCTCCGCGTGATTCTTTGCTCAACACAAATAGGATGTTTCTCTTGCATTTTTAATATCTTGCCAATTCATATCTAGAGGGTTTTTTTTTTCTCTACTGATTCCTCTTGGGACACACTGGGTTGTCTTTGAAGTCTAGTGATTTCTAGCTTCCTTCACATCAAAAACCCTTTTTTGGAATATTCTTTACATACTACCCCATGCCCCACCTCGGTTCCCATTTTCTTGTTGAGGATACCAATTTATGTATGCCAGCCTTCTTTTTTCTTCTTCTGGTATGCTCTCATCTGTGCATTATAGTGGATTGCTTCTTTCTATTGCATTTTGTGTGATTTTTTTCTTTAAAAAAGGAGCTCAGCTTGTGCCTAGAAGAGTCTTTATTTCCCATTGCTTCTAAATAGATTTTCATCTCTATAATTATTTTATTTTTATCTTCCATTTGTTTCCTGAGCTCTCTTCCCTTAACTGCTCAAGTTGTCTTCTTATTGTGTCTTTGATCATTTCTATTTATTCTCTGAACTCTCCTTGCCACGAAGTGACGTAATCAGTTTATTACAGTGGTTCTCTGAAATACATGATTTTTTGCTGTATAATTTTTTAAATCTTTCTTTCCTTTCTTTCCCACTTTATTTTTCCTTTCTCGCAATATCCATGACTAGGTCGTCACCTAGCTTCTTGCACAATTTTACTTCAAGATGATCAACCAATTGACTGAAAGGAGCCTGAAAGATATGGTGAAGTGGCCTCCGAGTTAGGTTTCCACCATTGCCTGGCAGTTTGTTCAGCCGAGACATGCTTATGGCCCAGGACGAGGTGGAATGATACAATGGCTGCAACGATGAGCTCCAACATAAGAACGATTGTGAAGGTGGTGCAGGACCGGGCGGTGTTTCAGTCTGTGCCACATAGACCCACTATGCTGTAAGCTCTGCCACCGACATTTCAAATCCCAGCCATCATCCATGATGGATAGATTTCAGTGGAGCTGCCAGACTAAGACTGACTTGGAAAAAAGACTCAGTGGATGATCTATTTTTGAAAATTAGCCAATGAAATCCTTATTGATCCCAACAGAATAGGGTCTCATATAATGTGGGTCCCCTAGGTTGATGGGCACCGCACAAGAGCTGCAATAATGGACTTACATGTACCAAAAGTTATAAAGATGACCCAGGACTGGGAAATGTTTCACTCTGCTATATACAAGGAGCCCAAGAGTTAAGCTGCCTCAATTGCAACTAACAACAAGGTAAGTGTCTAGGCTTTGCTATCCTAGTCAATCCACCCTGATGAAATGTTTTGAGCCGTTCAGGAGGTCAGAGCTACTCAAAACAAGCACTTGAAGATTTGCATGGGATGGTAATTCAAGGATTCCCCCTCTCCATATCCCTTGCTCCCTTTTCACCCGTCTTCATTTACTTGCTTCCAGTGTACCCTGTGATTTTTATAGGACTGTTCTTGGCGTCTGTTTAGACTGACCCAGACACATCAGATATCGTTGCATCCAGAGACCGATGGCTGGGTGGGACCTTCAGAGTGAAGACTCTCGGTGAGACCTCTACAGTTGTCAAGGATCTGAGGAGGTTTTCAGGACTCTCCCAAAGTTTGGCTTCAATTGTACATATCGACATCGTGCTTGCTTATTTGAAAATAGAATATTTCATGTCTATTTCAGTGTTTTGTTACGGGTTTTAGGGAGGACAGTGGAGTCAATTTATCTTTAATCCCATTTCACACACCATAAATCCTTCTGTCACTATCGTCACTCTGCTCGATGGAGCACCGATCATGACTGAATTATACCTACCAGGAGGAGCCACGTTGGCACAGTGGCGAAGTGTCTTGGTACAAACTGGAAGGTCAGTGGTTCAAACCCACGTGTGCTGCGCTCTGAGGGACAAAGGTGTGGCAGCACAAGTCAGCCTCGGAACCCTTAGGGCACAGCTCAGCTCAGACTGCACTTGGAACGGCCGTCAGTCAGAGTCCACAGCAAGGGGTTTAGGGTTGGATTTGAGCTTGCACTAAGGTCAGTGGTGGGTAGAGGTGGTTTGCACACACGATTAGCCAGAGGCCCTCAACAAGATGGATTGACTTAATGGTGGTTACCATCGCCTCAAGCATAGGAATAATTGTGAGAATGGCCCTGGACCGGGCAGCAGTATTTCTCACTGTTGTTACAGGGTTGCTAGGAGCCAGAAGTGACTTTAAAAAAAAATCATTTTATTAGGGGCTCATACAACTCTTATCACAATCCATACATACATCAGGTATGTAAAGCGCATTCATAAATTCATTGCCCTCATCATTCTCAAAACATTTCCTCTCCACTTAAGCCCCCAGCATTACGTCCTCATTTCCCCCTCCCTCCCCACTCCCTCCTCCCTCATGAGCCCTTGATAATTTAAAAATTATCATTTTGTCATATCTTGCCCTGACTCCCTTCACCTACGTTTCTGTTGTCCGTCCCCTAGGGAGGAGGTTACATATAGATCCTTGTAATCGGTTCCCTCTTTACAATCCACTCTCCCTCCACCCTCCCAGTATCGCCACTCACACCACTGGTCCTGAAGGGATCATCCGCCCTGGATTCCCTGTGTTTCCAGTTCCTATCTGTACCAGTGTACATCCTCTGGTCTAGCCAGACTTGCAAGGTACAATTCGTATCATGATAGTTGGGGCAGGGAGGAAGCATTTAGGAACTAGAGGAAAGCAATATTTTTCATCGTTGCTACATCACACCCTGATGAGCCAGAACTGACTTACTGGCACCTAACAACAACAATATTAACCTGAAAGTTGGCAGATCAAACCCACTCAACAAGACCACAGAAGAAAAACTTGGCAGTCTGCTTCTATAAAGATTACAGGTAAGAAAACGGAATGGAGCACAAATCTATTTGGGCACACCATGAGCTAGAATCAGCTCAATGGCAACAAGCTTGTTTGGTCTTTTCTTGCACTTATTTCAATGATAATTTTCCATTGATTATTTAATCAATTTCTGACTTGCTTCTGGCAAGTCTCAGATACTAGGGACCCAAGCTGCTGCTGCTCTTCGTCAGTGCCAAGGAGTCAGCTCCAACCTAAGGTGACTACAGAGCGAAACACCACATGGTCCTGTGGGATCTGCACAACTGTTCACATGGTCCAGCCCATTGATGCAGTCACTGTGTCAATCCACTTTGTTGAAGATCTTCCTCTTTTTCACTGCCCTGTTACTTTACCAAGCATAATGCCCTTCTCCAGGGGTGAGTTTCTCCTGACAACATGTCCAAAATATGTCAGATGGAATCTCCTCGTCCTTGCCTCCAAGGAGTATGCTCACCTGCACTTCTTCTAAGACAGACCAGTTTTCCCTTTCAGCGGTTAATGGTACTCTCAGTCTTCTTCTCTAGCACCACAGTTCAAATGCATCCATTCTTCATCATTCAGTATCCAATTTCACATGCATACTAGGCGACTGAAAAGACCATGGCTTGTGTCAGGTGCACCTTAGTCCTCAAAGTAACACCCTTGCTTTTCAATACTTGAAAGAGGTCTCGTGCAGCAAATCTACCCAATGCAATAGTCTTATTGATTGAAAATTCACACCACATACTTCCATAGTTTAGTTGCTTTTAAAAAGATTTGTATCTATATCATAACAATGGATTCTAGTACACCCTCCCCCCTCCCACACTCATAATTTGCTCTCCAATTGCCTTCAATTTCTCCCCATCCCCACCTCCCACAAGCTATTCCATCAGTAATTGTCTCTATGCATTCAGTCTTTCTGTGCTTCATAAATTGGGAAACATAACAGAAACAATAAAAGACAAAATAAAACAGAATAAAAGGAAGAAGGACAAGACTACCAGCAATATTAAAATAAGCCAGAGGGAAATTTTCTCTCTTAGAACAAACAACAAATATTTAAACATAGATCAAATTCAGGGTGGGTCAAGAGGGAAGTCAACTGACTAGGTATCATATTATACCATATTTCCATCCCCCATAATCTAGTGTATCTGTCTGATATTAAGGCAGTTCGAATCCCTTAACTGTGGCTGGAGGGGATCTGCCAAAGGCTTGATCCGAATAGGCACGCTGCTGATGAATTTTGGGCTGCCCCTGTCCTCCATAGCCTCCTATGTATTGTGTGCTCACCCTCTAATCTCTGATACCTTTCCTTCCACCACATTTGGATTTTGTTAGTTGTCTTCTTTGGATCACACAGGCGGATGTGCTTCCTCCATGTGGACTTAGCGGACGCCTCCCTTAGAAGACTGCTTGTTTGACTATAAGACTGCAAGGCCCCAGACACCCAGGCGCCATCTGCCTTCTTCACCACACTTTGCTGTAGCACCCTCATCTTTAGGGATCACTTCATGACAGCGAGTATCGAGGCCATTGCATTACTCGATCTCTTGATGGCTGCTTCCATGAGATTGACTGTGGATCCAGCAGGATGAAATCCTTGACCACTTCAATCCTTTCCCTGTTTACCATGATGCTCTTACTGGTCCGGTTGTGAGGATTTTGGTTTTCATTACAGAGTCTCCCATAAAAAACTGTGTTTCAGGCCAACTCGCCCCTCAAAAGCCCACCACTGGTCTTTGTGTCTCCAGGTTCAGTTCTCTCCCCTTCCCCTCCCCCTTCAGACCATTACTAGAGTGGACTCCTTAGGGTACAGACCTACTGTGTTCTCCTAGTAGGTTCATCTATGCAATATTCTATCAGCCCCACCTACAATGCAAAGGTATGTCCATTTTCCAGATATGAAAGTGGAAGTTCTGAGAGAAAAGATGACTCTAAGTGGGGGTTCAAGAAGCCCCAAAATGGCAGAGCAGGATCCTAGATGACTCTAAGTGGGGGTTCAAGAAGCCCCAAAATGGCAGAGCAGGATTCTAGATGTGTCCACATGATGGGAGTGGAGGACGGTAGGGGGGAAGTACCATGGAGAGGGTATGTTAGGCTGATCTGCCCACTCACCCCTTCATCCCTGCCCAGTATTTCTCATTTTGATGTATTTCTCCACCCCAGGCAGGACTATCTGTCCCCCGAGTCTTTTCCTAAAGCTAATCCAGATGAATTGCCTGGGCCAGGAAAAGGATAGAGGGGGTAACAAGAGTCTCCCACCTGCTCTCTTCCACAGTGAATGCAGAAGCCAGGAGCTCTGACATGGGATTTGGAAGATCAACAAGTTAGCTGCTCCCTGTGTGTCCACACTCAACAGAACTGCCTACTGGCTTGTAGAATAAGCAAGAAACCTGTGCTGGTTTCAGCCACTGCCATTTAGAATTTGTTTGTTACTGCTAATAGGCCCTGGGAGCATAGTTAATAGGAGCTTTGTGCTTATAAAGTCAAGGTTGGTAGTTTGAAGCTACCAACCATTCTGTGAGAGTGAGATGGAGCTTTTGACTCCCGTAAAGAGTTACAGTCTCAGAAACACACAGGGGCTGTTCTACCCTGTCGTATAGGGTCATTGTGAATTAGCATTGACTCGATGACAGTGAGGATGTGCTCAGAATTCCTGGTGGTGCCTTGTATTAAGGTTGGGATAACTCCAAGGTCATTGGTTCAAGGCCCCCCAGCCTTCTCTTGGAAGAAAGATGAGACTGTCTGTATTCATAGAGATTTATCATCTCAGAAGCCCTCAGGTGCATTTCTACTCTGTCCAATCGGGTGAGTTGGAACGGACTCGATGGCAGTGGACACTGGGTTGGTTGGTCCTGCCTAAGCTGCCCTTATTGGACAAACATAGGACAAGTCGATGAGCACCATACCAATCATTAGCAAGCCTGGGTGCCCAGGGCTCTGGGAGAACTGTGTGGAAGGTAGGCATCAGAGCAGCGTCCATCCAGGGCACCAAACTAGCTCTAGGGGTGCAGGAGCTAACCAGGAGGATGCTCAGGGAGATTTTGTAGAACCTCCGAAGTCAAGGTCTTTGGCTGCCTTGGGTTTCAGATTTCTTGTGTTCATTCCAAAAACAAAACGATGGAGCCAAATCCTTTTCTGTTTCTGTTTGCTTCCTGCCATAGGAATCCATCTTCCTGTGCAGCGCACTTAGCACTGCTGACAGCCTTATTTACTACCTCTGAACAAACCCGGCTGATTTACGAGAGGCGAAGCCAATCATCTGCTCCACAAAGTGCCCGCGAGCTGCTGCCTCCAGGGCTTGTTGCAACTCACTGCCTGCAAATGTTTTCTCCTCCCTCCCCCTCAGTTGTTTCTTCTCTAGATACTGAAAAACAAAGTGTGTGCACAGCCCAAGACATTTTTTCCCCCTGAAGATCATATCCCCGCACCTCTGCATTGCTGCTGGGCTGCAGTAGGTCTAGAGAGAATTAAAAATATCTTAGCTCTTGCCCCATTTCCCTAAAATGCATCTTAGATCCATAGTGATGTTTCTTCCCCAAAGCAGACAATCCTGAGCTACATCGCTGCCTTGCCAATTAGTGATGGCACGGCCCCAGGAAGAAGCATATTCATTTTCTGAGCCTGTTTTCTCCTCTGTGTCAGGTATCAGTGCAGTCAATGGCCAGGGAGGTAGACATACCTGACCCCTTCTGGCTTCCCTGTTGCCACTTGGCAAGACTCAGACAAGCCTCCACACTCCATTCTCCTATAGCTATTCTGACACCAACCGTTCCCCCCACGCTCTCTCTCGACATCTACTCTGGCCTAATTCTTTGGAATGGCCACAGGGAACTCACAGACAACACTCACAATTAAGGTGGTTTACTAAGGAAGTTAATAGGCGTCCACAAGTCAGGATCAGCACATAGTAAGGATACAGTCATTGGTCTCCTCAGCCAGCAATCCCGTCTCTCTCCGGGTCTCTGTGTCTCAGCCATGCAATTTCCTGGCCTTTGCCTCCATGAGCTAGGAAGCCAGCTCCTCTGTGGCTGTCCCACAGTTTCATAGTCTCAGCCTGGAGGAGGAGAAAGTACCCCACAGTCCTGGGGCTGTTTCCCTGAGTGTCTGGGCCAAAGTCCCTGATGCTTCTGGTCTACGCAGCCTCTGACTCTTCAGATAGAGACCTTGAACATGCTCCTCCAAAGTACTTGGCATTTCTCTCTTTGCTACCACTTTAAAACTCGCTCATCCTTTGAGTCGGGGGAGGGGGGCCTGCGGTGGGGGTGATCAGAAGCAGATCACCAGGACTTGAATCCAAAACACCTCTGGGTTGTCTTAAACTGCCACCCTATTAGTTAGTAGCTGAGTTTGTTGTTGTTTGCAACCCCCAGGATTTCCATTGTCATAGTAGACTGTTTTTACCCTATAGAAATACTGGGAAGAGCAGCTGAGTTAACAGACAGGGAAGAATCTGGTGCAGTACCTGGTCCCAAGTGGGCACTCCATAATATGGCTTAAAAGGACCTTATGAATTTCATAAATGGCATACCAGTTCATTCGTTCGTTCATTCATTCATTCATTCATTCATTCATTCATTCATGTACTCAATACCTATATACCCGGGCCTCTCCAAGGATTTGTACATATGGAAGTCATAGGTAAAAGAGTTCTGGTTGTGTAGTGGTTATGCGATGGGCTGCTAACCACAAGGTCCAAAGTTCTAAACCACCAGCCACTATTGAGAAAGATTGGGGCTTCCTAGTCCCCTAAACAGTTACAGTCTCAATAACTTGCCGGGACAAGTTCTACCTTGTCCTACAGGGTCGCTATGAGTTGGTATCAACTGACTGGCAGGGAGTTTGTTTTTTAAGACAAAGGTAAGTAGATGATATGCAAATGAACTATTAAATAGTATTGTGCATATTGTGAGATAATAATTGGTAACATTTGAGTGCCAACTTTGTGCTCACTCACTGGGCTGTCTTCACAGAGGTTATTTCATACAATCTGTATAACAACCCATGTTTCTGTTCTCATTTCCACTCAGGAGGGAAGAAATTGGGGTTCAGAGATATGAAAGAACTGGTCCAAGACCACAGAGCAGCGGAATTGGAATGGTCACTACAGACAGTATGATTCTAACTGCCTGTGCTTAAATACTATGGACAGTGCCTCTTCTAAGACTGATGGGATCGTTATTTGGGAAGCCCGCCAAAACCGAACCCCTTATCATTGAGTGCTTCTGACTGATAGTGACCTGTACCTGGTTTCCGAAGCTTGTAACTCTTGACAGGAGCGGAGAACCTTCTTTTCTCCCAAAGAGCAGCTGATGGGCTTGATCCATTGATTTGGGGTTAGCAGTCGGTATTCAACATTGTCACCAGGGCTTCCTGGCAGTGCAGAGTATATTCAATATTGTCCTCCAACACCACAGTTGGAACACTTCAAATATTAGGATACATTAGTCTTAGAAGAAATAGAACCAGAATGCTCCTTAGAAGAGAGGGCATTGAGATTTGGGCATGCTCACTTTGGCCATATCGGCAGGAAAGACTAACATCAAGTTTGCTAAAGTGAAGGGGCAGCAAGAACAGGAGAAGCACTCAATGGGCTGGTTTATACAATAGTCACAACAAATGACTCAAACATATGAGGGGGTACCCCCCCCTAAACAGATTTCTTTTCAAAGCTATATATCTGGGTTCTTTGGGGTTTTGTTTTATTTTTACAAAATTCCTTATCACCTTAAAAGTACTCTCCATTACACTTAATACATTTGTCAAACTGTGATGCCATTCTTGGACACATTTTTCAAACTCGTCTGTTTGAATGGCTGACAGCACCTCCCTCATTTTTTATTCTTCACTTCTTCTAGGTAATCAAATCACTGTCCTTTCACGTCCCTCTTCATTCTCGGAAACAAAAAGAAGTCCCATAGAGCGAGGACAGTGAGTAAGGCGTGTGGGCCAAGAGAGGCATGCTGTGTTTTTCCAAAAACTGGCACACTGAGATGAGTGTGTGAACAGGTGCATTGTTGTAATGGCAAAACCAGTCCTCCGTCTTCCACAAATCAGGCCTTTTTTGGGTCACACACTGTTAAGCAATCTTTTCAGAACTTTTAAATGGAAAGCTCGATTAATCATCTGACCTGATGGAATGAACTCCAAATGCACTAGTCCCTCACATGAAAAAAAAAAAAAAAGAGCATCTTCTTGATCTTTGATTTCACTTGATGAGTTTTTTTGTTTTTTTTGATGAGGTGAATATGGTGTCTTCCACTGGCTTGACTGATGTTTGCTTTGGGGGTTGTAATAATAGCATCATGTCTCCTTACCAGTACTGACCTTGAGAAAAAGTCTGGGTTGCTTTGGAGCTGTTCTTTCAAAGCACAGCATGTTTCCACTTGACCTTCTTTTTTTCCTGGTCAGTCAGAACCCGAGGCACAAATTTCACAATGATCCTTCTCATTCCGAAATCTTCCATTAAAATTCACTGAACCAAGCTCCAAGATAGTCCAGATAACGTCCTCAACTCTTCAGTGGTCCATCATCGGTCTTCGAGCACAAGTGCATGAATTTTGTTGACATTTTCATCTATTGATGGACATCCAGAATGAGGTTTGTCATCAATCAACATTTCACCTTTTTGAAAAGAGAAAACTACTCATACACTTGAGTTTTCCCTCATACGGCTGTTCTTGAAAGCTGTGTTAAACATGATAACAGTTTCTGCAACATTTTTCCCAAGCAGGAAACAAAGTTTCACAGCTGCACCATGTTCTCTTAAATAGGCCATCACAAAAAACGAGGCTTGAGTGAAACTGCTTTTATGAACAAATTCACTGTGACCAGAGTGAACATTCCCAGGAGATACCACTCTATGCACTAACTCATAGCAAGTTGCTGATGACACAGGATGCTTCAGAGATGAAAGGAATGAACCCAGTCACTGGTTGATGTTTAACCATTAGAAAAGGTAGATATGATCAAAAATTGATGGCAATGAGGAAAAGAGTCCAAGTTCCACTGAAGGCATTAGCCATAAACAAGTAATTAAAGGCACCAGGAATTGACAGAACACCAACTGAAAATTTTCAACAAGCTGAGGAAGCACTAGAAACATGCATTAGTCTATGTCAGGAAATTTGGGAAACAGATATCTGACCAACCTCCTGGAAAAGATCTGTATTTTACCCATTCCAAGTGAAGATGACCCAACAGAATGTGAGAATCATAGAACAATATCATTAATATCATATACAGGTAAAATTTTGCTGAAGATCTATCTACACAACTTGCAGCAGTACATTGACAGAGAACTGAAATCTTAAGCAGGATTCAGAAGAGGACATAGAACAAGGGATATCATTGCTGATGTCAAATGGATCACGGCTGATGGTGGAGAATGCCACGAGATGTTTGTGCTTTATTGACTATTCAAAATAATTCAGCTGTGTGGATCATCAAACAATGGATGGCTTTGAGAAGAATGGGAATTCCAGACTTTGTACATGGCCAAGAGGCAGTTATTCCATCAGAAGAAGGGAATACTTCGCGGTTTAAAATCAGGAAACGTATGCATCAGGGGTGTATCCTCTCAGTAAACTTATTCTATCTGCATGCTGATAGAACAATGCTAATCCAGGAAGTTTGACTACATGAGGAGGAACTCAGCACCAGGATTGAAAGAAGACTTATTGACAACCTGCACTCTGCAGGTGATATGCCTTGCTTGCTGAAAGCGAAGAGTACTTGAAGCATTTGCTGATGAAGATTAAAGGTTAGAGCCCTCAATATGGATTGCAACTCAATCTAAACAAAATCAAAATCCTCACCATTGGATCAATAGATAACACGTTAAAGGGTTAAACAATTGGCATTGCCAAGGACTTTCTTACTTGGATCCACAGTCAACGCTCATAGAAGCAGCAATTAAGAAAGCAGAGGGCGAAATGCCTTGGGTCAATCTGCTGCACAGAACCACTGAAAGTCACTTTGAGGACTAAGGTATACCTGATCCAAGCCACGATATTTTCCATTGTCTCCTATGCATGTGTAAAGAAGACGGAAGGATGGCTGGTTTTGAATCATGCTGCTGGGGAAGAGTATTGACAATTCCATGGACTGCCAGGTGAACAAGCAAATGTGTCTTGGAAGAAGTACCACCAGAATACTCCTTGGAAGCAAGGCTGGTGAGGCTTCATCTCAGCGACTTTGGACATGTCATCAGGAGAGACCAGTCTATGAAAAAAGGACATCATGCTGGGTGAGGTAGAAGGGCCACAAAAAAGAGGAAGACCCTCACAAGATAGACTACCACAGTGACTGCAACAACTGGCTCCAACATAACCCTGGTGAGGCTGGCTCAGGATTGGACCACATTTTGCATGGTGTGGCGAGGAGTCAGCGCTGACCCAACAGCGCCTAACCACAACTACAGCATCCATTCTACTTATTGTTTTCATTTCCTCTACTAGAATGAGGGCAGGTGCTTGTGTGTGTGTACTTTGCTGCGGAATGCTGAGCATCTGGGTCAGTTCCTGGCACCGAGCAGGCACGCGTCTTATGGGGTGAAGTAAATGAGTAAAAGCTAGACTTGCTGAGCGGATACTGGCTGAGACTCATGCTTTCTCATATCCAAGTCTTCAATGAGCTCATTTCTTTCTACATGGTCCCCAGAGAGCTGGTGTGTTGGGCTGGATCCCATATGTGCTCCTTGCCCTCTAGAGGATAGCCTTCCAATTGCCAGGAGAGACCGGCAAACACACAGCTGTCTCCTATGCCTTCCAGGTCTGGGTTTCACCACAATAGTCTGATATTTAAGCTTGGATGGGTAGTCCAGCCAAAACAATGAGCTCAAACATAGCAACAATCATGGAGACGGCGAAAGATGGGGCAATATTTTGTTATGTTGTCCATGAAGTCAGCCGTAACTTGATGGCGCCTACTAAGAACATGAACTTTGGGCCTGTGAAAATGAAATGGCACACGTAGAAAGGGCCGTCGTGGTATGAATGGCATCTTATTTCTGTGCCCCATTGTCACTTCTCTGTCTTTAAGCAGAGCCATCTAATGCAAGCTATGAACCGGAGGGTAGTTGGTATCAAGCTTGATGGTTTTTTTTTTTTTTAAGACTACCAGTTCTTTATCAAGTGTTCCACCTGGTAAACCTACCAAAGAATGGGGAATGATCAATCCACCCCACATGACAGCCTGTTTTCAAACAACACTCCATATTAGCACATTTTGAATCTACGTGGGAACCCGTCAGTCACTCTCAGGGTTAAAAGCCTGTCATGGCTTCCTGTCTCTCTCAGAATAAAGCTCAAAGCCATGGCAAAACCTTAGAAGGCGTGGTTATCCAATACTTCTGGCCTCTTGTCTTCTTCTCACTCTGTCCTTTCCAGTGATGTCTTTGCATCCCTGGGACACACTTCATTGTCAAACCTGCCTTCTCCTCTACTTGTACTCCCTCAGCCAAGAAGGCTGTACCCCCACACCCAGGTGTGCTTCACACCTCTTTACCTTCAATTCTCGGCTCACATGTCAGCATTCTGTAATCCCCAGTCTTCTGTGACCCACTGACCCACACGTCCATATTGTTTCCCCTAACCTGCTCCCTTCTTCTTCAATAACCCTCCTCACCTCATGATAGTCACATCTTTGTATCTTGCTTGTTTATCTATTTACTCTGCTACGGGGGTGTCAGGCCAGGGGGACAAGGCATTGGTCTATTTTGATCCCAGCTGTGTCATCAATTTCTCAAAGAGTGACAAACACTTTATCACTATCTCACCCTCTCATCCTGACTCCCATTGTGATCCTTGATTTCCCCCAGTGGCACATATGGTTGATGGGTTCGATTGCTGGCCCCAAGGCTGGAGAATCTGGCTGAGGCCACCCAGAAGTACCTGGGAAGAAAATTCTGGTGATAGGTTTCTGAAAAAGCAGCCATTGGCAACAGTTTTACTTGGACACCCCTGGTGCTGCTGTGGGTTGGAATCATTTTGGTGGCAGCTGGGTGGGTTTTATTACTGCGATGGTCTTGTAGATGACCAGACTTTCTGCAAGAACAGCCAAAGGGATCAGTACCTACTTAGAACTGACTGGGGGTGGGAGGTGGGGTGCAGGGAAGAAAAGAGGTGAGTGCTCCAGGAATTCCCAAGATCCCAACTCTTGTTTTTGTAAGAGAAATCTTCTCTTGCCAGCCCTGAAAGTCTAATGTTGCTACATTTGGGCTCACTTAATTTCCAATGTGCTGCTCCAAAGCCATCCTGGTGGCACAGGGGGTTAGTATCTGGTGGCTAACTGAAAGGCCAGTGGTTCAAACCCACCAGCTCCTTGTAGAAAGATAAGGTGGGCCAGTCTTCTGCGAAGATTTGCAGACTTGGAACCCTGTGGGGGCAGTTCTACTCTATCCTGTAAGGTCCCTATGAGACCGGATGGCAGTGGGTCTAAATTTTTAGCATTTGGCAGGAAGGTAGGGTGAGGGGTCTCCCAACAAGGGACCACTCCCTACCTGCTGTGGTCTGTCGGGCAACAGCCCTGCAGTCTAAGCACCAACCCTCTACAGGGCAGCCGCATGCTTTCACAGAATCAAGGAAGACAGTTTAATTGAACATTTGGAAGCCGGGACCCTGATTTGATCCCAGAATGCTGATGCTTATGAAATCTTCAAAGGCCAAATATGCAAGTGGTCCGTGTTTTAGATCATCTCCTCTTTCTCATTTGTCTCATTTGGAAGCCTTTTTCCAACACTGGCTACGAAAGTTCCGGAGCTCAGTTTTCTTCCTGCGCACACACCTCTTAGCTAGTGAGGTTTCAGGGCATTCGCTAGACTTCTAGGTCACCGAAAGAGGAGGTGTGTGGTCAGAGGGTTTCTGGGCCGGCGTGCTCTTGAGTCAAGTCATTTCCCACACCGTGATGAGTTTTCAGAGGTCAATACGGTTCAAGGTGGAATGTAAACATTTCAGGGAGGCTCAGATGTTTCACTTCAAGCACAAAATACACAGAGGGTGTCATGGTGGCTATTTTTCGACGAGCCCTTTGGAGCCACATCCTTGCTATAAATTTCATTTCAGGGGAAGAAGCGAGTATAATTGCTTCTAGTGCTTTCTCATGGCAAGCACGGGCTGGGCGTTCTCAGCACACGTGGGACCAGCTCGCCGTCATCATCATCAGCGCTCCCACTGCTGGAATCAGAAAGGGCCTTGATGAGCCTTCCACTCCCTTGTCAGTGGCCACTGTGCTGTCTGGACTCTTGGTGACCTTATAACACGACAGAACGAAACGTTTCCCAGGCCTGTGCCATCTTCATAAGAATTGGTAGGTCTGTGCCCACTGTTGAAGCTATTGTGTCGATCCGGGTCTCCCAGGGAGCTTCCCTCTTTGTTGGTTGGACATCCATTCACCAATCTAGTGACTGATCTTTCCTAATGATGTGCCTAAGGTAAGCAAGCAGAAGTCTTGCCACCCTCATTTCTAAAGGGCTTTCTGGCTGTCTTTTGCTTAAAATGGATTTGTTTTTTCTGGCAGTCCCCAGTAAATTCAATATTCTCCGCCAGCACTGCCTTTCAGGGGTGCCCATTCTTCTTCTGTATCCCTTTTTATGATCTAGTTTTTGCACGGCTCTGAGGGGATTAGAGGGATTACGGCTTGGGTCAGGAGCACCTGAGTCATGAAAGGGACATCTTTGCTTTAAAAAAGAAAACAAAAAACTTTCAAGAGATCCTTTGAAACAGATTTTCCCATGGCATACATCATTTGACTTCTTGACTCCTGCTTCCATCTCAAGTCCCCGGCTGCTAATTTATCCACAAGCTTATGCGCCCTCCTTTGCTACTGTGCGACCTCAGGCTAAGGACCCAAGCTTGTTCAAGCCCAACCCCTCTAGCTGGGCGACTGTTTTGATCTCACCTTTTTGGCCTTTCCTAGATTACCTGGCCCAGCCCTTCTGTCATTCTTTGCTGTCTTAAATTCTCCTATTGGTCACTTACCCTCAACTCATACATTCTAAACCACCTTGTCTCAACGCGACTCCTTTGACCCTCCTCCTACCACCAGGCATCTCTGGACCCAGAAGAACGGATGCATTTTGAGTATGGTGAAGGATATTGAATGCACTATGGACTGCCAGAAGTACAATACATCTGTATTAGAAGAAGTACAGCCTGATGCTCCTTGAAGTGAGGATGGTGAGTCGTGGCCTCACACGCTTTGGATATGTAATTTGGAGAACCAGTCCCCGGAAAAGGATGTCATGATTGGTAAAGTAGAAGGTTCGTGAAAAAGACAAAGACCCTGGAGGTGCCAGATGGACCAGTGGCTGCAACAGCAAACATGAGCTCACACATGACAACAATCGTGAGGCTGGAGAAGGACAGAGCAGTTGTTCTGTTCTCAGAACAATAGGATTGTTCTGAGTCAAGGCCAACTTGATGACACCTGAGAACAAAATATACCAACGGAGCCTTTGGTGGTGCTCATGGCAAAAATGCTCATTTACTAACTTAAGGGTTAGTAGCCCCCGAATTGCATAGAAAGATATACCTGGCAATCTGTTTCCAAAAAGTCAGCCATTGAACACGCTGTGGAACATAGTTCACCTCTGGGCCAAATGGAGTAGTCGTGAGTTAGAGTCAGCTCCATAGCAACTGGGTTGCATAAATATGGCTTCATAAATAGGAGATGAATCTGGATGCAACTGGGCTGAGAAAAGACGGTCAGACTACAGAGAGCTAGAGGTTCAGTCTACTGTTGTTGGTTGTCAGTTCCCACTCTGAGTGAACCTTTGCACAGCAGCAGAAACCATGGCACGGTCCCGCATCAATCTGACAGTAGTGGCCGCCTTTGAGCTCATTGTGGCGACTGCTATGAAAATCCATCCCATTGAGTCTTTCTCCTTTTGCCGACCCTCCGCTTTACCAAGTAAGACATCCTTTTCCGGGACTGGGCTCTCCCGATAACATGACATAAACACAAAAGACATAGACTTGCTATCCTTGTTTCTTAGGAGGACTGGTTGGCCTTCTTTCAAGAAAGTTTGTGTAGTTCTTCTGGAAGTCCACAGTACTTTCAATAACTTCACCCAACAACAATTCAAATGCATCAACTCTTCTTCGGTTTATCTTTTTCATTGTCTAGCGTTCACATGCGTATGAGGTGACTGAAGATACCATGGCTTGTGCCAAACACACCTTAGTTCTCAAAGTTCTACTTGAGTCCAGAGTAATCTGAACAGCTAAAATGAATTAGAACCCAGGTAGAATTGTCCAAATCCAGACTAAAAGGCAAGAAAGAAGATAATGAAGAAAGCTTGGTTACAGCAAGATGTTGTGAAATCAGATGTGAGAACAGAATGTTGTATACTAGATCATGTCAACACGGGCTTGATTACCCCATGCATTGCCTTTCAACAGCACTTCCAGAACATTCTCCCAATAATCTTAATGTCAACCATCTGAGAATGCATGGGGCCAGTAGGTTCATTTTGCTTTTCTCGGTAAAGGGACAGAAGATAAGGTTATATGGCTTGCTGAAGGTCACAGACTTTATACCTGGGCAAGAACTCAAGGCGTGGTATCATATCTAGTTGCCACCCATGTCCTCTGCTGTACCATGGGGTAGAGGTGAGATTTTGAGTAATGGATCTAATCTATGCGGATCCGTGTTTTTTATGTATATTATTATTATGTGCTCTATTTCTGCATTTCAATGTTGTGAGGATGACTGTGAGGTGATAAGCTTCAAGCATCCATCTTTGACGGGAAAGTCTGGTATCACACGAGGAGATGATTAGCATGGGGAGAAATCCAATGTCAAACCTGGCATCATGGGCTAAGTTGAAGAAAATGTCTTGAAGCAGCTGAGAGCCTTTATGAAAGCTTCATTTCACATCCCAACAACATAGAACAAATTGCACAAATTCTAACAATTATATCCCTCAGTGATAAACACTGAAGTCACTTTTTAAAATGTCACCAAATGGCTCTGTTGACTCTGTTTTGTAACAAGTCACAAACAGATGGCACTTTGAAGTGCACGAGGCAGCTTGGAAAGCAAACTCGCTTAGGCATTTTTGTCTGGTTTGCTAAGATAATGTGATGAAGCCCCAAAGGAAAGAAACTTGGCATGCCCTGATGGAGAAAGGCAATTCCATTCAGTGGATTATGTGAGTATCTTGCTATCATGGCTGAATCTTCAACTGTCAGCATGGTCTGAATTGGGTTTCACGAAGGTTTATGCACATGCGGAATAATAAAAGGTGTGACTCAAGAGAGAGAAAAGACTCATTGGCTGAATGCCTATTATGAGCCTGTTTATTTCTGAAGCAACTCTAATGGTTAACTATTTTAAACATAAAGAAAATGGAGCCCAGAGATATCTGGCACCCAATTAGGTATAGAGCTTGGATTGAAACTTTGATGTGATGCCCAAATCCACACTTTTTCCAATGCTGTGCCATATTACAGGTAGAACACTGCCCCTACCTCCGCTGCTAACCAAAAGATCATTATTTGAACCCACTAACTCTTCTATAGGTGAATAAGCCTGGGCATCTGCTCTCAAAGACTTCAGCCCAGGAGGTTCTATAGGGCT
>NW_022111370.1:8186971-8196085 GCF_000313985.2 Echinops telfairi
TGCTTTTATGCCACTTTTGTCCCACTTTCTTTTCTGAAACATTGTAAGTATAACCATCAAATGAGACCTTACATTCTATTAGGGCTCAATTATGCCCCCGCCCCCCCCCAATGCATTGAGTCCTAAATCTACCCATGTACATAGGACACTGTTTGGAAATAAGCGTTTTCTTTTGTTATGCTAGTGAGACCATACCAGAGTAGGGTGGGTCCTAAACCGAATCACATCTAAGGAATATCTTTAAAAGAGCAGAACACACACAGACACATCTTCCAGGGAGGAAGGAGAAAGACAGATGCTATGGGAAGTTCATTTACAGGAAAAGGAATGGCAAGGGTGGCCAGCAGTCACCAGGACCTGGGAGAGAGCATTACGGAAAGAGGTGACATCGCTGAGACCCCAATTTTGGCTTCTACTCTCCAGAACTGTGAGGACATACATCTGTATTCTTTTAAGCGTCCCACTTGTGGCTATGGCAGCACTAGGAAATCAGGCCAGGTCAATGGAGTGGAGTTCGTTTTTGTGGGACACAAACTGATAGGGAGTTAGGTCCTCTCCTTTGTTGTGGCGAATAGCCAGCAGAGACTGTGATCCAGTAACTGTGGTCAGTGCAGACACTACGGACATCACTTCAACCACAGAAAATGGCTCGGGGTGAGGAGTCAAATAGGATGGCCAGATTCAACATATGACCACCATTTTGCCTCATGTGGTAGTCACCTTATCTGGTGTCCATTTAAGGATTAAGAGTGTAGGGGTGGAGTCTAGGCTGTCAATCTGTGGGCATGACCTTCTCCTGAGAATTCTAGGAAATCTGGTACTTCCTCCTTGGAGGTGGAAGACCTCTCTCTCTCTGCTTCTCCCTGGAAGACATTACAGAAGACAAGCCACATGGACACAACCAGACCTCGGAAGCCAGAGAAGCCACAGAGAGACCCCTGCCAGCCCTGCGATGTTTCCAATGACACTGGATCCAAAGACTTTCTACCCACCAGCCCGTGATCTTTATAGATTGATATTGGACATATGGGCTAATATCAGACTTATGGACTTGATCTGGACTAGACTGGGGTGTTTTCTCAATGTTCAATGGCTCTTGTATATAAATCTCTCCCTTATATGCATATGCGTGTTTATGAATTTGTTTCTCTAGTCTACCCAGACTAACACACGCCATATGAAATAAATGTGGTCTTCATAAGAAAGGCACTTGAGAAATCAGTGTCTATCTTTTCACCTTGGGGAAGGACCATACTGAAGTCATATACCAGACATAGATAATGACATAGCTCTGGTTTTAATAGACCACCAAAGAAGACAATCCCTCTGCTTTTTCCCCCCAGAGGCCATTTCAACATGTAAAAACTTTCAATAAATACTTCTTTTGCTTACATAGAATCTTTATTGCATGTGAAGAATAAATTTAAAAAAGAACAACCTATTATTTTTAAAGGAAAACAATAAAATAGCAAAGGTACAGAGTTATGGAGCAACACAGTCATAGGATAAATTTGTACCTTTTCTCTTAACTCGCTGGTGAAGTCTGTGTTATTCCACCAAGCCTATGGTTTGATCTGTACACTGAGAACTAGCTGTACAACAACACTCATCTCCTAACGGAAAGGTTGAACGTTTGTATCCTCCCAAAGACTCCACCAAGTTTTGTCCTGTTGCATGGTATTGTTATGAGCATACTTAGCATAAGTATTCTGGTGAGATATGACAAAAGAATAATACTTTATAAATTATCAAGGGTTCATGAGGGAGGAGGCAGCGGGGAGGGAAGGGAAAAAATGAGGAGCTGATACCAAGGGCTCAAGTAGAAAGCAAATAGTTTGAGAAAGATGATGGCAACAAAGGCACAAATGTGCTTGACGCAATGTATGGATGGATGGATTGTGATAAGGGTTGTATGAGCTCCAATAAAATGATTAAAAAAACAACAACAGCTGCCTTAGATTCTGTTCTGACTCAAAGTTTCTCCCTCATCCCATGTGTATCAGAATGGAACCGTACTCTATAGGGTTTTCAATGGCTGGGTGTTTTTTTAGAAATCGCTCTCCAGGCTTTCCTTTCCAGACACCACACTTTCAATTAGCAGATGAGGGTGTTAGCTGCTTGTATCACTCCGGATGCCGGGGAAATTACTTGCCGTGAAAGTAGGTATTCACTTTTTTCTGCTCTGGATTCATGAGCTCCATTTTTCTGATCTCATCCTTGTGTCTTAATTTTGGACACTGTGATGTCAACTTGGCTAGGTCAGGGTTCTCAGCTGTCTCCGTTGTGAGGCGCCCTTGATTCCAACTAATAGTGACCCTAAGTGCAACAGAATGAAGTGCTGTTCCCTGATCCCGCACCATCCTCACAATTGTCACGTGTGAGCCCACGATTGCAGCCACTGTATCAATCCATCTTGTCCAAGGCCATCCGATGTTTTTTGCTACCCCTCTACTTTACCCAGCATGACGTCCTTCTCCAGGGACTGAGCACTTGGTTCTCAGTAGGTTGGCAGTAATCCCCCAGGATGTAATTGAAGACAATGTCATCAACCCCATGATGGGATCTAATACTTTATCAACTGTGAAAGCAGCCAGCATCTGTGGTGGAATGCAGGCCCCTTGATTAAGTTCCAGCCTTGATGAAATTGGTATAAAGACTCTTCAGCAATGTGGCCCGATTCTTCCTAAGCTGACTCCATGGGCAAGCTTTACTTCTTCTGGATCTGAACCCTCCATGTGGTTCATTGACTTCAGGTTCATATCGCCTGCTGAATCCAGGAGTCATCAGCAGATGGACAGTCTTGGATTTGGCTTTATATCCACCAGTCTGTGTCTTCCTGCTTCCTGGTTTGTCATCTGCTGCAGTTACATGAATCAGAAGAAGCTTCCAGCTTACCATCTGACCCACAGAATTGAATGATACTACACTTACCCACTTCTACAACTGTTGGAGCCATTTCTTTTTATCATTTTATTGGGGCCTCATTCAACTCTTATCACACTCCATCCATCCATCCATTGTGTCAAGCATATTTGAACATGTGTTGCCATCATCACTCTCAAAACATTTTCTTTCTGCTTGAGCCCTTGGTATCAGCTTCTCATCCCCCCCCTCCCTCATGAACCCTTGAAAATATATTTATTATTATTTTTTATTTTATGTCTTACACTGACCGATGTCTCCCTTCACTCACATTTCTGTTGTCCATCCCTCTGGGAAGGGGTTATAGGTAGATCATTGTGATCGGTTCCCCCTAGTTACCCCCACCTTCCCCTTATTCTCCTGGTATGGCTACTCTCATTATTGGCCTTGAGGGGTTTATCTGTCCTGGATTCCCTTTGTTTCCAGCTCATATCTGTACTCATGCACATGCTCTGATCTAGCTAGATTTGTAAGGTATAATTGGGGTAATGATGGGGTGGGAGGGGGGGGAAGGAAGCATTAAAGAAATAGAGGAAAGTTGCGTGTTTCATTGGTGGTATATTGCACCCTGACTGGCCCATCTCTTCCTTGTGACCCTTCTGTAAGGGGATGTCCTATTATCTATAGATGGGCTTTGCATCTCCAATCTGCCCTCCCCCTCATTCACATTGATATGATTTTCTGTTCTGGGTCTTTGATGCCTGATACCTGATCCCATCGACACCTTATGATCACACAGGCCGGTGTGCTTCTTCCAAGTGGGCTTTGTTGCTTCTCCTAGATGGCTGCTTGTTTACCTTCAAGCCTTTAAGACCCCAGATGCTATATCTTTTGATAGCCAGGCACTATCAGCTTTCTTCACCACATTTGCTTATGCACCATTTGTCTTCAGTGATCATGTCAGGAAGGTGAGCATAATGGAAGGACAGGTTATTAGAACAAAATGTTCTTGCCTTGAAGGAGTACTTGAATAGAGGCCCAATGTCCGCCTGCTACCTTACTACTTAACATGTAAATATATGTACATAGATCTATTTCCCTATTGTTATATATAAATATATTTACATATGTACTTGCCAGTATTTAGACCTCTTATAAATGTCCTTTGCCTCCTAGTTCTGTCCTCTATTTCCTTTTACTTTCCTCTTGTTCCACTCTCATATCCAGCCTTGATTCAGGTTTCAGTAATTCCTGTCGGCTATGTTGCCCTTAATCAAGGGCACCAGACATCCTATGTCGCCTCTCCATCGATTTTGGATCACTTGTTGTTCCCTTGTCCTTGAGTTTGTTGACACCACCCTTCCTTTCCTTCACCTTTCTGCTCCTGTGTCTCCCCGGAACTATAGGTCCTGTTGTTTTCTCCTCTGGATTGTTTATCCTGCCTTTTTATCTAGATAGACATGCAGAGATAATAATATGCACAAAAACAAGAGAGCAAAACAAACCAACAAAAGAAAACAAAACAACAACCCAAAACCAACAACAGCAAAAAGAAAAGCCTATAAATAGTCTAACATCTGTTTGTTGACCTTTAGGAGTGTTTTCCTGTTGAATCTGATGGGGTGCCACACCCTGGCCCCCAAGTCTATTTTGGTATTCCTTGGGGCCTTTGTTGCTCTGCTCCCCGTGCTGTTCTGTTGCACACACTTAGTGTTTCGCTTTGGTGTGCTCAGATCAGATCAGGCACAATTCCCACACTGTGTCTCCACAGTGAGGTCAGTGAGGGACATCATATCTCGTAGTGGAGCCGGCCCAAGGTTCTTTCTGTGCATTGGCTGCTCTGAGCAATAACATCATCCTCAGGGCTTGGTGGGCCAGGATGCTGGAGCCATTTCTTGATATAAACTTATTTCTATATATATACATGTATGAGCTTCACTAGGTTTGCTTCTTTATAGAATCCACCTTAATACAGACACTATGTTCAATATAAAATTTTAAAATATGATTGCTATTGGTGATGTCACATTTTCATAAATTAAGCAAACATAGCAGTGCTGGAAAATTAAAAACACTGATGTGAACATATACTACTAAGTCTGAACAATATGCAGTTTCCCCATTTATATGTTGCCGTGTGAAACAAATCCTCATGGTAGGCTATGGTACCAGAATTTAGGTTAACACTATGGTGGCAAAATTGATGAGACAGCCATACTTGTAGTTACAGCCAAGAATATTCTCACCATAGCTAATTGGATCATTTTTGAGTGGCATAAATGACTAAGTGCTCAACTACTGACCGAAAGATTAGTGATGTGAACTTATCCAGAGGCACCTCAGAAGGCTGGTCTGGTGATAAGGATAGGTCATGACCTTGAAAATCCCAAGGAGTAGTTCTGTGTACATGTTGGCTCAGCATGAAATTGGAATTAACTCAATGGCAACTAGCAGTAGCAACAACAGTTATTTGCGGAGGTGCCTGGCAAATGCTATTAGCTGCACTCTGTCCAGACAGCTGACACTCATCTTTTTACATAACTGTTCCATTATATTAATGTTGGGCTGTTTGGTAGTTGGATGATTTTATGTCAACTTGAAGATGTATCCAAGTTCAAGGGTAGAATACAACCCATCAGGTTACAGCCTGATGGTGCTTCCTTGGGTTGGTATCTTCTCATAAGGAAGACCCTAGGAATCTCCTTCTCTCTTCCTCTTCGCCTTCCTGCTCACTGGGTCTTTCAGCCAATGCCACTGAGAGCTGCTGGAGCCCTGAGTATTTTCACCGACCTTGAATCCACACGACTCTCCACCCACTGGCCTGTGATCTCCGTGCATTCTGCATCATTGCATGTGGCTACGTGAGTCTGAAGAGGAACTTATGGATTGGTAATGGTCTTACAGACTTGGGTTGGACTGGGATGGGACACTTTCTTAGACACATATGAGTGTCACTGGATTTGTTTCTCTAGTCAGCCTGACCTAATACTGCTAACTACAGACTGCTAACAACAAGGTGAGCAGTTTGAAACCATGCTCCACTCTGTGGGAGAAAAATGAGACTTTCTACTCCCATAAAGATTTACAGTCCCCGAAACCTACAGGGGAAGTTCTCTAGGGTCACTATGAGTTGGAACTGACTCAGTGGAGGAGAGAGAGAACACATTTCTAAATCTAACGCAGCATGGCCTGACAGGAAAATGACAACCGTGGCTTCTTTGCTTTCACTAGTGAAAATGTGTCTAGGATGTACTCAAAATATATTCTTTTTTCTTTCAGTTTCTTTCCTCTCCCCAAGTCAGAAAGAGATCACACACTCTGTCTTGACCGGTGGTTCTCAACCTGTGGGTCTCAACCCCTTTGGGGGTGAAAGGACCCTTTCACAGGGGTCTCCCAATTCATAACAGTAGCAAAATTACAGTTATGAAGTAGCAGTGAAAATAATTTTATGGTTGGGAGGAGGGGTCACGACAACAAGAGGAACTGTATGAAAGGGTCGTGGCAGTAGGAAGGCTGAGAACCACTGGCTCTTGAATATGAAAGTATTCGTTTTCTCATTTGCTAAATGAGCTCTCCCCGCTGGTGATGGAACCAGCAGGAGTTAATAGACATGGCTCGTTGGTGCCCCCTTCAAGTGGTGCTGTACCACTTACGGTTCCATGGCTTTTTGGCTTGTTGAAAGACAAAGGCCACTTTGGAACACGCCATCTGTATCATGATATCACTTAGGACAGCCACCGCCTCAGACTCCAGCGAGCCCTGCTGAACCATTTTAAGAAAGGAACTATTTCAGACTCTGAATTGCTTTTTTTTAAGGCTGTCCACATGACTCTTGAGTAATAGAAGTTGGATCGGCTGACTCCTGGCAGCTTCTCATGCTGGCTCCACTCACATATGTACAATTTCAGACTTGAAGCCACACAGGAAGCAATTGTCAAGCTGTGGGACTCATCTCCCAAATCTGCCGTGCAGTGCTTCTGGTCTCTTCCAACAGTGTAATTCCTAGGAATTGTGATGATTGGAGCTATACAACAAATATGAATTATCCTTCACTGACTGGGGGCCTACTTCTATATCTTTGAGGAGGATGCACATTTCTTTCTTTCTTTCTTTTTTTTAACTTGGGAAATGGAACAGAAGGATGAAAACAACCGTGGTATAATTTTGTACAAAGATGTTCATTTTTATCCCTGTTTCTTTTGGTATATGTTACTAAGAAGAGAAACAACAGCGTAGAAGTTCAGGGCTAAAAGAAGTCCTGCGGATTTATAGACAATAAAATTGAGACCAAGAGAGTTTTTATGACTTGTTCAGTGTCACATGGTTAGTTTAATGACTCAGCGATGGCTTTGTGTAATTGTATTTGCTTTTATCATTCCACTCCATCCTACAGATGCTATTTTACATGTACTTGGGGGCAAAAGTGAGATTTTCTACTCCCGTAAATAGTTACAGTATCAGAAACCCACAGGGGCAGTTACCCTGTCCTATAGGGTATCTATGAGTAAAAATCAACTCAATGGTTGTAGTGTAAGAGATAAGCAGCATGCAGACTGGCTTACAATTAGAAAGTAATGACACTAAAATTTAGAACCAAAATTGCTTCAAATCCTGATATTTGGTACCACAGTAAATTATTTCCAGGGTTCACACCATCTGATATTTCATTTTGAGACATCTAAGCTCCTACTAAGAAATACTATTGGCACAGTGGTTAAAGTGTTTGACTGGCTGGAGATTTGAACCTACCAACAACTCTGCTGGGAGGAAAATGTGGCCATCTGTTTCCACGGAGAGTATAGCCATGGAAATACAATGGGTGGAATTCTGTATCCTATAGTGGTGCTATGGGTAAGAATTGATACGTGGCAATGGATTCAGGTGGACATTTCTTCAGTTCCCATTACCCCCAGTGTCCATTTGACATTCTTCTGTTGGTTTATAAGATTGCTGCATGGCATGGTTTACATTCTACAGCTAACTTCAAGGTTGGTGATTCAAACCCAAGAAAAGGTCTGACGATGTGCTTCTGTAGAGATTACAGGGAGAAGATTCCGCAGATCAGTTCTGTTTTTATACATGAGCTCATTTTGTTAGGCAGGGTTCTCTAGAGAAATGAAGCCAGGACACATGTTTATATATTTGGAGAGGATAGGTTTATACAGCAAGAGGAATGCAACAGCTAATTAGTCCACACAGCAGTACAGAGGGTTCGGTTCAACTCACTGTGGAACAGTGAATATATGAGAAGTCCTTCAACTCACATGGGCTGTCGGGTCCAAGGTCAGGGAAGCAGATAGCGGAGTCCTCTCTCAGGCAAGGAAGGCAGAGTCTGCCCACCGGCAGCAAGCAGCAGGGTGGGTCACCAACAGTTAGTAGTTCAGAAACTTAGTGAAACAGGCCCAGATGGGATAGCTAACTCAAGCAATGCAAGGAGACAGGCTCCACCAGTCTCAAGCTCAAGCGATATACACATGCTGCCCATATTTGGATAATTTCTTTTCATTTCTCCAAACTCACCTCCCTCTATTAAAATACTGAGGACACCACATGTCTCAGACACCGGAGCTCAACTTTGTTTCATGAAAATGCAAGGACACTTGGGTTACAGCTCTACACACATGTGTGGTTTTTGTTCTTGGCTTTGGGATTTTGTTCCTAGAGGGAAGGGTTGCCTCACATTTGGTTTCCATTGCCTGCAGCCTGCAGGCATTTAAGATGTATTATTAAGTAAAGGAGAAAGTTTAGAGAGTATCTCAGACTAAATGCGGAGATTAATTGTTTAATGGTTTTGGGGGGGGTTCTTTTGGTGTGGGGGATGAGGAAGGATGTGTATTTAGGATACAGAGTCCTGGGTTGATCCAAACTGTGAAGTGCTCCATTATTAGCTGAAAAATTGTTGGTTTGAACCCACCCAGAAGCATCCCAGGAGCCAGGTCTGGTGATCTGCTTCCAAAACATCTTGACCTTGACAACCCCAGGGAGCATAGATCCACTCTGCCCACACGGAATTTCCGTGAGCCCTAATTGACCTGATGGCAGCCAAACCAACAGCAATTTAGGAAATAAAAAACAAACTCACTGCCATAGAATCCATTCTAACTCATAGCAACGCTATCCAACCACAATACCAAGCTCACGGCCAGCATGTCGTGCTAACCCATCGTGGCCCTAGAGAACAAGGTGGAAATATCCCTGTAAGCTTCTGAGATTGTAACTCTTTAGGGGAGTAGAGAGGCCTGTCTTTCTCCC
>NW_022111370.1:8198691-8202561 GCF_000313985.2 Echinops telfairi
AGGTAAGTGTCTTGTGTATGTGCTGACAACTGGCCATGTATGAGGAAAGAGCATGCCTCACCACAGGTTGTAGAAAATAGACCCACCATTTCTTCAAGGGAAGAGACGAAGTCAAATACTAATTAAAGTGAAGAGCCGTTGGTCTTGTCATTCTGGGTTGCTTCCCAGGGAATTGGGAGATGGGCAATGCCCAGGATTTATTTTGGGGATTTTTAATCCAGAGACATTGGGAGGTGCTTGGCCTGAGGGCAGGAGAGGGTGTGAGAAATCGGGATACATGTTCCCTATAGCTCCTGCGCCCCAGATGGATGGCGCAGGATAAGGGCACCTGCGCTCCTGGAGAAGCTCGTGAAACAGGGTCTCATGAAATCGCGCCTTGAAAAGGTGGGTCAGAATAAAAGTATTTTGTTCCTATTAACTTAGCGTCTCTCCAGGACTTCCCAATCAACAAGCACAAAAAATACCTCTAACAGAGATGCAGGTACCCAAATACAATGCATTACTTATGTGATGATGCCATCCATGCCTATAAGCACCTCTAACAGAGTCCACATGGCTGCAACAACAGGCTCAAGCACAGGCGCAATCATGAAGGTGCCTCCGGACCATGCAGTGTTTCATTCTGTTGTGCATAGAGTTGCTATGGGTTGGACCTGACTCAATTGGACCTAACGATAGTAACAGTCCAACTCCCCCATAGGGTGACAGTCCGGAAACCCTATGGGAGCTGTGCTATCCGTTCGTGAGGTTCCTATGAGTCAGAATCATCTGGACAGCAGCTGATAACCATGTAATCCTTAGTTTTTCTACAGCCTCTGAGCTCAGATGCTCATTTGCATGTATGGAGATAACTGCCTTCTCGCTGAGGGGCACGTGGAGTGAGGAGCACACTGCTGTAATAGAATCAGCAGTCAATAAAGCATCCCCTTTAACCAGCGTCAACCGGGCACAGGACTGATGCTCTTGCAAGGGCATCTCCACAATATCCATCCTATCCAATTGAATGTCTATTTTCCTTCCCATTAAATTCTACAGCCGTTCACACTGGAGGACGCTCCTTAAATTTGAATTATGAAAGCACAGACTCAATATTTTGGTCCCACGGGACGCTATGAACCACTGCTGCCTGCTCCCTCAAGTCTCCGTGTTAGCCTTGAGCTCCCCTCGCTAGAGATCCATAGCTACACACCTCCATCCATACTACATACACACTACCATAGCTACACACCTACCGCCGGACACAGCTGGCAACGAAGGCACACTTTTCCAAACGAGCCTTCCCTGAGCAAAGCCACTTCTGAAGACTCTCACTTTTCCTCTTCTGTTCAGCAGAAGCAGAACCCCCCAGGAGATATTTTATTGACTAAGCCTCAGGCAGTAATCACCCTTCAAACATGTTAGAAGGACAGAGGAGTAAAGCCCATATGAGCCAAAGGGCTCCCGGGGAGAAGGAAGAAGTTGCTTCGGTTGGAGAAACACAGCTTACTTACAGCGCTCCCAAGTTCTCCACACAGCTGGAATCTTTGAACTCCAGCGAGCACAGAGGGTGGGCCTTTCGCTTGACATCCACTTCGCTCTGCCAGGGGTGAAGAATCATAACTCGTGGAGGCTTCAGATTGATCAGTGATTCCTGGTTCACCTTCAAAGGCGTTGTCCTGGGCCTCGAGGGGAGGCAGAGAGAAAGGGAGAGTTCCACTCAGCGACACCGCTGTGATCTCCACCAAGCTCTGCGTGTTTGATGGAGCCTGAAAGAAGCACTTGTCCACGTGACAAACGAAAATAAATATCCTGCTTTATCTGTTGGCTCACTCCCTGGATCATGTTTGGGAGAGGGAACCAACAGGCTAGACAAAGTCTGTTCTTAGAGTATCATTCTTTGCTCTGGAATCCTTCCAATCTCTCCTTCCAGGGGACCTCAGAAAGCGCCTGGTGTTTATATTCTTGTGAGTCATTTTAGAGATAATATGGACAGACCCTGACAGCCATGTTAGCTTATAGTGGAAGAAAAATGAAATCAAGGGTTTATACAACCAGCCCAGAATCACACACTTAAAATAAATAAACTTTAAACTCACTGCCATTGAGTTTATTCTGATTCACAGTGATTTCTGAGGCTGTAAATCTTTACAGATGTAGAAAGCCTCATTTCCCCCCCCAAGGAGTGTCCGGTGGTTTAGAACTGCCAACTTTGTGGTTAGCATCTCACCAGGTAATCCACTATGCCACCAGGGCTTCTCTCAAATATTACAGTAGTTAGTGGAAAAATAGGGACCAAAGTCACCGCAGAGCTCTATAGAGGCCCGTAATGAGACAGCTCATCCGTCTCATTATCTTTAGGACACATGCCATTCGATGAGGTCCTCAGTGTTTACGAGTCTTGCTCCTCACGGTTGTACAATGGGAGTCAGGATGGTGCGTACCTTTGCTTGTTCCTGAAGTACGGTGACTGCCATGAGGCGGTTTGCTCAGGATAAAGGCAGTTATAGGATGGCACGTTGACAACATGGCCCTGCGGACCAGCCACTTTTGGTTATTCCGTTGTAACATTTCCAACGTTTCGAATGCTAGTTTTCTGTGCTGCATAAAGCCATCAATTGATTTTGGGTGGAGATCACTGGGGAGGGAGTGGGATGGGACATGAAGATAATGGTTGGCTTTGATCGACTGGATCGAGATCCGGTGAAAGCATGCCGCACGCCTCCACAGTTGTTACAGAAAGGACACTGGATCTAGAATCATGAACTATGTTTCAGCCTTGGCCTCTGATATGTACTAGCCAAGAAAACCCACAATCCCCACAGTGCGCAAAGACTCCCCATTGTACTGCCCTCCAAGAACCCAGGTGGCACAGTCCTTAAGTGTTTGGCTGCTAAGGGCAAGGTTGGCAGGGGGAACCCCCTAGCCATTGTGGTGGTAGATTTCCATAAAGAATGCAGCCTTGGAAATTCTGTAGGGCAGCTCTATTGTCTTTGATAGGATCGCTGGGGGGTCAGAATTGACTCAATGGCTATGGGGTTTGGATGCATACCTCCTACTGTGGAGTGCGGATTAAAGGAGATCCTTCTTGGGACCACACTTGGCAACATGGGTAGGCTCTGAAATGGCCATGTCCAGTACCCGTCACAGCAGCTCCCGCAGAAAACCTTGCTGGTGGAATCGTGCCAGGGCCATTTGCCACTTCCTCCTGGGACGTGACTCTGCGTGCTCTTGGTGTTGGCCTTCAGTTTGTGCCTTCATCTTCCTGCCTGGTGCTCCTAAAGAGAACGCGTCACCTTCCTTCTGGCTAGTCCACGGCTTCCCCCTCCCACCCTCCTCATGCCAAGCTGGCCACTCCTGAGTTTCCTTTGTAGAGTTCAACTTGTTTTTCCATTTCTTACAAACCCAATGCCAGGTTGCTACCAGCTCAGAGTGACCCAGGTGCCCGAAATGAACTGCAGCACAGTGTTTTCTAGGCTGTGATCTCCACGGGAGCAGTATGTCAGGCCATCAAGCCATGGCTGCAGTGGAATCACCAACTTGAGCGCTGAACTTTCATACCACCAGGGTTCCCAGAATGCAATGGTAAGAATGGCAAACAAGGAGAAAACATTTTGCTTAACACAGTCGAAAAGCATCCCTGGCATCCTGGCAAACGGGGTGTGGTATGGGAGGCTGTCTTTAATCCACATGGGGCATGAAAGACCAAATGCCAGATGGACCAAGATCAACCTCATCTTCAAGCACCAAACTCCAGCTCCTATTTGATGATTCCATTTACTGCCTTCACATTTTCACAGATTCATTCTTTAAATGTCACTGCAGCTTAGATTTGCACCCCGCCATTTGTAAAGCAAATTTCTTATTGAACTGCTTCAGAAAGTGAGAGACGAA
>NW_022111370.1:8203691-8205064 GCF_000313985.2 Echinops telfairi
TACGAGTTTTTAGTTGTTTCTTCAGTTAATTGAATCTTCTTAACTTTGTAAAGCTGGTCCCTATTTTCTTCCTCAGTCTCAAAGATAAAAAATGGCAATGGGCAAATATAAACTGAAGGCCAGAATCCAGCTCTTTCCAGCACACATCTGCCTCGACATCTTCTTCTCTTGTAGATGGCTGTGCCACGAGCCTCTCTTTTTGCTCTCAGAGAATTCCCGGCTCAGTTGACTTGAGTCAGGATATGGTTATCGGTGCACTGTGAAGCCAGGGAGTTGTGGGGGCTCCCTCAGGCCTCCACTGAGACTGAAGTGGACAGCTGTGGAGATGTGCCCCCAATGCCACTTTCTCAGCCTCCTTTATGTTGACAAACCTTTCACAGTAGCCCGAATTCCACTCAAGTGTTTCTTCCTCCTCCCCCATCTAGCTCTCTCTTGCTATCTTTCCTCATGGTATTCTACTTGCGGTGTTCAGCACTGTTTCTCCTCCCATACAATTCCATTGGCGGTGCAATGATAGAGCACATGCTGCTTCAAAAAGCCTAAGTTAAATTAAAAAAAATAAATTAGAAACAAAAGAAAACGCAGAGAGTGAAGACTCATGGCTTTAAAAATCTCGTAGGATCGAAATATTGGTCTGAGTGGCTGGAAAAAGGTGGAAAAGTAAAATTGAACGAGTGGAATTGGAGTCTCTAGTGACATACAAGTTCATTTGAAACATAGGTGGAAAAATCACTCTCAGAGTTGCTTCATGATTGTTTTGATGTTCTTCGTTGCCACGTCAATTCCAACTCATAGCAACCTTCTGCACAACAAGCCATCAATTGATTTTGGGTGGAGATCACTGGGGAGGGAGTGGGATGGGACATGAAGATAATGGTTGGCTTTGATCTACTGGATCGAGATCCGGTGAAAGCATGCCGCATGCCTCCACAGTTGTTACAGAAAGGACACTGGATCTAGAATCATGAACTATGTTTCAGCCTCGGCCTCTGATATGTACTAGCCAAGAAAACGGTGAAGGGAGATGTTGGACAGGGCAAGATATGAAAAAATAAAAATTTATAAATTATCAAGGGTTCATGAGGGAGGGAGGGGAAAAATGAGTAGCTGATGCCAGGGTCTTAGGTAGAGAGCAAATGTTTTGAGAATGATGAGGGCAATGAATGTACAAATGTGCTTTACACAATTGGTGTATGTATGGATTGTGATAAGAGTTATATGAGCCCTAATAAAATGATTTTTAAAAAATCAGCCCCCTGGACCTCTTCTTGACCTCCTAGGTAAGTGTCTTGTGTATGTGCTGACAACTGGCCATGTATGAGGAAAGAGCATGCCTCACCACAGGTTGTAGAAAATAGACCCACCATTTCTTC
>NW_022111370.1:8205164-8206528 GCF_000313985.2 Echinops telfairi
TAGGTGGAAAAATCACTCTCAGAGTTGCTTCATGATTGTTTTGATGTTCTTCGTTGCCACGTCAATTCCAACTCATAGCAACCTTCTGCACAACAGAAGGAAATGCTGTCTGGTCGTGCGCCATCCTCACACTGGTTGCTATGTCTGCGCCCACTGTTGTGACCTCTATGTTGAGGGCCTGCCTCTTTTTCGCGGACCCTTCACTCTACCAAGCATCATCTTCTTCTCTGGAGATTGGTCCCTCCTGATGGCAGATTCCAAGCATGTAAGGGAAAGGCTGCCAGCCTTACTCTGGCCATATTTATTCCAACACAGATTATCTTCTGGCAGGACATGGTACTTTGAATATTCTTTGCCCACACCATAATCCAAAGGCATCAATTCTTCTCCAGTTGTTATATTCTTTGTCTGGCTTTCTCGTGATTGAAAATACCATGGCGTGAAACATGGGCACCTTAGTCATCTTCGTTTTATCATTTTAAAGAGGTCTTTTGCACCATGCAATACATGGTTTGATTTCTAGATGGTTTTCATAAAATGTCCAAAAATTTGCTTCCTAGCTATAGCAGCTACAGCAATAGTTAAATATTTTATGATGTTATCCTTTGTTTTGGAAGAACCATATTATTCCACCAATGCCAGCAACTAATGAACTGCACTGACACTTCAATTATTATGATTTACACTTACACATGTCTTTGGATAGGGTGACCAGATGTTCTGGCTTCACTGGGAGTCAGGGGTTTTTCCCAGGGCCTGGGACTTTTAATACTAATACCAGGAAAGGCAAAACACAAGTTGGTCACCCTATCTTTAGATGCACCAGTAAACTGTGCTTATTGTGCAAGAAACTTGTTAGCTAGTTGTGGAGCATCTGACATGGCCCAGGATTGTGTGCACATTGTACACTCTAATGCGGGGATCGTTTCTGGTTTGGGGAGGGTGGTGCAGGACTGGGGGTGGTGTTTTGCTCTGTAGGACATAGGGTCACTATGAGTGGGGACATAACAACAACAGCTGGGTTGCCACCTGTAGTTCCTGCTAGGCTTACCCACCACCTTTGAAGTGGACAGGTAGAACAGGGACATGTCTCTCCTGATAGCATGTCCGAAGTCTGTGAGACAAAGTCTTGCCATTCTTGCTTCTCAGGAACATTCTGGCTGTACTTCTTCCAAGACATCTTTGCTTGTTCTTCTAGAAGTCCACGGTGCTTTCAATATTCGTTGCCAACATCATAATTCAAATGAAATGGCTTATTTAAACCCCACACATCCAGCCCACGTTGCAGAAGTGAGATAAGCTTTCTGGGTGCCATCCCTGATCACCGGCATGCATATTCAGGGCCGTGGATGCAACAGTATAAC
>NW_022111370.1:8207333-8209127 GCF_000313985.2 Echinops telfairi
AGTGAGTTGGAGGTTTTTAATATCTACATGGTGGCAGACATCAACTACTGCTGCTGCAGTGCCTCAGCTGAATAAAACAAAAAACAAAGAAATCAAACTTACTGCCATCAGATCAATTCTGACTCCTAGTGACCCTCTATTGGTCAAGTTTTACAGAGAGTGGCTGGTGTGTTTGATCTGCTGATCTTTTGGTTAGCAGCCTGTGGTAGTTACATAATCTGATGTCAATTTGGGACTTGATTGGATTAAGAGTGAAGGGGTGGAGCCAAGTCTGTCAATCAGATCATAGCCAGTGAAGCCTCTGTGTGGGCATGGCCTTCCCCTGAGGATTCTGGGAATTCCTGGATTTTTCCTCCTTGGAGGCAGCAGAGACTCTCTCTCTCTCTCCTGACTCCCTGAAAGACCCTCTACTGACAAGATACATGGCACTACATTGATAGACCCCATGCCCTGGGAACTGGAGAAGCCACATGGAGACCCCTGCCAGCGCTGAGATGCTTACAATGCCACTGGACCTACCATACTTCCCATCCACTACCCTGTGATCATCCTGCATTTGGCATCATTGCATGTGTTTCATGAGCCTGTAGAGGACTTTATAGATTGGTATCAGACCTATGGGCTAAAATAGGACTTATGGACTTGATCTGTACTGGGCTGGGATGTCTTCTCAATATTCAAGTGCTCTTCTATATAATGCTCTTTCTTATACACATATGAGTGTCTATGGATTTGTTTCTCTAGTCCATCCAGACCAATACACAGCCCAATACCTAACCCATAGTGCCACCAAAGAGCCTTAATAAACAAACTCATTCTCCTAATCTCAGTGACTGATAACAACAGGCATTTCTCAACTCTCCCCCTCCCCATTGGAAGATAAGAGACTTGCCGAAGACTAAAAACCAAATCAAACCAAGACCACTGCCATCAAATATATATACCACCCTATTTATGGTTTCTGAGACAGTAATTCTTTACAGGAGCAGACAGCCCCCCCTTTCTGCAGAGCCAAAAATCACACAGCTGGTCGTTGGTGAAACTAGGATTCATTCATACAACATATATCGATGAGCTCCTAACTAAGTGCCAACCTCTCTGATAAGCTTCCAAACTAAAGACTATTCATGCCTTGGGCTGAAGAAATTAAAAGTGATAACAATATCATTACATAGTCAAAAAGCCAACCAAAGAGAGCGAACATACCCAACAGGAAAGCTTGTTCTGAACTAATAAAGTCAGGATGTGCTAAGCTTGGCATTAATGGGGGTGGGGTGGCGGGTGGCGGGGTGAGATTATGGGTAGCACTTAGATCTTACCCAGATTAAATTAAAACGCAATGCTGTAGAGTTGATTCCAACTCATCATAACCTTATATAGGATTTTCCAAGGCTAAAAACCTCGCAGGAGTAGACAGCCTCATTTTTCACCCTCAGAGTGGCAGGTGGGTTTGAATCTGCCAACCTTGAAATTAGCAGGCTAACACCTCATCCATAGCACCAAGTATAGAGACAGTCCAAACCGAAGAGTGTGTTGCATAGCTAATTTCATTTGGGAGAGGAGGAAGAGGAGGAAACCCGTTTCTTCTTCTTTTTTAATCATTTTATTGTGGGCTCTTACAGCTCTGATAATAATCCATACATCAATTGCAGCAGTTATATTTGTGCATATGTTGCCATCATCATTTTTAAAGCAGTTTCTTTCTACTTGAGGCCGTGGTATGAGCTCCTCTTTTTTTCCCTCCCTTCCCAACCCTCTCACCTTCATGAACTCTTGATAAATTATAATTTATTA
>NW_022111370.1:8209752-8211624 GCF_000313985.2 Echinops telfairi
CATCTCATTTCCTATTGAGCTTCTTTCTGGGTATCGTTTTCCTCATGCTTCCTTCAAGAGCAGTAGGACGTCTTTCTTGGCATTGTCTCAGTGTGGGCCTGACACATTGCATTGAATGCCCCTTCTTTTAGCCGCCTCTGTTAATTGCTCTGCAATGTTCATGTTGTCCTTTCTCACTAGCAGAAAGAAGCCCATTCGTCTGCAGAGACAATGTGACCAGCTATAAATAGCCACGTTCCCAGACTCTGGTGGCCGAAGAAGGTCCTATGACCAGCCCATTGGAGGCCATGTTGTGTTAGCAGAAGTTGAAGGAAGGAGGTGTTGGGCAAATCTCCCGAAGTGGAAAGTCCCAGGTGGTATCACCTGTTCCGCTTTTCATCTTCTGCTTGTGTCCTTCTCCTTTGAGTCCCTGAGTGGTGGAAGAGGTTAACAAGCCTGGCGCTGACCAAAAGAGTCAAGGTTCAAGCCCACCCAGGGGTTGCTCTGGGGGAAAAAAGACCTGCTCTATTTCTGAAAAATCAGACCTTGAAAATCTTGTGGCTCATGGCCCTATTCTGATGTCACATGAGGGGCACACGCGGCCAGTCCACCCCACAGCTACTGGTTCTCCTTTCCTTGTGACTGGAGTAGCCATCCGTGTCATTTTGTTAAGAGCCCCTACTAAGGTGGAGGAGCAGAAAGAGCAAAGAAACCCAAGGCTTTCATGGGGTAGCCAAGCCAACACACCAGCCATTGCCTGCGCACCTTATGATGGATAACTTTATGTCAACTTGAATTTTTATGGAAGTGCAGTGGTGCAGTCCAACCTGAAAATCAAGTCACAGCCTGATGATGCCTCGCTGGGGCTGTGGTCTTCTTAGAAGAAGACACCGGGAACCTTCCCCTCTCTCTTTCTGACCTTCTGTCTTCCTGCTTCTGGGACTCAGCTTGCCTCTAGGGGTGTCTCCATGAGGGTTGCCCGACCCTGAACGCTGTCAGCACTCCGCTGTGTTCCCACCGATCTTGATCCATGCAACTCTGCATCCACCGGCCCTGATTTTCCTGCTTCCTGGTTCACCTTTCTGTGTCGCTGGCCTGCAACTATGGGAGTCTGATGAGGGACTTAGGATCTAGCGTTGAACTTGGCAGGGCTGCCTTATTGATCTATAATCACTTCTTGATATAAAGCTCACTCTTATACTTAGATGGGTGTCACTGGATGAACTCCTCTAGACAACCTGCCCCAACACATACCCCCAGAGACTTACAAAAAGGCAAACCCAAACTCATTCCTGCCAAGTCAATTCTGATTCCTAGTTGCCCACACCATAGGACAAAGTAGAACAGCAGCTGAAAAGAGGAACCCCTGCACCAAGCTGGGTTGACACAGTGGCTGCAACAATGGGCGCCAACCTGACAGCAATGGTGAGACGGCTCAGGACTGGGCAGGGTTTCATTGTGCTGTTCACAGGGTCACTATGAGTCAGAACTGACTGGACGCTAGCTAATAACAAACATCCACAGAACTCCCCCACAGAGTTTGCGAAGGCTGTAAATCTTTATGGACCCAGATTTCCACAGCCTTCTGCCATGGTGTGATGGTTGAAATCACCCACCTTTAGGTTAGCAGCCAAGCACTTTAACCACAGCACCACCAAGGCTAATTAAACTTCCTTTCAGATGAGAAAAACAAGTCCCCTTTTAGGTTGGGTCATTGAATTGGGTCTCGTTTGCATAAAATCAAGCATATTCTCAAGTGCATGCATCTCTTTTATATATTTCCTTCCAATTCTCAATTTGTAATATTTCCACAATCATGCATAATGCCTTTGCTGATGCCCAAGATTTGACTTCTTTTTGTAGAAAATTTCTGGGCTCCTTTCTTTTTTTTTT
>NW_022111370.1:8212503-8216290 GCF_000313985.2 Echinops telfairi
CTCGAGAACCTTCCTTTTCTTCACTGTCCTTCTATTTACCAAGCAGGATGTCCTGAAGGAGTCTTGGGGCGCAGTGGTTATGCATGGGGCTGCAATCTGCAGGGCCGGCCCTTTGAAGCCACCAGCTAGCTCTGAGGGGGAGACATGGGGCTTTCACTGCTGTAACTAGCTACTGTCTTGGAAACTCAGAGAGGCAGCCCCCCCCTGCTCTATAGGGTCACTGAGTTGGCATCTATTTGATGGCAGGGAGTTTGGAGAGTTTGGGGTAGGTCTCTCCTGACATCGTATCCAAATTAGGGGAGATGAAGTCTCACCATCTTTGCTTCTAAGGAGCCTTCTGGCTGCCTCTCTTCCAAGATGGATTTGTTTGTTCTCTTGACAGTCCATGGTACCTTCAATATTTTCTTTTCTTTTATTTTAATGCTTTCATTATTTTATTTTATTCATTCATTTTTCAATCTTTTTAGTGGGGGCTCATACAACTCATGCATACATCAATTGTGTAAAGCAAATTTGTACAAATGTGTACATTCGTTGCCCTCATCATTCTCAAAACCTTCTTTCAGCACTTTGGGAAAATGTGGGTGTCTCCCACATCTCACCTCCTTTAATGAATCAGAGAAGTGATGCTCTGTCTCAAATTCTCTGAGGAACCAATGTGATGTTTTTCTAGGGGAAGACACCCCAGAAGATGCAAAGTTGGTAGAGGAACCATGACTTAGGCACAAGGGCTAGGGGCGCCCAGTGGAGGTTGGAGTCTGAGCCCCGCTCAGAGCAGTGGGTCCAAGAGATGAATTTTGCTAACTAGTCACAGGGGCTGAGAGTCTCCTTAATGAAAGGTTAAAGAGCTGCACAAGAGCTTTAATTCTAAACAGATGGCTTTTGGAAGGCTGTATTTTACAGTGGAAGCCCTCTGCATTTTATGTGTCTACATAAATAAGCCTCCATTAAGTTCTTTCTGATCATTAACTGGCAATGTAAACATTCTGGCCCTCAGGAGAGTATGTCTGAACATGGATTACTATGTGTCCCCTCGCTCGCCCAGGGAGGATCAGACTAGTCATGGATTCTGGGGGGCCAGGGCCACGGGATTATGACTCATTTCCCAACCAAGGTGTCCAGAAGGCACCAGAACCGATCCTGTGAGCTTTCCTAGTCCACAATGACGTGTGTCTCGCAAACACTGCCCCATTTCCCACTTCTGTCTGTATTCCCTGCCTATCACTGTGCTCAATTGATTGGCCACTAATCATAATTTTGTGGTCAACTTCTTTTATTTTCTACATTCTATCATTAGCAACGTGACCGTGAATCCCACAGAGAGTATATGGCCTCAGGATGACAGTCTCTCTCATCTGCTTGATTGTGTCTTCTTTGCCCCATTTAAGACTTGATAAAGGGGTCTTTGTAAAAGATACTTGAAATGGGGGTCTTTTCTATGGGAGTCTTTTTTCTTTTGCCAGAACAGAGTCCTGCTTACGGGAGGTGGGGGTGGGGGGATGTTTGGGGCCTTCTATGGCGCGATTCTCACAGCAATTGCTGCTGAATTGTCCCTAACTCATGTTGACTGCACTTGCATTCAAGGGGAACTGAGCTCCACACTGGCTGGCTTTTTAGAAGCATCACACCAGGTTTTGTTTTCCCAAGATGCCTCTGGGTGCCCTTGAGCACCTATGCCTGTTAACTATTGGCACCATCTAGGGTTTCCCTTTACACACACCCCTTAAGTAGCCATTTTGCTTTGTGGCTTGAACTGGACTAAATGCTGTAATTCACCCCATCAATCTCTATAACAATGCTTTGAGGTCGGCACTATGATTATCCTCATTTTATAGTTGAACAAATTGAAGAGTAGAAAGATGAACTTGGTTGGAAACTTCCAGGTGAATGGAGACCCAGACAGCTTGGTCCCCTGGGCCTTACACTTCACCATGATGCTACATAATCCCTCCAGGAGAAAAAGAAAGCTGAAAAACATGTCAGCTGGGCTGCAGATCCTTAGACTTTAGAGTTTTCTTAAGAAACTCAAAAGAGTTCATGTACATTCTTGGTGGAAGAAGAGTGAAGCTCTGTCTAAAGCTCTCTTTGGCTTTTCAGTATGTGAATTAAATTGTAACCATCTACTCATATCTAGCAAAGTCTTTCCTTATTCTAGTGTGGGATTTAGGGATTCGGCAAGACATCTGGAAACTATTTATGTCATCTGAGTTTTGAAACTCAATATTAAATTTATATAATGAAAGAAACTAAGAAGTCAGAGCAGACCGTATTAGGGAAATCTGACTACCCAGGGCATATGTTTGCAAACTGGGCTTTAAGATTTAACTGAAATATTGCCCCAAATGCGTTAGTCCCTTCCTGTCCAAAGAGCAACACATGTTTTATGAATCGTTTTGATCTTTTACATAGATAGAGCAATGAAAAGTCCTCCTACTCCCAGATAATATGGTCAATATTGTCAACGATTAATTTGCCTATGCTAAGACTAAATTGCCTTTCTGCACAAAGATCATTAAGAACAATATTATTTTGATCCTCCTAGACTTTCATTGTCATGTTGGAAGATAACATGGGTGTTGGAGACACTACCAATTCAATCTGCAACTGACCATGGAAACGGTACAGAACCAGGCAGCATTTGCTCCATTATGTATGGATGAGGTCACCGTCAAGCCAGGGCTGACTCCTTAACTGCCGGTTTCTAAGGACTAACTCGGGAGGTGTCTCTGAAGACTGTTAGAACCTAACAGGGAAGAGGTAATATTGTAAATGCCTTGTCTTCCAAGTCATCGTGCTGGACTTTATCCTGAAAACACGGAACTACCAAAGGATTGTTTCAACTGTAGTCTTGATAAAAATGAAACGGAATTGTCTGTCCTTCTTACAAATGCCATTGTGGCAGTTACATAATCTCCTGCCCACTTGAGTGAAGGGGTGGAGGCTAGCCTGTCAATCAGGTCATAGTCAATCATGCCTCTGTGGGGGCCTGGCCTTCTCCTGAGGATTCTGGGAACTCCTGTCTTCCTCCCTAGAGGCAGGACATATACTCTCTCTGCTTTATCTTCCTTTTGAAAAGCCACGTGGAGCTATGCTGATGGCAGCTAGAGGCCTGGAGCTGGAGGAGCCACATGAAGACCTATGCCAGTGCGGAGATGCTTCTACCACCACTGGATCCAGAAGACCCTCCACCCACTGGCCTGTGATCTTTTTGCATTCAGTGTCATTGCATGTGGTGCATGAGTCTGAAGAGGAATATCTAGACTGGTAATGGACATATGGGCTAATATTGGACTTATAGGCTTGGTCTGGACTGGGCTGGGATGTTTTCTTAATATACACTTACTCTTTGATATAAAGTTCTCCCTTACACATATATGTGTCAATTAATTTGTTTCTTTAGTCTACCAGCACTACCATACCCATGTAGAAAACAAAACAAACAAAATGAAAGAGAAGACCTATAAATCACATAAACCTTAGAGACCGGCTGTTAACCTAGAGAGACACACGACTCCAGGATTTGATGGGACACCAACTGAAATGTTTCAGTCAAATCAAGAAGCAATCAAAGCACTCATTCAACTAAGCTAAGAAAGTTGGAAGACAGGACCTGGTCCATGAACTGGAAGAGATCCATAGTTGTGCCCATACCCCAGAAAGGTGGCCCAACAGAGTGTGGATATTGACCAATATTGTTGATATCACATACAAGTACATGCTTGTGGAAGATCATTCAAAATCTGTTTCAGCATTGCATTGATGGACAGGGAACGGCCTGAATTTCAAG
>NW_022111370.1:8216787-8218428 GCF_000313985.2 Echinops telfairi
GTTCCCAGAATCCTCATGAAAAGGCTATACCCGCAAGGAGGCATCATCAAGTTGGGACCTGATTGACAGGCTAGACTCCACCCCTTCACTCTGAATACCCTCAAGTTGACACAAGATTATGTAACTATCACAGAAATTACGGATCCTATTGAGAAGATGGGGAATTCCAGAATACTTCCTAGCTCTCATGCATGCAATTAACCTGTACGTAGAACAAGAGGTACTTATACCAACAGAACAAAGGAATACCGGTGGTTTTTATTATTTGTTGCTGCTGCCTTGGGCACGGGGCTACTCACTAGTGAGGGCAAACAGGCTGCAATGAGGCTATGTGGAGCATGGATACCTGAACTTTTTTGTGACTGCGCCCAAGTCTTTTCCAGGACTCGAAGGAGGCAGTGGTCACTCACAGGAAAAAGAGAGCTATGACTGAGAACTCACCTCAGGAGGAAAGGGGCAGCGGGAACAGGGTCAAGCCTGAGTCAAAGCTCCAAGTCTCTGGCACTTGCTCCATTGTCCCACTCCCCTTCACTTGGTAAAACATAAGTCCAAAGGCAAAACTATTAAAAATTTCAGGACAGTGACTACAGAGTATTAAATTCGAAATAAGAGGCTTCTGATGAGCCTGAGGTTTGCCTGGCTACGCTGATCACAGGCCCATGAAGCAGACTCTGCCCAGTCCTCTCAGAACCTGCCTTAAATGCTCGGGTGCCCCTTTCTGTCCACACTTCTTGGCCGTATTAATTCTCCACTGTACCCCAGTCCTGTAGTGGGTCATTTCAATGTCATCCGATTCCCTCAGCAGTTGAGGCTTGGTAACAACACTCTCTCCCCCCACCCCTGCCCCAATAGCATTATGTAACACAATGTAACCAGTTCCATGATGGGATCTGCTGTAAGAAGATGAGGGTGGAGTGCAACCCCTTTACTCGGGTCATAGCCTTATACAATCGAAAGGAAGTTTCCTCGGTGGTATGGTCTACTTCCTGTGTAAGGACGATGTGGAAAGGCTTGTTTGCTTTGTACTGGGCTTGGACTGGACCCTGCATTCATTGGATCTGAGTCAATAGCTGCCATATTGCCGACTGATCTCCAGTGCCATCGGACCAGCCACATGAACCGCCGACCTTAGATTCATTCATCTCTCCAGTCACACGCTTGACCTGTGGTCTTGGATTCTTCTGCTTCTGTAGCCACCAGCCGGTGGGGATTCAGAAGGGACTTGTCCACTTCTACATCCATGTGTGTCATTTTCTTGATGTAATTGTATCTCTTTCTATGTCTCTCTCTCTATACCAAATATACATACTATATAAATATTATACACACTGTGTATATGTGTTACAAAGATGCCACTTTCTAGCTTCCCTGGTGGCAGTCAATGGGTGTGGCCATGGGTCCCCTCTGTGGGTGGGGCAGGTGACTCTCCTTTCACAGGTCTGCATTCACCTGTATGTCCTGACTGTTCCCATAGGTATGACTTTTTGACGTAATACATCAGCCTTTTACTTTGTGTAAGATGCTGGCATATACATGATCTCATTCGATCATCATTTTTTATTACTGCTCTGCAACAGCGTGAACTTGTATACACTCACTGACTGTCACCAAGTCGTTTCTGATGCATAGTGACCCTATAGG
>NW_022111370.1:8219593-8221159 GCF_000313985.2 Echinops telfairi
TCTTCACTGAATATGTGGGGCCTCTCCTTCCTTCAAGACTCTACTCAAACTGCCACCCTACTCAAACCCCCTTCCTCGGTTTGATACCACCAAGCCTCTCAATTTCCCCACCTGGAAAGTGGGTTCTTTGGAGGATTAATTTCATACAGAAAGTTTTCTACCAAAGCAGCTGCCTCTAACCACCCTCACCACGGTGGCTAGTCGTTTTCTCTCCATTCATTTCATATTAAGAGTAGTGCATAGACGAGGTTACCAGCAAATGCCTAGTGGGGATGGGAATGGAGTGATTGCCATTCCTCATGGAGATGAATAATTATGGGGATATGCCTTGACTGAAGTTTTATGCTAACACGAAAGAAGATCAGATGGTGTCTGGCTATCAGAAAGAATAGCATTTGGGGTCTTAAAGGCTTATCTTAAAACAAGCAGCTATCTGAGTGAGGTGACAGCTGAGTCCATGCGGATGAAGTGTACCATGCTGTGTGATCCAAGGATTGTAAACAATAAAATCCAGGACAGGAGGAGGGAGCCATATTAGAGCTTAAATGCTGAGGACCCAGTTTGCAGAAGACAGTGAAAGCCTAAAATCTATTCGCAGGGTCTCCACTTGGAAGAAGCACTGATGAATCCCCGTTGACCACCGCAGAGCGACGTGAATAAGCGTCCTTTCTGACAGAGTGCATTGGAAAGTAGATGCAATCAGGTTGCTATTTCATATCTTATCATTTGTTCTCCCCTTTGACTCCTTTTGAATTTGTTCTAGGTTTTACTTTCTGCTATCTTTTCAACCAAGTTTTTCATTGCTTTATTTTGTTATTGTCATTGGATTTCTGGTTTTGTACGTTTTACTTGATGTGAAATCCAGGGTAGGTCAATCCATTGAGACAGTAACTGGATTAATAATTTCTTGGGGTGACATCAGGGAAGGCTGAAAGGAAATGAGGAGTTAATAATAATGAGTACAAACGAGAAGAAAATGTTCTAAAATGGATTGTGGTGATAACAGTACGATTCTTTTTAGGATGTTTAAAATATCGAATTGTATGATACACAAGTTATATGTCAATAAACTGTTAAAATTGAAGGAAAAAAAGAAAGAATAAGTAAGACCTTGGCAGCACACAGGATAGTCAGGAGGATGGGGTTTATGGTAAAGACATTGGTTAGCATGACTTCCTACCCTTGATGTCATTCAGGGCTCCTGGTTGGTGTGTACCTAGAGATGTCACTTAAGAAAGCTCCTCAGACCCATTAAAAATATATATATATAGTTATATATTCTATAATATATTTACATGTATTACATATTTATTAAATATTTATCTATTGTATTAGCCGGGTTAACTAAAGAAACAAATCCAATGACACTACACATTCTATGTATATTAAAGATCATTATACCAACAAGTAATTATATATCAAGAAAGCATCCCGGCTCAGTTCAACTCAAGTCCGTAAGTCCAATACTAACCTATAAGTCCATCTTTAGACTCATGTAGCCACATGTAATGATGCAGAAAGCTGGAAGATCACAGGCCGGTAGGGGAAGAGTCGTGTGGCTCTGAG
>NW_022111370.1:8222361-8224582 GCF_000313985.2 Echinops telfairi
AGCATCTCATTAGAACCTAGGACAAGCTACCTTGTGGGCACTCGGCCAATGTGTCTCCCTTCCTTTCCCCCAAGGACTCTTCTAATAATCCAGGGGAATCATAGCAAGCAAGCTTGTGCACATCACTCCAGACTCCCCAGACTCATGGGAGGAGTATGCATTTTATGGGAGTGCCATGTGGCTTCTCTCAAATTTTTGTCAGGCTATCTTTTGAAGAAAAGCTGAACAACTTAGTTGAAAGAAAAATACTCAAGCCAGTCCACCCTTTTATGGGCTGGCAATGTCTGTCCAAACTAAACAGTGCTGTTATAGCTTTACCCAACTTTCTTCTCAAAGAACCTAAATCTTCTCCCAGAATAACCTTCCTGGCCAGTGTCTTTTCAGGATGAAAAAATATAAGGTTTTTTTTTTTTTTAAGATCACATAAAATGTCACTGGCTCTTTCACGTGGCCGTGGTATCAGCAATTCCCAGGTGCCGAGCCTTTTCCTTGGAAGGGAAAACACCAGTTTGCTTGGGATCCTGTCTCACTGCTAGTGGTCACTGAGACCAGCCCTGAGAGTCCAGACCAAATGAAAATCATCTCCTAGACACAGACGATGCAGCTATTTGGAATGAATATTCTTTATTCGATCCCATTCTCCTTTAAGCTGACATTCCAGAAACTAAATCAGCCTTCCGGGCTCCATGGAGCTCCTTGATTGCATAAAGGATTAAACACTGGACCCACTAGTAGAAATGTTGGTGGTTTGAACCCACCCAGAAGCACCCAAAAGTCATAACTTTGAAACATCTATGGAGTGCTTCTCCTCTGCATACATCGGCTCACTTGGCATCTCCATGAATCAGAACTGATTCAATAGCAACTGACAATAACTGCACCATATATACCTGGAAACCCAAGAAGAAAAGTACCGCTATTGAGTGGATCCTAAACAGAGTTCCGGAGTCATCGAGGGATGTGCAGGTTTGGTTTCAGCAAGCGAGGGCACCAAAGGAGCTGGTCTGCATGGGCTGCATGATTTATCAGGTGGAGGTCAGCAAGGACTGTGTCCAGGGAAGGAGAAATGGTGGTCGGGTTGAAGAGGAATAAAGATTGAGAGTGGCAAGTCCTTGCCCAATCCCAACTGCACACCAATGAAGATAGGACATTTTCAAATTAGTGGAGGGGTCCATACTTGTCCCAGACGATGAAACTCTCAACTACTGGTAAAAGGCTGGCAATTCAGGCCCTCCCAGAGGGGGCACGGAAGAGAGGTTTGGCCCTCTTCTTCCCAAAGATCACAGCCTGGGGAACCCTATTGGGGCACAGAGTGATTCTACACACATGGCGTCGCAATAAGTCAGAATGGACTTGGCGAAACTGACCCTAACAACAAGCAGACACAGGCCACCCAGACTTCAGCGTTTCCTCCACCACCTTCCTATCATCTACGCGGATCAGGGAAAGGACGCATTGGCACTTTGCTCAAAGCCTCGGAAGCCGTAGCTGTCATTGCTGATCCATTGTCCCTTTTCACGTGCTGCCCATCACCAAAAGCCACGGTAGCAGGGCATTGCCTTTCAAGGGTAACACTTCGGTTACTTTGTAGCTTTTAATGGAAGCATGCAACTCCCCAGTCAGCGTTTTTTTATTTCTAAAATGTCCCCATCTGCAGCTTAAGAGGCAGCCACTAGACAAGGTTTGCTGTGGATGAAGGCATATTTGCGGGTGCCCTGTTGGCATGATGCTGAAACGCTTGGCCACTAGCCAATAGCTCAGCAGTTCAAACCCACCAGCCCTTTGGAAGAAGATAGCCGTGGCAGTCTGCTTCTGAAAAAATTCCAGCCTTATAAGCTGGCTGGGAAATTCTACTCTGTCCTACAAGGGTGCAATGAGTCAGATTCAGCTCAAGGGCAGTAGCCTGGTTTGGTTTGATAAGGCATCATTGAAGGTGCCCCGGTGGCTCAATGGCTAAGTGTTTGACAGTTAACCGAAAGGTTGGAGGTTCAAACTCAGCTGCAGTTCTGTGGGAGAAATATTCAAGATTAATTAATGACTTTAGAATCAGTGAAAGTGGGTCCCAGGTGTAAACCCATTAATATTACACCCTAAGAAACCACATGGGGCCATTCTACTGAGTCAGAGTTGAGTCATTGGCATGCAACAACCACGGCTAGGACTATCTGATACTGGAGCAGGAAATTTAATAAATGACAGTCAAAATGAAGCAAGTCATGGT
>NW_022111370.1:8224863-8233099 GCF_000313985.2 Echinops telfairi
TCAAAGCTGTGACCATTCAGAAGCAGATCTCCACTCCTTTCTTCTGAGGCACCTCTGTGTGAGTTCAAACTGCCACCCTTTAAGCTAGGACTCAGATGCTTAACTGCGCGTGTGGTCCATGTCCCATCACAAATGGGACTTAGTATTAAATCTATAATATTCTAAGAAGAGGTGCTCTTCTAAACAGAGACTGTATTGCTCTTGAAGACCCTTCAAACTCTCCTCCCTGCTATCCTTCCTTCCAGATAGCATGACATCCATTGAAGGATTGAGCGATCCTCCAATGAGCTTTTCCTTCTACAGCCTGACTTCTATTTCCACAGCCCTTCTAGGACATCGCCCTGGGGTCTAGATAGTGACTGATGTCCTCACAACCCACACACTGAACACCAGCTTTGTCAACTCTGCCAGCTTGCACGCCAGTGCTCAGCCTTTGCTCACACACTAAGCTTCTAAGTCTGGGCTTCACATCACCATCTCCCAAAAGCTCTCAATGCCATTTATACCTGGCATCTACTGTCACCAGTCCTATGTCACTGGTCTTGGGTCCAGCTTTGGATTTGGGATTTTTAAAAGCTCCCTCACTGATTGACGAGCTCTGCCAACATTGAGAACCATGGCCATCCCCTAACTCTCACTCATGAGCACTATGGTAAAGTTCTGTTTTCCCGACACTTCTAGATCTCTTTCAGAAGCTCTGACAAATCCAATGTAGAATGCTGATTTGCATTGCAAACTTACTAAAAACAATTATAGCTGAAGTTAATGCAAGTGTCTTGCTAGAGACACAGTTTGGTATCGGAAGCTCACCAAATGCAGGTTCGAGCTAGGGACATGTGTCAATAGGGAAGGGAAATGGCAGGAAGAAAGGGGAGGAGAGGGAAGAAGTGAGGAAGAAAGGAAAGAAACAACAATGGGAGGGAAGGGACAGAACATTACATCTTATGCTTCATGAGTCAAACAGCCCAATGGCCCTGCACAGCTAGGGTTGTACTTTCTCTTGGGTTGCATCCCGTAGAAAAACAAGAGCAGACATATTAGCTACAGTTCACTGACTACTACATTAACTCATGCGTCCTCACAAGAACGGTAATCAGATGGACACCATGGTAGTTAAATGTTACGTCAACTTGACGGTACTTGTAACCGGGAAGGATGTGACAAGTAGATGTTCCTGTCTAGGGGCAGAGTTCTGTCTGTCAAGAGGTAGCCTGAAGACACCTCCTTGGAGTATAAGAGCGAGGGGCAGTGGGAACTTCTCTCTCTGGTCCTTCACCTTCCTGCTTGCTGGGACTCACCTTGGGTTGCCCAAACCTGATTCCTGTGAGCACCCTGTCATGTTTTGACCGACCTTGGATCCCCACCATCTATCCCCACCAGCCTGTGATCGCCAGGCTTCATCATCGGGCTGCAGCTACTGAGTCTGAGGAGGGCCTGGTTGTCATTGGATATCTCGGCGCTTGAGTTGGACTGGGCTGGGTACCTCCTTGATGGAGTTTCTTCTTGATGCAACGTTCTTACTTGTCTACGGATGAGTGTCGCGGTTTCTTTCTCGAGAAAACCCAGCCAAACACAGAGAGGATTCCACAACCTTTTAAATCTTTTAATATTTACACCCCAGAAACAGAGGCATTGAAAGGTTAAGAGGACGTGAACATAGATAAGAACAGAGTTGGATTTGAACTCAGTCTCTTCTGGTTAAAGGGCCAGCCCACAAGTTTCTGCCTCGCTTGATTAGAATCTTAGACTGATGCCAATTGGATCTCCCCTCACAGAAGGGTCACAAGGAAGGAATGAGCCAGCCAGGGTGCAGTATAGCACTGATGAAACACACAGCAGTCCCCTAGTTCTTTAATACTAACCGCCACCCCACCCCACCGCCATCCTGATCCCAGTTCTACCTTACAAATCTGGCTAGACCAGAGCATGGACACTGTAGAGATAAGAGCTCTGGACACCTGAAATCCAGGACAGATGACCCCCTCAGGAACAACAATAATGGGAGTAGCAATACCAGGAGGGCGGGGGAAGGTGGTGGGAGAAAGGGGGGACCGATCACAATCATCAATGTAACAGCCCCACCCCCCAGGGGGTGAACAACAGAAACGTGGCTGAAGGGAGATAGCAGACAGATGGTCTAAGATATGAAAATAATAATACTTTATAATTTATCAAGGGTTCACGAGGGTGGGAGAGAGGGGGAGGGAAGGAAAAAAGAAGAACGGACACCAAGGGCTCAAGTAGAAAGAAAATGTCTTGAAACTGAGGATGGCAACCAATGTACAAATGCGCTTGATTCAGTTGATGTATGGATTGTGATACGAGCTGCTACAGCCCCCAGTAACATGATTTTTTATAAACCCCAAACTGCTCAGCTGCCATGAAGTCTGCCCTCAGCTCATGCCCCCCCACTCCCCTGTGCACTACGGAAGCATACACCCCATGCTGGGACCTGTCCCGCACACAGACACAGATGGCTGCGATCCGCAGGGGCCTCAGGGACTGGTTGTTCACAAGTAGATGTTCGCATTGGTCCAGAAGCAGCCCGGAACTGGCTCAGCATCATCGCACCATCTACGCCTGCGAGGACAAACAGCTGGGGCTGCTTAGGAGGTGCACGGAAGGGCATGCAAACTCGGCTTTCCCCGAGAGAAAGGCGGGAATTCCATGACGGAACCACTACTGCCTGAGAATTGGAACTAACAGACACCAAATGTTGGGGAATGGTTTCGGAAATCTGACAAGAGGGAGAAATCAAATGAACTGAAGCAGAGGTGGGGAACATTTAATCCCAGGGCCATCGAAGGCCCGCAAAATCATCCAAACCAGCCAAGGTCTCAGCTGCACCAAAGAGAAGCAATCCCAGCCATCCCATGCGGGGTGAGCTACTTAGATGCCTGACCCAGTATAACAGGGTCATTTTAAAGCTGATGAGTTCATATGGCCCGGGAATGATGTGATACCTCTCTAACCGGCTCCTGACAGAAAGAAGAATCCACAGCCCTGATCTAAATCTCCCATTAGCTCTTCCTTCTGCAGTGTAGAGCCACACCCAAGACCCCCACTTGTTCTTGGTGTGCGTTGAGTTTCCTACGTCTCAACCTTCATCTTCACAATAGCCCTCCGACTTGGGGTGTCCAGAGCCTGATGACTCAGACAGCCATAGGCAGCAATCGGTGTTCACTGGTGGTTTGGGAGGATGGTGGGGTGAAAAGCAATCTTTTTCAAATGGTGGCAATAGTTAAATATCTGTGTTAAGCAGAGTGCTGACAATAAAGGACTAGACTTCTACTGAAAGGGATAAACCACGTAGAACCTGATATTCATCTGCAGAGCTTAGAGCAGGATTTCCCACAGTGGGTAATACTGCCCCCTGGGGGCACTGGAAGGATGGAGGGGTGTCCACTAAATGAGATACCTACACTTTACCCTGGATTATGGCTATCGTACAAAAGCTTTGAATTGCTAGTGGTGGAAGGCTGGCTAATTTTTTCTCTGAAAATGGAGAGGCAGGCCACATAAATTTGGGAAGCTCCAGTTTAGAGGGAAGCCAATGGCATCATGGGCAAGGACACAGGGCCGGGAGAGATGGGGGTGCAAGTCCCTGGGTGGTGCAGACAGTTGAAGCACTCAGCTGCTAGCTGAGAGGTGCCTCAGAAGGAAAACCACGTGCTCAACTTCTGAATGAGCAGCGATTGCAATGCCTGCAGAGCACAGCTACACGCTGACGGCCCTGTGTCTGAGGCAAATCAACGGCATGAGAAAGGCCAAAGAAATTACGAAAAGTTTCTTTCTTTCTTTCTGCCTGTCTTCCAGGAGCCCTGTTTGCATAGTGGTTATACACTGGGCTGCTCCCGCCAAGGTCAGCGGTTTGAAACCACTAAGTGGCTCCACAGGACAAAGATGACCACAAAGTGTGCCAGTCTCAGAAACCCACAGGGGCAGTTCCACTCCCTCCTACAGGGTTGCTATGGGTCAGAAGAGACTTGATGGCAGTGAGGTTGGGTGGTCTTTGCTCTCCCCTCCGTCCCTCGTTCTCTAATGTGCGCATCGCATAAGTCGTCCAGCTGCGTTCAGTAAGCTCTCCGATTCACTTCCGTTTCCTTTAGCAAAACCCAAGCAACAAGGCAACGTTCTAAGTAGGGGATTGGAGGCTAGAGGTTGCTGAGAAAGAAACTGGGGGTAGGGGGAAAAGCTTTATCCCATCGCAGGCCCCAGGTCAGGGCAAGAGGAGACTCATCTCCTTCCCCAAGCCCTCGCCTGAGCCCACAGGTCACTTTAAGTCTGAAAAGACTGGATTTGGCCTCCCGGAAGGGAAATCCCATGCTCCATCACAGTCACCAGACGGCCTTTGTAGTTCATGAATTATGTTCTTCCCTTCTTCCTTCTCAGGACTTGGATTTTCTGAAATGGCTTTGTTTTGTTGGTGTCTTTCAGCTTTCCCAGAATCCTGAGTGGGAGGGGGAGGCTGATATTACAGCATTTCTAATATGCACTGGGATTCTGACAGCGTGTCAATGATTCACGTTGTCATCTTCTAACTGGGAGGTCGGGTGTTCAAATATCCAGAGACATTGGGGGGAAAGAAGCCTGTTGATCTGCTTCCAAAAACATCAATCACTTAAACCCCAATGGCATGTGGGTCTGCTCTGAGATACATGGCAGCAGCGCCAGGAGTCACAGCCGCCTTGAAAGCTATTGATTCATCCTTGTTTTTTAAGTTAGAACAAAACCCAGTTGTCATTGAGTTGATGGTGCTGACTCCTGGTGACACCACAGGACAGAAGAGCCTGGGGTCACAGGGATGTCAAGGCTAAATCATTATGGAAGCAAACTGCTGGTGGGTTCGAACGACCTACCTTCATCACTACATCCTCACATACCCTGTAGTCACAGTTCTTGTTGATGGTGGGTGCTGTTTCATCAGTTCTGCCTCATGAGAACCTATGCGCAACAAACACAACCCTACTGGGTCCTGCCCCATCCTCACAACCGTTCCTTTGCTTGTGCCCCTTGTCACAGCCATGGTGTCAATCCATCTCCGACATCCTTCCTCTTTGTGGTTGCCTCTCCACTTTACAAGCATGATGCCCTTCTCCTGGGACTACAGTCTCCTGTTGACATGTCCAAAGTACTGGGGACGATGTCTTGCCATCCCTACTTCCAAGGAGCATTCCTCCTGTCCTGCTTCGGCCACTTGTAGGACTCTCAGTATTCCTCACCAACACCACAATTCAAATGCATTATTGTTTAGTGTCCAACTGCCACACGTTAATGAGAGGAGCACTGGTCAGTATCTGATTCTCTCTTAGGTGTCATGATCTAGTCTAAAAGTTCTCTGCAACAGACTCACTTACTGGGTCCAGATTCTTTCTCAACACAAGACTCTGGTCAGTAGCCTCGATCCATGCCTCCCAGCACAGTGGACACTAAATGTGCAAGTCTCCTGGGATCTGTGCCCAGGCTTGCATGTCTGTGTTAAGACGGGCAGAGACACCCTAGATCAGGAGATGGCAAACTATGGCTACAAACCATATTCGGCTCTTTCGGGATGTACACGGAGCTCTGAAGTCAAATGGGAAACAATTGTAGGCTATTATTCAGATAAGGGTGATTTCATTTGTTTGCAAATATATACTTTTGGCTCTCAAATCAAGTTTAACTTGTTGCAAGAGACAGGATAGGCTGATCTCTCTCAAGTTTGCCAGCTCCTGCCCTAGATGAAGCACAGGGTGTTCACAGGAAAGCTGCCCACCCCTACCACCCCACGACTGCAGAACCACCCAGGCGAGGGTTCCAAAGAGCAACCAGAGTCTTCAGGTGTTTAACATGCCGGAAGAAAGAGGCTGACCCTGCTCTGCCACTCAAAAAGAAGCGCAAGGGTCAAATGAAGGGTAATAAAAGGAACATTTACAGCGTAGTTAAAAAAAAGAACTTTCTAGTGATTGGATAGACGTGGTGGCTGCAACCACTGGCTTCAACGTGAGGAGGATTGTGAGGGTGGGGTGGGGTGGGGTGGCGTGGTGTGGTATGGTGTGGTGTGGTGTGATGTGGTGGGGTGGTGTGGTGGGTAAAGTCGCTGGGAGGTGGACCTGACTCGACGGCACCTCACAGCAGCATCAACAGTGATCAGTGAACCAGAATGGACTGGGAGACCGTGGCAGTGAGCGGTCATACTGCCTTCCGGAAGTATGAGTTATCTGTTTACTGCCGACTTGGAAGCTGAGAGTCAGACTGGGTCGCTGATAATTCTAAAAGTCTGTTTAGATACCACCAGTCTCTTAGGCTCTGGGGTAAATGGGAAGATAATTTACGTGTTTTGTTGGAATTTAAGAGCCTTGGACCAAACTTGTTTTGGGGAGCTTCCTTTAAATTTCAAAATTATATTGGGAGGGGACTGTGTAAAAGCACTTTTTTTTTTGAAAGGTGAAGAAATGGTGGACTGTCAGGGCTTTCACAAATAAAGATTCTTTAACCCCATGTCACTTAGAGGAACTGAACACTTCACCATGGGTGCATAGGTTTCCAAACTTCTTTGGCCTATGAAAAACTTCACTGTAACCCATAACCCAGGATAACGTGTAGCTATCTGCTTTTGCAGGCTCCCTGGATTGTTCTAAACCACCTCGCTCCGGTGGCAGCATCACCAGACTCACTGCCATTGAGTCTATGCAGACTCACAGTGACCCTATAGGACAGGGTAGACCTGCCGCTGTGAGTTTCTGAGATTGTAATGCTTTATGGGAATAGAAAGCCCTGTCTTTCTCCCCAGAAGTGGTGGCTGGTTTCCAACTCTTGACCTTGCAGTTAGCATCCCAACGTGTAACCGTTAGGCCACCAGGGTTCCTGGTTTATAGGCACATATTATGTGATGGAGAATGTTGCTTAGATGCTGTTGAGTCAGTTTGGGCTCATAGCAACTCGAGGAACTCCTGAGCAAAGCCCTGCCAGTTCTTCAGCATCCTTACAATCACTGTTATGGTGGAGCCCATTGGTTCCGCCACCGTGTCAATCCATTTTCTTGAGGGTCTTCTTCTTTTGGGGTGACCCTCTATTTTACCAAGCATGATGGTAGGGGAAAATAGACGAAGAAGATGGTCAGTATATTTTGAAAGATGCCCTAATGCCATGCCAAGGAACATGGTCTTTATGTGTGTGTGAAAGAAGAGAAAAGATGCTACTGATCTTAGAAAACAATAGGGCCTCCAAGGGTAGAATGCATTGGTAATTTTCATGTATTCAAAGAATCCTTCCACACAAATTGCTTGGCTGGTGAATTACACTTTAATGAGGAATCAGATTAAAATTTTACTACACACAGTATCTTCTTAGAGCAGTGGTTCTCAACCTTCTTAATGCCGCGACCCTTTAATACAGATCCTCATGTTGTGGTGACCCCCCAATCACAAAATTATTTTTGTTGCTACTTCTTAAGTGTTATTGTTATGAATCAGACAACCCCTGTGAAAGGGTCGTCGATCCCTAAAGGGGTCGCCACTCACAGGTTGAGAACTGCTGTCCTAGAGAAATTTGTGATGCAAGGAAGAAGCAAAGAAACAAAAATCCCCATTCAGTTTAAGAGAATGAGGAGTTTGGGGCCAGCCTACCAATTAATATGGTATTTCTCAGTGATTGAAAGCACATCTGAAGGGGATCTTTTTGTTTTTGTGGTTGTTGTGTTTTTTTTAAATCATTTTATTTGGGGCCTGTACAACTCTTATCACAATCCATACATACATACATTGTGTCAAGCATATTTGTACATTTGTTGCCATCATCATCCTTGAAACATTTGCCTTCTATTTGAGCCCTTGGTGCCAGCTCCTCATTTTTCCCCCTCCCTCTCCAGTCCCTCATGTGCCCTTGATAATTTAGAAATTATTATTATTTTGTCATATCTTACGCTGTCCGACATCTCCCTTCACCCACTTTTCTGCTGTCTGTCCCCCAGGGAGGAGGTTATATGTAGATCCTTGTGATCGGTTCCCCCTTTCCATCCACCCTCCCTCCACCCTCCCAGTATCCCCACTCTCAGCACTGGTCCTGAAGGGATCATCTGTCCTAGATTCCCTGTGTTTCCAGTTCCTCTCTGTACTAGTGTACATCCTCTGGTCCAGCCAGATTTGTAAGGTAGAACTGGAATCATACAGTGGGTGGGGGGTAGGGGTGGGGGAGGAAGCATTTAGGAACTAGAGGAAAGTTGTATATTTCATTGTTGCTACACTGCACCCTAACT
>NW_022111370.1:8233561-8259963 GCF_000313985.2 Echinops telfairi
AAGGGTGTCAATCTGCTAATATTTAATACTTTCTATAGTCAGGCTTTCATTGATTAGGCTAGGGGCATCCTCTTGATTTACAGGTATAAGATAGATGTGTTTGAGCTTTCTTCTAGCAATGTGGTCTTAGACAAATCCAGACTTTGTTCTCCGCTCTCATTAAAGATCAACTCTCCCTCTTTGGTTCCCTCACCCATAAGTGAAGGTTTGCAAAGGACTCAGGTGGGCGCCTCTGGAAGAAGGAGAAACACTCAACCTGCATTGAAAGACCTCAGAGGGCAGGGCCCTCCACTGTGGACATCAGATTTCTTACCTTGACAAGTCCCAGTCCCCAAGCAGAATTTGAAAGTGGAACCGTGATACATACATCAAAGGCATTGGACATAATCAATGTGGTGGGGCAGTGAAAAAGAGGAAGGCCCGAGATATGATGGATTGACACAGTGGCTGCAACAATGGGCACACACATAAGAACCCTTGTAAGGATGGCACGGGACTGGGCAGAGTCTTGTTCTGTGGTTGGTTCGGCATCTGAACTAACTCAACGGCACCTAACAACAACAACAATGGCAAGGGAGGTCTCTCAGCACCTTTGTGCAATCATGAGGTTGGAAGTGGCGGAGTAGGAGCGCCCAGAATTTGTGAAGTGGAAGGTCTTGACTTGAAATGGATTCTTGTGGACGTCAGGTGGGTCTGACTTGGGATCCCTTTCCTGTCACTCATTTCCTGTAAGACTGACGGTAGGCATTGACAGCACTTCGGTTTTATGTTAAAATTAGGAAGTGTGACATTTCTAGCAAACAAGTGTTTTCAGAGTAAGGATTCAAATCTGCTATAATGGCAAGGCATTGGAAAACTCTAAACAGGAACTAGTCCCTGCTTGAAACTTATCAGCTGGTTGAGGGCTGAAGGCGAAGAGGAAGTCCACTACATCACAACTGCTTTGAGTACGCATTCAAAGAATGAACTGAAGCAAGCGCTCCACTCACCAGAGAAAGAAAGCCCATTAGTTGCAAAAGGCAGCTTGCCAGAATGATGGAGACCATTTTTCCTGATGGAATATATTAAAACAACTCCCCGCTCCCAGTCAGTGCATTCCAGCATCTCTAGGAAGGAATTGCTCTTTCTGTAAACCCATAAAACTGGAGTAGATCTTAAAGTTCTTTTGGAAATATTCCTGCTTGATATGAAGAAGCAGTCTGGAACTTAGTGATCACATAGGAACTGGGCGGTAAATGATTTCCATAAAAGTTCTTACAACTTGTGCGATTTGAGAGTGGGAAAGGTCCTCAAGATTCAACTCACCCCTCCCACCCCTCCCATCCTGTGCTTCCTCCTCTCATCATACAGGGTTGAATCTGGATGGGGTGAAGGCCCTGGGCTGTGATTGGGAAAGACTGTGATGATGGTCCCGTTCTTAGGAGAGGAGGCTTAGTAGCCAGGGCCAGATGCGCAGGCCTACTGTTGTGTGAACATTTTGTTATCTTTTGCCTGGACAAGTGATTTCAGCTCTGCTCCTCCTGTGCATTGATTAAGCATCCTCAGTCGCTGTTTGTATCACGCTACTTCCTTATTTATAAACTTTTAATGATCACTCCCCTTAAAAATTCAAACTTTGTGGTTTGAATTGGTTTCGGCATTCAAGGCTTTCTGTAATCTGATTCCAACCAAGCGTTTTGAGCTCATCTCCTTCTGCCCTCTGTGCACGCACGTTCTCCTTCGTGTCTTTGTTAATATCATTCTCACGACCATGACCTGCCAAGAGGACAAACAAACCTGCCTTGGACCAAGTACAGCCAGAATGCTCCTTAGAGGCCAGCGTGGAGAGCCTGCATCTCACTTACTGTAGGCACATTGTCAGGAGCGACTAGTCCCTGGAGAAGGACATCGTGCTTGATAAAGTGGAGGGGCACCGAGAAAAAGGAAGACAGACTGTCAAGGAAATGGGCTGACATGTGGCTGCAACAATGGGCTCAAGCACAGGAACAATTTTGAGGATGATGCAGGATCAGGTATTGTTCCATTCTGTTGCATATAAGGTCTCTTTGAGTCAGAACCACGTTAATGACACCAAATATCAACAAGCACAACCTTTGTTAAATCTTATCATATGAATTATTCTTATTTAATCCCCAGAGTAATCAGGGATGTAATTATTAGATACTGAGGCCTGAAGGTCACACAGCAGCTGGAGAGCAGAGGTGGGCTTTGACGTCAGGCATTTACAACCCAAAATCCCAAGCTCCGATCCAAGGTAGTCCAAAACTCGTTACATCCCCAAATCTGTCCATCCAGGAGCATCTCTATAGTACTCTCTCTTTAATAATTGGTGCAGCTGGTGTTCTCTGGAATTCACTTTGAGAAATAGAGCCCAGTAGCCACCTGCAAGCTCCTCCATGGCTATGTGAGCGACTGTGATCTCTAAACACCCGTGGCTTTGCACGCCAATCTTTGCCAGGCTACCCTGGCCCATTTTGTGGACCTCTATCAAGACACTTCACTCCTCCTGGTTCTAGCTGAGCTCTTCACAATTCCAATCACTGTTTCCATTCTAGTTCCCATCGAGTGGGTTCTGATTCCGTGTGCGTCAGAACAGGACTGTGCTGCACTGGGTTTCGGAGAACTACTTTTTCAAAAGTAGATCTCCAGGTCTTTCTTCCGAGGTGTCTCTGGGTACACTTGAACCTCCAACCGTTGGCTTAGCAGCTGAGTGTATTAATCATTTGCACCAGCCAAGACTGGCCCTCCCTTGGGAAAACCTAAAAGCCCATGGGTGTTGAGTGGATTCCCACTCATAGCAACCCTATAGAGCAGAGGAGAACTGCTCCCAGGTTTTCTGAGATGGAGATTCTTCAGGGAGGCAGGCAGCCTCGTCTTTCTCCTGCTGCACTGGGGACGGCTCTGTGATTCAGCAGCCCAATTTGCAAAACTTCTCTGTGTTTTCTCACCATATTTTCTGTACTGTAGCTTTTGTTTGGGGGAGGGGGAGGGGACTGGGTGGTGCAAACAGTGAAGGGCTATCCTATTAACCTAAAGGCTGGTTGTTCAAACCCCCAGAAGACAGGTCTGGCATCTGAAAGGTTGCAGCCTTGAAAACTCTATAGAGTAGGTCTACTCGTTCTACTCTGGCCCCATGGGGATCCCTGTGAGTCAGACCAGCTCCCTAGCAACAGCTGCTCATGCTGGGTTTGTAGTTGACGCTTCCGCTTGGTCTATGGTTGCCAATGGGCATGTTCAAAGGGTGGGGATGTAGAGGTCCCATGATTACGGTTTGGGCATCCGTGGTTGGTGAAGACGGTTAATGTGCAGGGCTCTTACCAGAAAGGTTGGGGTTGGAACCTACCCAGAGGCACCTTGGAAGAAGGGCATTGGGATTTACTTCTGATAATCCAGCCATTGGAAACCCTGTGGAGCCCGATTCTACTCGGGCATGCATGGGCTTTTCCAGGAGCGAGAACTGGCTGGTGGCAACTGCTATTGAATGGCGTCTCTATCCCAGGCCCTCAGGGACTCAAAAGAGCTGTCATGGCATAGTGTAGGTTGCTAGTTGGAATGCTAAGCCCAAGGTCAGCAGTTTGAAATCAGTAGCCACTCTGCAGGAGAAAGATGAGCCCTTCTATTGCCCTAAAGAGTTCCTGTCTCAGAAAGCCACAGGGGCTTTCCTGTGGCTACCTGTCCTATCAGGTCACTATGAGTTGCAACCAACTGTATGGCACTATGTCAAGGTATGGTTCTCAGGCTCAGGATCGAATCTTTAGCTCCTATCTGGCCTGGGCCTTGGTGATACCTGAAACCAGTCGGAGTCACCCTCCCTACACTCCCCACCTCTCTCCTAACCTCTCTGAGGTGAGGAAGCACAGGAGGTCACCCTGACCTGTCCTTTCCAGGGCTCTGTCCAGGTCTCATGATGCAGCACCCTGGTGACTGGGCCTCGGTGAGTCAGCTGGCCTGCGACTCCATCAACAACCCTAATTGACTGTTTTGTTTGTGTCCTTTGGGGTCCCAGAGGAGGGGCCTGGCCCGCTGGCCTCTATGGAAACCATGATGGCCCTCACCACGTCACACCCAGCGGTGCTTTTCCCAGCCGCACCCATCCCCTGGGTGCGCCACGCAACCACGGCAGTCCCAGCCCACCGCTTGCCTGCGATGAGGTCATGGGGTGGGGCCTTGAGGAGCCCCCTCCTCCTCCAAATAGGGTGGGAGCTTTACCAACTGGCGGGGACCAGGAAGGAGGAGACGGGAAAGAGCCTGTCCCACTAACTCCCTGTTCCTTCCTTCTCGTGGTGTCCCCACAGTCCGACAGGGACCCATAGTTCTGGGTCCCTTTCCTCCTTCACCAACAAAGGGTGCGCTCTGCCACCCTGCCGTGAAATGACCAGGCCACCGCGTTCTCCCTTCTCTCCCCAATGCCCTTCCTCTGACCTTAGTCCCTTGCCCTCCCTTTGTGGAGACCACCAAAGCACAGGAAGCTGCGATCCGTCCGTAACTAGAATGTGATCCAGAAACGAAAAAGAAAGTTCCAGAAGTAGCCACAGCCGGTTCGGCAAGGGAGGTAGCACGGACTCCGGGCTCTTCCCTGGCCTAGCGAGCTTGTTTGCTAGTGTTTCTGTCCGAGGAGGTTCTGAGGAGGTTTTGTAGACCGAGGTCAGATAGGATGTCCCCAACCATGCCACCTCCATCAAATAGCCCTCATTTATAGCAGCTGCTAGCCCTGCAGGGAGAAGTCACAGGTCTCTGTGAATGTCTCCATTATTTGTGGGGTTTTTCCCTTTTCTTTTCTTTAAAAGTACCTGGAATTCAGCTCTGAAAGATAGGAATGCTACGAACAGCCTTTCACAGAGACGTGAGGAAAACAACACATACCCTCACATCTCCTCGTGAGGCAAACAACACGCACCCTCATATCTCCTCCTTGGTCAAGACAAGTCTCAGGGTCCTCAGGAGGCCACAGAGACTTGCCATGGCCTCCACCTTCAGCGAACACAAAGGCCCTGTGCTCAGAAAGCCCTGTCCCCAGGCTGGGACCCTAGCAAACCCATGCTGAGTTGTGCTGCAGTTAGACCCCAGCCCCCAGATACGTAATGTCTGCAGCATCTTCCAGCTTGCTTACAAAGGAAAAGGCAAATCATTGATTTCACTTTTAAAAACCAGTCTTTGCAAAACACGTTTAGGAGACGTCCGAGGAACCATGCTTTGGAGGACATTTGAAAAGATCCTAAACTCTCCCCAGGCAAGGATTTCTAAGCTGATAGAAAGAATCAGAACTCCGGAAGTTGAGTGGCATATAACGGTTAAGAAAATAGAGATACGCTGAGCCAGGCAAGAAATTAGCCTGAATATCAAGGTAGATCTTAAACTCATCATGCGCCACATTCAGAAGAACCTCCCAACTTATTTTTGTAAAGAGAGGTGGAAATTAAAAAAAAAAAATCATCAAAGTTTCCCCCCCAGGTTCATGCATCAAGTCCTGTTGCTGAAATTCTCTGACCTCGGATTTACCATTTGCTGACATACTTTCTGCAAGTTTCCCGGTGCCCTTACAAGTGGCTGACGGACGTTCTCGCAGTCACTGTTTTTGACAAACACCAAAGCGGGGGGTGCACCGAAGAGGGCAAACCGCAGAAAACATGGAAGCTTACCTTTTGTGGGCATTGCCGCTCCTCAAACGCTCCCCCCAAACAGCAAGCGTCCTTCCGGCTGTGCCAGGGAGTTAGAAACGGTAAAACCTGTCCAGCAGAAATAGGTGCTTGTGGCTCCGGGCGGCTTCAAAGCCAGGTCAAAAAGCAATCAGAATAACAGCCTGATGACAGATACAGCGCTCTTCTGGCCGTGAGAATGCGTTTGAAGCAGGGAGCTCATTGCCGTTGTACCAAGTTTTGCAACCGTCTTTCTCAGTTTAAACAACCTCCCACTCCTGCTTCCAGGCACTTGCCAACTTCTATAATTTAAAGCAACTGCGATCTTTCCCATCATACTCACATTTCAAAGAGCTTAATATATACACGAGTTAGGAACGAGCCAGGGTGGGTAACGCTCTTCTCTAAGCCATGGAGGGAGACGAATGAAAAGCCGGGGTCTCAGGTATCTGAGCGGTTCGTTCCTTTTTATTTTTTTTCTTTCAATCCATCACTCTTCTCATCAAAATCGTTCATGCTGCTTTTGTCTTTAAGAGTGATAGCTTGTTGTCCACCGGAGGCAAGCACATTCTCCCACTGGTAGACCTTGCACAACTTCCTAGGGGTGTAGTGAGTTCTGTGTTGGGCTGTGAACCGTAAGGTCAGCAATTCGAAACCAACAGCCACTCCATTGGAGAAAGACGGGCTTTCTACTCCCGCAAAGAGGTACAGTCTCCACACCACGGGGGCGCTTCTCGCTGCCCCAGAGGGTAGAATGGAGGCGGTGGCAGTGAGTGGGTTGCTTTTGTTTGATGGTCAAATTACATTTCAGCATTGTGTGTGTGAAAAGGATGTTTCCGGGCATTGGAATTTATCTGTTTGACGAATCATTTATTGCCCTAAAGGGGGTAGGGGGGGAGGGGATACTTAAAACCATCTCACTTACCCCGGTCTTGCTCTCACCTTCATTCTGCACGTGAATCATGAACTCACAGAAAGATAGTTTATTCTGGAGTCCCTGCAGCCAAATAAGCGCTTTCACCTGGAGTTTGTAACTGATATGACACATTTTATTCTTTGCATCACCCTTCCCCCAACTGCAAACACACACACACACACATACACACACACACACACACACACAGCCATCCTTACAAAGTCAAATCAGAGCCACTTAAAAGTGTGGCCAACTGAATGAATGAAATAATGTTAGGTTCAGCTCAGTCGAGTTTGGCAGTTTGGGGCACGATCATTAAGGATGGTTGCATGTCAAAGCTTTTATGGTGAGCACAGGAAAATGCATGCCTTCCTCAGACATCATAGGCTGTGATCAAATCCCAAGAATCAATAGCGAAATAAAGTATAGGAAAATAAGTAACTATAAAGTACACATGTACAACAAGATATAAAAATAAAATGCATAAATAAAATATTTATAAATACAAAGATGCATATAAATAAAATAAAGTCTAATAAATATCAGTAAAATAAACCGTTCGTTGGAGAATAGAAAGGTTGACACAGCATCGCCTGCAGTATGAGCATTGTGAAAACTTATGAACCCATGTCACTATCAAAGCCTTGTTCGCTTTGTCACAAACCAGAGATGTGTTCCCTCCCCCAGGTTTTGTGTCCCAGTCTCAGAAACGGTCTGGCACATCCCTGTCTTGCCTTGTGGGGTCACCATGAATCAGAATCGACTTGACAGCCATGTGCTTGCCTTGTTTTGGTTCAAAGTAACGATTGGGGTGGGGGAAGGGGGAGCTGGTAAGATTGACTGGTAACATGTCTGCCTTCTATGTGGCAAACTAAGTTCAACTCTCAGTCAAAACCATGACCTGCCAATGGAGACCTAAGTGTTTGTATGATACAGAACATGTTTCAATGGATCTTCTAGCCTGAGAATAGGAAGAAAGTCCTGCAGATGTGAAAACCAGCCATTGGAAAGCTTGCCACGCTGTGAACAAGTGCTCATAAGAGTGGTGCAGGGTCAGGCAGCATTTCATTCCAGGGTCCACTGACAACCCCTCACACCAACAATACAAGTGGCTGTTGAGCAACGGACAAAAGACAATAACTGGAATAGTGCAAAGCTGGGGAGGGGACTCAACCAGAGGGAGGTGGCCAGGTGTGGGGGCTCTGGGTACAGATTCAAAAGTGATCTGCGTTTTTTGCACTGCTTTTTGTGGCAAAAGATCTGCAGGCACACATGCATGTATGATCCTGGGCCCCAACCTGGCCATCTGCCTTCCAGTTGTGTGACTGTGAAGGTGTCACTTAATTTCTTTAAGCTTTGCTTTCGAAAGCTGTGAATGATTCCACACGACGACGACGACGTCAAAACAAGTATTTTCAGGAATGCACGTAAGAATATGTCCATTTCATAAAAGAGATCATGGGGACACCTCCTTATGTGTTCTGGTAGAAGACCCGTTCATGAGTCTCTGAGGTTTAGGGATGCTTTGACAGTGGGGAGCATGCCTTTTCCTGACTCACAAGAAGACTGGCCAGGGACATGGGATGTTGCTCCAAGAATCCAAGTTCCATGGAGTTTGCCTCATTGCCAGGTCTGGAAGGATAATGTTTCATGCTGTTCAGTGGCAGCAACAACAACAACCAAAATGGTGACACTAACAACTGTGACAACTCAGAAGGCAATCTATGTGCTATCAAGAAGCATTATCTTAATTCACTGCCTTCGAGTTGATTCTATCTCTTAGCGACCTTATAGGACAAAGTAGAACTGCCCTTGTTGGTTTCTGAGATGGTAACTCTTTATGGAATTAGAAAGCATCTTCTTTCCCCTCTATAGGGTGTCTGGTGGGTTTGAACAGTTGACCTTGTGGTTAGTAGCTCAATATGTAACTACTACTACTCCAGTGCTCCTCAAGTGGCCTTGTAGCTCTAGAGAAAGCACTTGAGGGGGGAAAAAGGAATAAATAAAAAATCATCTGAGTTGTGTCTGTATGCTACGGGGGGTCACATTGGCTCAGATGCTTCAAGGAAGGGACACTTCAGCAAAGGTCTGACTGAATAGCAAAATGAAAGGACAGGAGACAGTGAGTGGATACTTACTCACAGTTTTGAGGGACTTGCTGACTGTGGTACTGGTGAAGAACATTGAAAGTACCACAGACTGCCAAAAGTATTTGCAGAAACCAATCTGTCTTGGAAGAAGTATGGCCAACATGTTCCTGAGAGGAAGGATGGCTGAGAGTTTGTCTTACATACTTTGGATGTGTTGTCAGGCGAGACCAGTCCCCAGAGGAGGGCATCATGCATGGTAAAGAGGAGGGCAGGGAAATGCCTTCCAGGAGATAAATTGACACAGTAGCGGCAACAATGGGCTCAAACGTAGGAATAGTGTAAAGAGGGCCCAGGACCATGCAGCGTTTCCTTCAGCTGTACATCGGGTTAGTGTGAGTCAGAACCCCCGTACCAGCACCTGACAACAACAACACAGTGCGAAAAACAGAACAAAACACTAAACCAGATCAGCCTGTTCTAAAAATGTCTTTCAAGACGGAGAGCCATGCTCAGCCCCGTTGCACTGGAGGAAAGGCGGCAGGCCTGAGTGAAGTGCAGGCTTCCTGATGCCCGCTGGAGGGCTGGGCCCGGGAGAAGGGCGGGCAAGGGGAACTCTGCAGAGCGAGGAGCCAGTGCTGTAGCTTCATGGACAAGGGCGTTTCCCTCAAAGAAAAGAATCAGGACATATCAAGAACCTACTCCTCCACAAGACAACACATAAACACATCTTTTTGGAGAACACAATTCAAAGCACCAACTCAGACGTTTGTCAGTGCCGTGGAGAGTGGTGGGGTGGGTGTCTCCTCTCCCAGGAAGGATGTATTAGTAAGCATTCAAGTCATGAACGAAAAGGTCTCCGTTACTTGGTAAACACCATTGCTTTCTTCTCTTCTTCCTTTATTGATTCTTTTCTTTTTATATAATTGGCAAAGTGGCACCAAAACAAATCCAATGTCTGACCTGAAAACCAAACTCACTGTCATCCAGCGGATACCAACTCACAGCGACCCTCTGGGACAGGATAGAACAGCCGCTGTGAGCTTTCTGAGATTGTGATTTGTTACACAAATCCCAGAGAGGCCGGTAGTTTCCCTGTTGCAGCGAGCAGCCCAAGGCGTAACCCAATACACCACCAGGATGCCTAATGTATAACAGTAATAATTATGATTCATTGAACTTAGACAGTGAGCCAAGAATTCTTGAAAGTCATTTCATTTTGCTCTCACGTCAAATCTGCAAGCTTCATTTACAAACAAAACACAACAACAACAACAACAACAACAAAACCCAACACTATCGTTTTTTGTGATTTAGGTAAAGGCTTCCAGAACAGACCATCGGTTTTACATTCAACAATGTATACGCGTTTTGTTTCAGCTCCTCCATGTGAACCCTGTCATGGTGCCGTGACTTATCGCACTGCCTCCCGGTGTTTCCTTCTTCTTTCCTCACCCTCTGTCCGCAAGCTTCATTTTGTTTTCCCTCTATTCCAAAGGAGACAAACGTGACTTAGGGAGAAGGGCGCACTGGGTACCGTTAGATAGGTAGACTCAAGAGTTGAGTCTGGATTTGAATCCTAGTTCTGCCTCTCCCGGAGTCCTGCTGGTGGTGGCAGTGCTGGTAGATGCTGGGCTGCTAACTGCAAGGTTGATGGATCAAACACAGCAGCCATTCCTCGGAAGAAAGATGAGGCTGTCTCCTGGAAAGGGCTCCCTGTGAGATGGAATCAACTTGAGGGCAGTGGGTGTGGGAACATGATTCCCCATCGACTTGATGGCAATGGGTTCTGCTTCTCCTCCATGAGTAATCACGAGTGTGGCCACATTCCTCCTCCATACAATACCATTGACTTTAACGTCATTGTTCTTATATGTGGTCAAGTCCATTCTGACTCCATGTCACTGCGTGACTCACGCGTACAATGGTTATTGTTTTAAACAACAACAAGAAGCAAACAGACAAGAAAAGATCTGCCTCTTTGTGCCTCCAAATGAGTCAATATAGGAAATTATGTAGAGAAAGCCCCTAGGCTAGCCCCTGGCACAGAACAGGCCACAAGGCCTGGCCAGTTTTATTTTATTTTGATACTGTGCTCCTATGTGCTGAGAAGCGAGGCCTGGTGATCTACTCCTGAACTAGTCGCAAAACGCCTGAGGATCATATCGGAATGTTGTCCAATAGGGAGCTGGAAGAGGGGTCCCCAAGGTCGGAAAGCACTCGGATACACAGTGGCTGCAGCCACAGGCCGGAGCACGCCGTGGATCATGAGGACAGTGCGGGATAGGGAAAAACTCCATCGTGTTGGAGGTTGGATTGCCCAGAGTGAGGATGGCCCGACAGCACCGAGTCTGAGTTTTTCAGTAAGCGGCCTTGAGTGGCATCCTGTGTTCATTCGCCTAGGATTTGTGCGGGCTTTGCTTCCGCTGGGCTGATCGGCAGGCGGGATGGAAATGGAATTGACCTCCAGCCTTTGCTCCAGAAAGAGTCCAATGGGGGGTTGCTGTCAGGTTTCACAGGCACGTTTCAAAGCGCCGTCTGAAGGAAGTTATAAACTCCGAGTTGCAAGCTGAGCCCCCTCCTTCGCAGTTCACGCCACTCTCACCCTCTGCGCTCACCACATCTTTGTCCTGCCGTATGCGCCCCATGATTCCACCACCCAAAGGTAGACGGAGGGGGCAGCTCCTCGGTGGAAAATGGCTCCCTGCCTCATGATGCCACTTAAGAACCAGCCTTTCTGCAGACAGCCCTCCACTCCCCAGTGGGTTAAATGCCTCTAAACAGAAACATCTCCATGCTCCCAGACTAAATCCTGGGCTTCTACCTCAGCTATTCGGATCATTTCCCACTAGGATTGTGGCTTTCTTTATTGTGCAAATCCTTTTAAAGGGGTCAGACCCCTTTCTTGTCCAACATTTTTAAAACAAAAGTAACCATAATTATAAACATTTTTAAGCACTATCTATGTATCTCGCCGCCCATCTGTTAGTGTGCCGTACTGTGGAGGCCCGCATGTGGCTGCCATGTTGGAAGCTAGGCCACAGGGATGACAAACACTGGCAGCAGCATCACCTACAGGGGGCAGGTTTCAGTGGAGCTGCCAGACAAAGAGAGACTAGGAAGAAAGTCCTGGTCATCTACTTTAGAAAATTAGCCGAGGAAAGACCCATGGGTATTTTTTTGATATAATGCTTAAAGATGAGCCCAGTTGGTTCAAAGGTGCCCCAAATACCCAGCAAGCCTAACAGTGGGCTTGAGCTTACCTACCAATGATCCTGAAGATGGCGCCCATGGAGAACCATTTGGTTCTACTGCACATAGATTACCATGAGCCAGACCCAATCTCAATTATCAACAGCTACGTGTTTATGTTGAAAGTGCCACGGACTGCCCAAGATCAAAGAGATCTGTGTTGGAAGAAGTACAGCCAGAATGCTCCTTAGAAGCCAAGATGGTGTGACTTCACGTCATGTGTTGTGGACCTGTTATCCGGAGAAAGCAGTCCCAGGAGAAGGACATCAAGCTTGCTAAAGCGGAGGAGCAGTGTAAGGAGGAAGGATCTCAACAAGATGGATCGACCAGTGGCTGCAGCAGTGGGTTCAAACAGGAGAAGAACTGTGAGGGTGGCACAGAACCGGGCAGTGTTGTGTTCTGCTGTGCGCAGGGTTGCTATGAGGTGGAAGCTACTGAATCATAACAACAATCATAGCAATGTGGATTTATGTGAGCCCTGTGGTGTAGTGGGCTCCGTGGTGGGGCTGTTAATTGGTCAGGTCAGTGTCAAGAGAGAAGGAGAAGCCTTGCTGCTCCTGGGAAGATTTATAGCCTCCAGAACCCAGGGGCGCAGCTCTACCCTGTCTGATATAGCTGCTAGCAGTCAGAAACGAGTCCTAGGCAGTGAGGTTTTGAGTGATATATTTATTAGGCTCTGGTCTATGTGCTCTATAAACACATGAACCCATTTTATCCTCTCTACAGTCCCATGGAGTTAATAAAAGCACCCCCCTTGGCTGGTAGGAGGACTCGAAGCGTGGGCAGGAGAAGTGACTAATTCAAGTTCATACAACCAGGAAGCTTCCAACTCACACGGCTGAGATTCCAAACCCTTCACAGCGCAGAGTTGGAGCCCATCCTCTGTGCCAAATGCAAAATCAGAACAAAACAAAACAATCACTTAAACGATGTATTTTTTCCCCAGCTTCCTTTGCACTTGAGATTAGGACAGATTACTGCTAAAAGCTGCCCTAGACTCTTAGAGGAAGCAAACTGTTATTCTTGGAAAGCACCTGTGTCCCTATCTGAATGTAGTATAAACATTTGGACATTCTTTCATAGCATAAGCTTTGCGCTCTCGTCGTCGTTAATTTCATTTCTTCTCCTTGGGTTGCATGGAGCAGTCACGTTTCAGGTCATCCCCTAAAGCCCAGGTGGTTTCATCTGAGTTTTATATTGAAACCTGCTGAGTGCTATTGATCTTGTGAGACCACTGAAGAGGAGGCCAATGAACGGATGAGCCACGTTGGGAGACTCATCTTCTTTTTGGAAGACATTATTAAAAAGTGGAGATTGGGGTCAAATGCAAGGCTCTTTATTAAAAGTGGTGGGAAATAATCCAAGCCAGACTTCAAGGGGAAACCATTCAGGGACCAGTGACCCTGCTCCAAATGGGGGTTAGATGGTGCACAGATGACCACTGGATGTGTATCACTGTTGAGTATGAGAGGCACAAACAGGACAGAACCTATGACTTTGAACGTGAGTTCCTGGTGCTGTTAGAACAGAAATAACACAAGTACGTTGCTCTTCACACAGGAGAGAAACTAGAGGTCCATATTTTGCACTGTCAGGAAGGCTCTCTGTCAGCTTTGGGGGATGGTCCTTGTCTCAGGGGCTCTAGCAAGTGGTCCTTAGAGTTCCTGAGCCTGTAAGCTACTCTGCCTCCATTGTTTTCTAATAGTGTCAGTCTACCTCATGTCCAATCTGCCCTTTTATCTCTCACAGGTGATAGTTGTAAGACACACTCTTTGAACTGAAACGACCTCATTAAGCTAGCAAGGAACACTCTAGATCCCAATGGGATCACATTCACAAGTATAGGAGTTGAGACTCACAGGCCCTATTTCTGGGGACCGTAGTTCAATCCATAGCACACACAGTGCGCACATCTGAAGGGCTTGTCATCAGCTGATTGCAGAGTCACAATCACAGAATGAGAGGCGGGATCAGATTTGGAAGAACACTCAAGAGTATCCTAATTATCTCGCTCTCTCTCTTCAAAATTCCCTGAATAGTCTTGGAGGAGACATGCCTTCAAAAGGCACTGACACAAGATCTGAACAGCAATGAAAACTTCTACTCCATTTTTTTTTCCATATCTGAAAGCCTTTTAAAACGTTTTAGGCAACTATGAGTGCCGAACCCCCAACTTCACCTCCCTTTCTCCGTGCTTAGTGGCTCTTGATATTTCTACTATTTTTTATACAATATTTCAACTAGGTGGCTATCTTGGGTGCCCTCCAGCCTATTAACATTAATGGTTGATGAGCAGTATGGTGAGCTGACCAAGACATCAAGGGTCTGGTTTAAAATCTCAGCTCTGCTATTGACCTTGAGAACTCCGTTTCCCACTCTTGGCCTCTGTACATGACCCATCAATATCACAACATTATGAGGCTCTTCACATGGTCCTTGGTTCTCCTCTCATTTTAGGACCCCATTCGTGACTCGATCAATCACCATTCAGAATACATATGACAATCTTGCCTTCTCCCTTGGATGTCACTAACCTGTCTTTAATGCTTGCGACATCGCTCTCCCATCACTTGTCTGTTGGTTGTTTGTACTGTGTGGGCTTCTGTGTTGCTGTGATGCTGCAGGGCTATGTCACTGGCGTATCAAATATCAGCAGAGTCACTGCAGGTGAACGGGTTTCAGCAGAGCTTCCAGACAAAGAACAAACTATGGGGAAGGCACAGGCAGTCCACTTCAGAGGGATCAGTCACTGAAGACTCTGGATAATTGAGTCTTCACAAAACATTGTCAGTTATGGATAACCTTATGACTAGAAGTCAAATGTTGTAAGAGATGGTCCCAGAAGATAAGCCCCTTCAGGTCAGAAGGCACTCAAAAATGACTGAGGAAGAGCGACCTTCTCAAAGCAGAGTGGCTCACAGGGAGGCAGAGGGAGTAAAGCCTCCGTAGGAGCAAAGCCTTCAGGACCTTCATTTGCTTATGGGACAAGACTCAAAACAAGAAGATACAACTGTAAACATCAAGTAATAGTTGGAACTTTGAGTGTATGGAGAATGAATCAGGGAAAATTGGAAGTCATGAAAAATAAAATGGAATGCATAAGGATCGATAATTGAGACAGTTTATTGTGACAGCCTGGCTGATAAACGCAGGTGGGATTGACTGAGGGGCGGAGAGATGGATGGCTTGGTGAGCCTTGCCTTTCTTGTCTCTCGCTCTGTGATCATCGGACCACTGTGCGGCTGCCTTGCTTGTTCTGTGCTTTAATTTAAAGGCTACAGAGCCTGTGGGATGCCTAGCCTGTGGACTGTGTTGCTGTAAGTTGAGGTCCCTTTAAGACTTCTCTGGAGCTGGGAACTGGCAATTGGTGACCTGCCTTGTGATTGGCTGCTGTGCTGACATAACCTAGCTCTCTCTACAAATAGAGGAAGATCTGGCATCAGATAGAGACTGGAAGGACTGCTAGTCTCTCAACTTTCTCTCACGGACGTGAGTTGCACTAAGCCATTTATAGTGCTTCTAATTTAACTGTTTATTTCTTGTATATTTATCTGTATATGATTTAAGATTGTATATTTATCTGTATATGATTTAACATTTCATTTCTCGTTATATATCTAACTATCTTTATGATTTAACATTTCATTTCTTGTTATATATTAATTACCTTTATAAATAAATATATTATATTATCAAGAATTTGGTTTTATCTCTCTAGAGAACCCTGTCTAACACAATATTCTAGGCATTAGTGAGCTAAAATGGACTGGGGTGGTCCATCTTGAATCAGAAAATCTTAAGGTTTCCTATGCTGGCTCTGACTCCATCAAGAGGAATGGCACTGTATTCAACGCTATAGCTTTCTCTGTGTACAGTCTTTTGGATGTCCTCCTTTTGGCTCTCATGGACTTATTTTCATTTTCTTTTACTTCAACCTGAACTTACCAGTTGAAGAACAACGTGTCTGTGATAGGGTGATGTCTACCTGAATGAAAGGAAATGCCACCACTGCAACTGTTGTTCAAATGTGTGCACCTGCCACTAAAGCGAGCGGCGCAGAATTTGAGAATGCTACCAACATCCTCAGTCTGAAATTGATCAAACATGCAATCAAGACACATTGGTAATTATTGGCAATGGGATGTAAAAGTTGGAAATAAAGAGGAAGGAACCGCAGTTGGAAAGTATGGTCGTGGTGATAAAAAAACAACAACTGCAGACTGCATGACCACATTTTGCAAGACCAAAGACTTCATCAAGTATACCTTTTTTCAACAAAATAAAAAAATGTGGACTTCTGTAGATGGAATATCTAACAATTAAATTGACTGCAACTGTGGGAAGAGATGGTAGAGAAGTTAATACCAGCAGCTAAAACCAGGCCAGCATCAGTTGTGGATTATACCACCAACTGCTTGTATGTAAGTTCAGGATGAAGTAGAAGAAAATGAGAATAACTCCATGAGTGTTTAATGAGAGACCTGATGAGCTGTGGCATGACATCAGGAAGATCATGCATGAAGAAAGCAAAAGGCCATTAAAATACAAGAAATAAAGAAATGGTCAAAGGGTGTGTCAGAAGAGACACTGAACTTGCTCTTGATCATAGCGTAGCTAAGGCAAATGGAGGAGATGATGACGTCAAAGAGATGGACAGGAAATTTCAAAGGGCCGTTCCAGAAAACAAAGTCAACTATTATAATACAATGAGAAAAGATCTAGAGTTAGAAAACCAGAAAGAAAGAACATACTCAGCATATCCTAAACAAAAAGAACTAAAGAAAATTAAGTTTCACCTTGCCGTATTGAAAGTTTCTATGGACAAAATATTGAACGTTGCAGATGGAAGATAGAAGGAACTACACAGAGTCATTGTACCAAGATGGGCTAGGTGATATTCTGCCGTTTTAAGGTGTAGCATATGAGCAAGCACAATGGAACTGAGAGAAGAAGTTTAATCTGCAGTGAAAACATTAGCCAAAGGCAAGGTACCAGCAATTGATGGAATACCAGTTTAAATCTTTCAAAAAGCTGATGAACCATTGGAAGCATTCATTCATCTATGCCAGGGAATTTGGAAGGCTGCTGCCTGGCCAACTGACTGGAAGCGGTCTGTGTTTGTACCTAGTCTAAAGAAGGGTGATCTAAATTATACAACAATATCATTGGTATCAGATGCAAGTAAAATTTTGCTGGAGATCATCCAACAACAGTTTCAGCAGTACATTGACAGAGGTTCAGGCTGGATTCAAAAGGGGAGGTGGAACAAAGGATATTATTGCTGATGTCATATGGATCTTGGCTGAAAGAAAAAAGCACCAGAAAAATATTTACTTATGTTTCATTGACTGTGTGAATTATGTCAAATCATGGATAGGCTTAAGAAGAATGGAAATTTCAGTGCACTTCATTGTGTTCGTGTAGAACTTGTATACAGATCAAGAGGCAGTTAATGTGTGAAAAGAATAAGGCAATGTTGCGAGGTTTTCAATCAGGAAAGGTAAGCATCAGGATTGTATCCTTTCACCATATTATTCAATCTGTATGAGCAAATTATCAGAGAAGCTGGCTTATGTGAGGAAGAATGTCGCATCAGGATTGGAGAAAGGCTTATAAACAACCCTCCATATGTAGATCACACAACCTTGCTTGCTGAAAGTGAGGAGGACTTGAAGCACTTGCTGATGAAGGTCAAGGATTACATCCTTTAGTATAGATTACAACTCAATGGCAAGAAGAGCAAAATCCTCACAACTTAACCAATAGTTAACATGATGATAAATGGAGAAAACTTGGAAGTTGACAAGGATTTCATCTGCTTGAATCCATAATCAATGCTCATGGAAGCAGCAGTTAAGAAATCCAAAGACAAGCTATATTAGGTAAATCTGCTGCACAAGACATCTTGAGACTTTTGAAGAGCAAGGATGTTATTTTGAGGACGAAGGTGTGCCTGACCCAAACCATGGTATTTCCCATTGCCTCATCTGCAGGTAGAAGTTGCACATTGAATAAGGAAGACCAAAGAAGAATGTGTGCGCTTGAATTGTGGTGCTGGAGAAGAATATGGAATGTACCATGAGCTGGCAAAAGAACAAAAGGATCTGTCTCAGCCAGAATGCTCTTTAGAAACGATGATGGGGAGACTTCCTCTCCAGTAATTTGGCCATGTTGTCAGGAGAGACCAGTCCATGAAGAAGGACATCAAGCTTGGTGAAGAAGAGAGGCAGTGAAAAGGAGGAAGACCCTCAATGAGATGGATGGACACAGTGGCTGCAACACTGGGCTCAAACAAGAACAATGTGAGGCTGGCCCAGGACTGGCCAGCATGTCCTTCCGCTGTACATCAGGTCGCTATGTGTTGGAACCGACTCTATGGCACCTAACAAGACATCTCTCTCACTGAAGACGGTGCCTTCTCATCCAGTTAACTCTCTAAAGCAAAACTAGTGCCACCCACCCCCCCCACCAAACATACTCGTCTTCATAAATTCCACAAGGCCTTCATTAGTTGTCATATGTTCTCTCCTCTTCCTACCCCCCAATCCTTCCAGCATGAAATCCAGATTGTTGTGTGGTTTATTATGTCTCTCAAATTTGTCATCCCATGGGGCCTGTATAGTATCTCAACCAAACCTAAACCGACCGCATGGAGTTGAAACATTGATTGACTACTAACCACCACAAGGTCAGCCGTTCAAACTTACCAGGTAATCAGGGGCGGAAACATGAGGCTTTCTGCTCTTCTAAAGATTGATAGGTGCAGGGGTCCTCAAACTATGGCCCGTGGGCCACATGCGGCCCGCCAAGGACATTTATCCAGCCTGCCGGGTGTTTTTTCCCCTTTTGTTTTTTTACTTTAAAATAGATATGTGCAGTGTGCATAGGAATTTGTTCATAGTTATTTTTAAACTATAGTCCGGCCCTCTAACGGGTCTGAGGGTCAGTGAACTGGCACCCTGTTTAAAATATTTGAGGCTCCCTAAGGCTTAGGTAGTAGTTCTGCTCTGCCTCAGAGGGTCACTGCGAGATGAGTGATTTATATTATGACTGCTTAGTTCTTCCTGGAAAGGTCTCATGGAAAAGGCTATAATGGTAAAGTCATTTTGGATGTATCAATTAGTTATTGCCGTGATTAAAATAAACAAACTGAAAACAAAAATTAATGACTGAATAATAATCATTTATTATTCCCCATGAATCTATGGGTCAGCTGGGAAGTTCGCTAAGTTTGCATTGAACGTGGCTAGGCAGTTCTGCTCTTGGCTGAAACTCATTCACGTGTCTAGTGGTCTGCTGGCTGTTGGCCGAGCTAGGATGGCCTTGGCTAGAGCAACTGGCTTTGTATGCGCCATGTGTCTCCTCCAGCACGTGGATCTGCACATGTCCTGAAGCAATCAGAGCTCAAGAGAAGTGGATACATGCAATTGTTTTGTTGAGTCTGTGCTTGCATCTGCTTCGCTACTGACCAACTGACTAAAACCAGTCACATGGCCAAGTCTAGAGTCACTGTGTGAGAATCTACTCAAAGAAGCTGATAGAAAGTATCAAAATTGATAGCGTGATGCAATCAACCTCAACTAAAGGAGATGATATTATGTATTATACAACGTACAGTTGATTCAAATAATTTGTGTTTATGAATTGGAATCAACTCAGTGGTGATGAGTTTTATTTTTGAGTTTTGGGAGGTGTCGTCGAGTAAGTTCTGAGTCATCAGGACCTTGATGTACAGCAGAATGAAGCATTGCTTGATCGCACTGGTCCTGACAACGCTGCTCTGCTGGAGCTCATGGCTGCAGTCAGTGTCAGTCCGCATGGCATTGAGGGGCTTCCTCTTTGCACTGACCCCTTACTTTACCAAGCATGGTGTCCTTCTGCAGGGAGTCCTCCCTTCTGATAATATGTCCAAAGCACAAGAACAGAAGTCTTGTCGTCTTCCCTCCTAGGGAGCACTCTGGCTGTACTTCTTTCGAGATGGATTTACTGTGTTTTGGCTTTTTTATTTTTAGTAACTCCAATATTCGGTGCCAACATAAGAATTCAAAGGCATCAAATTTTCTTTTGTCTTCCTATTTATTTCCCAGCTTTCACAGGCATATGAGATGATTGAAAATATCATGACTTGTGTCAGATACAGCTTAGTCTTCAAAGTAATTTTTTACCCAGATTTTTAAAAATTCTTTTTCCCAACAGTTTTCTTGGCATATACTTCACATATCGTACAATTCAATAGTTCAATCACATCAAGAGTTGTACAGTCATCATCACAATCAGCTTTCAAATATTTTCTTCCTTCTTATAATCATCATTATTACCTCCCCATTTCCCTCCAACCTCCCATGCCGTACTGCCATAGAACCATTAATCCAGTTACTGTCTCTATAGATTTATCTATCCTGGCTTTTATGCACAGAAAAACATTAAAAACAATAACAACAACAACCAACGAACCAAACAAACAAAGCTAACAAGAAAACAAAATAAAAGTATAAAACATCAATAGAAGAGAGAAAATAGTAAAATCTAAAACTAATTTAAATGGATCATAAGAGACATCAAATGATAGGGTGCTAAATTTTAACCTAACTGTGTCTGTAACAATCCACTTTCCAATATAGTCTTAATGTTAGCAAACCTATTTACACACCTAGTCTTAATCCATGTGCATTTCTCCTTTGCTTTTTGTTTAATAGTGAAACAGCTTTAAAATTTGTTTAAAAAAATCAAACAATAATATATTATATTTTGACCTAACTATAGCATTAAAAAAATTATTGAACTGCTGCTTCCATGGGCATTGATTGTTGATCCAAGTAATATAAAAATTGTAACAACTTCAATATTTTCTCTTTTTATGATGATACTGCTTGGTCAAGTTATGAGGATTTGGTTTTCTTTATCTTGAAAAAGTAATCCATACTGAAGGTTGTAGTTTTTGATCATCATCAGAAAGTGAGTCAAAAAGTGGGTGCATGAGCAAATGTGGTGAAGAAAGCTGATGGTGCCCGGCTATCAAAAGCATCTGGGGTCTTAAAGGCTTGAAGATAAACAAACGGTCTCTACCTGAGAAGCAACAAAGCCCACATGGAAGAAGCACACCAGCCTGGGTGATCATGAGGTATTGATAGGATCAGGTATCTGGCATCAAAGAACAAAAAATCATATCATTGTGAATGAGGGGGAGTGTGGAGTGGAGACCCAAAGCCTATCTGTAGGCAACTGGACATCCCCTTACAGAAGGGTCGCTAAGAAGAGATGAGCCAGTCAGGGTGTAGTGTAGCAATGATGAAACATACAACTTTCCTCTAGTTCCTTAATGCTTCCTCCCCCACACTATCATGACCCCAATTCTACCTTACAAATCTGGCTAGACTGGAGGGTGTACACTGGTACAGATAAGAACTGGAAAAACAGGAAATCCAGAACAGATAAACCCCTCAGGACCAATAATGAGAATATCGATTATCAGGAGGGTAAGGGTAAGGTAGAGTAGAAAGGGAGAACTGATCACAAAGATCTACATATAACCCCCTCCATGGGGGATGGACAACAGAAAAGGGGGTGAAGGGAGACATCAGACAGTGTAAGACATGAAAAAATAATAATGTATAAATTATCAAGGGTTTGGGAGGGAGGGAGGGTGGGGGAGGGGTGGGAAAAAATGAGGAGCTGATACCAAGGGCTCAAAAAGAAAGAAAATGTTTTGAGAACGATGATGGCAACAAATGTACAAATGTGCTTGACACAATGGATGGATGTATGGATTGTGATGAGAGTTGTATGAGCCCCCAATAAAATGATTTAAAAAATGATCAAGGGTTCATGAGGGAGAGAGGGTGGGGGAGGGAAGGGGAAAATGATTTAAACATAAAAATAAATTTTAAAAAGTCAAATCTTCTCCACTTTAAGTAAGCAAGTCTGTGTTATGTGCAAATTATGGGGTTTTAATGAGTCTCCTCCAATTCTGATGTGGTGGTCTTTTTTCTATAGTCTAGCATCCCAGATGATTTCAGTATACATATCAGTCTCAAATTATACTCAGCATACAGACTAAACAAGCATAGAAAAGCATACAACCCGAACACGTGCCTTTCCTTATATTAAACCATACAGTCTCCCTTTGTTCTGTGAGAATGACTGCTTCTTAGTCTGTGTACAGGTTTCACGTGAGCACAATAAAATACTCTGACATTCCCATTCACTGCACTGTTACCCATAATTTGTCATGACCGCACACAGTCAAATGATTTGGAATGTCTCTGCTTTCAGTCAAGATCCACCTAACGTATGCAATGATGTCTCTCATTCCACATTTTCTTTTGAATCTGACTTGAATTTCTGGTAGTTCCTGATGAAGTACTGTCTTAACTGTTTCTTAACTAGCTTCAGCAGCATTATACTTATGTATGATACTACTGATTTTGTTTGATAATTTTTGTCTCCTGTTGGATCATATTTCTTTGGGATGGGTACTGATATGGACCTCTTCCAGTCAGTTGGTTAACTGTCTTCCAAATTCTTGATATAGAAGAGTCAGTGCTTCAAGCATTTATCCATTTGTTGAAATATCTCAGTTGGAATTCTGTAAATTCCTTGATCCTTATTTTTTACCAAGGGAGTGTTGGTGAAAAATATAGTAGGTATGCTTTGGGCTCTTAACCCCAAGGCCAGGAGTTTGCAACCACCAGTCGCTCTGAGGGAGAAAGATGGGTCTTTCGACTCCTGTAAATGGTTACAGTCCCAGAAATTAGGGGTTAGTTCTACTCTGTCATATTGGGTTGCTATTTGTCAGCATCTACTTGATGGCAGTGAGTTTCTTTTTTGGTTTTGGTTTTCACCAATGCTGTCAGGGAAACTAGGACTTGTCCCTTCGGTACTAATAGTTCTTGATCGTATACTACCTCCTGAAATTGCTGAATGTTGACCAAATCCATCTAGTGCGATGACTCTGTGTAGTCCTTCCATCTTCATTTGATGCTTCCTGCCTCACCCACTTTGTTACCCATAGAATCCTTTAGTATTGCAACGCCTTCCTTTTTGTTTTTGATGACTTTCAACTTTGCTTGATTCACCTTCCAAACATGCCTTGTTCTAATTACTAGTGGATATTCTCAGGTATATCTTTTCATTAGGAGTTGTTCCACAACAGCAAATAAAAGTCCCATCAGCTTTGTCCCTAAGCCAGTAAGGTCAACTCTACTTTGAGGATGCAGCTCTTCCTGACATACAGTTGTGCTTTAAGTTCATTTCAACCTAAGAGGGTCATCTTCCTGCGTTCTATGAGAGAATGTTCTGATTTTACTCATAAGATTTTCATGAGGAGGAGGAAATTTCACATAGCTGTGCTCGCTGTTTTCTTTATTTTAAATAAATTTTGATGGGGAGTTGGAACAGAGCTCCCTGTAATCTGAAAAAAGCTTTGGTGCTTGTCCTCACAACCACTGCACCCCTCCCTGTCTCCTGTGTCTCCTTTCCTCCTCCTGGGTTCATGTGGTGATAAAAGAAGATTGTTGGTGTATAATTAATTTGTTCAAAAGAAAAAAAGGCAAAACAAGAAAATTTGTTCCAATTGAAACGTATGCTAATTTTATTTTATTATTTTTTTCTCTTGTTAGAAATAAACCATTAGCAACATTTTTTTGGGGGGGGAGATTTTCATGAGTCATCCCCCCACTCCCTGCAAAGTAGATCCTCTAGTTCTTATTCCTAGTCCATCTGAGTCTAGAAGCCATCCTGAAACCTGTCCACCATTGGTAAACCTACTGGCATTTGAAATATCAAGGGCATAGCTTCTACATTAGACCAACACACAAGGGCCTATTATAGTACAACAAGCTGATAGAAAGTGGGGGAAGGAGCACTTCATGCTATAGATGTTATGGAAAAACCCATTCAAGAAGTAGCTAGTCCAAGACAATGATGCTTGTAGATAAAGGAGAAATATTCCCATCCCTGTTCATATCTCATCTTCAGATCACAGGGGAGAGGGAGCATACTACTACCCCCTTTTCCACTAACTTTCCTTCCTCATCTTATTTCCCACCAACCAAGAAGATGTTATCATTTGATTAGAAGGAAATTGAAATTTACTAGTAGATGGAGATAGAACCTCGAAAGCCTGGCTGAACTCCCTTGTGATTCCTGTGGTAGACCAGAGAATATTTTGTCTTTGCAGAGTTGACAAGGACATGTTTCTGATTTACCCTTTCACTTCCTCTGCCTGAGGAAGTGAGTGATTTCCAGTGTCCTGTGTCCACCTGATAACAAGAGTCTCTGGGTGGCACAGAAATGTAAGTGCTCAGTTTCAAGGTTGGTAGTTCGAATCTATCCTGTGGAATCTTGGAAGAAGCATCTGGCTCTCCAGTTTTTTGAAAGATCATGGTTGAAAACTCTATGGAGCACAGTTCTACCCTGAAACACATGGGTCAGCCTAAGTCAGAATCAACTTGGCCCCAGCTTGTTTTTTAAATGGAGTAACAAACCTGCCATAGGAATCCTGGTGCTGTAGAGGGTAGGCTGCTAACTGCAAGGTCAGCCATTTGAAACCATCAGCCTCTCTTCAGAATGAAGACCAAGACTTCTACTCCTGGAAAGAGTTGCAAGGAGCCCGTGTGGTGCTGTGGCTACGAGTTCAGCTGGGACCACCATTCACTCTGAGGGAGAAAACAGGGCGATCTGCATTTGCATGGGGCAATTCCACCCTCCCTGTCTTACAGGGTCACTAGAAGTCATCATCAACTAACTCCATGGCAGTGAGTTTGCCTTTTGGTTTGGGAAGAGTTATATTCTCAGATGCCCACAAGGGCAGTGCTGCCCTGTCCTATAGGGTTGCTATGAATTGGAAACAACTTTATGGCGGTGTGTTTTGAGTTTGAATAACAAGCCTGCCATAGTCCCACAAAGTAGACCTGCCATGTCCCCCTCCTCTCATTTTAGACTTTCAACTCAAGTAAACAGGCTTAGGGCTTGCCTTTGTGGATTGGATGGGCGGGACAGGGGAAGGAGTAGGAAAGCTCAGTATGATTTAGAAGCATAAGCCTTGTGCTGTTTGAGAAGTTCAGCTGTTCGTTTCCCCAACCAATGTACTTGTTCAGCTGTTAATAAAACCACGACCTGGCTCCTAGTCCTTGTCTGTATGTTTTTCTTGTCAAAGTAAAGTCCTGCATATAAGGACACTCAATGCTGTCAAGACACAGTCATATCTCTCACTCACCGCACCCTGACTGCTGTCTGCTGCTGGCAGAGTTCTACAATTTTTTAAATGTTTACAAATATCAAAGACCAGGCTTTTAAAAAATTATTGGGAATTCAGTGAAGGTTTATATTTCAGATCATCAACTTTGTATTCAACAGTTTATGCCACTCATCTAAACCTCCAATACTTTACCCCTTACTCATGCCCTGATTTCTCTTCTCCCTCTTTGGACTACCATCTTCTATTTCACCAAGTTATGGTGAAATGTCCTTGTTGTTAGTTGCTATAAGTCGACTGTGACTCATAGCGTCTATATACAAGAGAAGGACACATTGTCCAGGCCTGTGCTAGTCTCATAATTGTTCTTATGTTTGAAGCGATGGTGGCAGCCACTGTGCTATCAGTCTAGTCCATAGCTTTATTTTCCCTCCTTTGTCCCCCCTGGGGGGACCCCCCCGCCCTGTCTCCTTGACAACCTCCAAAGTCAGTGTCCTTTTTTATGACAGTGGGACAGTTGCATAATCTCCTGTCCACTTGAGCAAAGGGGTGGAGCCTAGCCTGTCAATCAGGTCATAGCCAATCATGCCTCTGTGTGGGCATGGCTTTCTCCTGAGGATCCTGGGAACTCTTCTCATCCTCCTTGGAGGCAGGACACACACACTCTGCTTGGCATACCTCTTGACAAGCCGCATGGAGCCATGCTGATGGCAGCCAGAACCCTGGAGCTGGAGGACCTACGTGGAGACCCACGCCAGCACTGAGATTCTTCCACTGCCACTGGATCCACAAGATTTTCCACCCAGTGGTCTGTAATATTCCTGCATTTGGCATCATTGCATGTGTTACATGAGTCTGAAGAGGAATTTATAGACTTGTATCAGACATATATCGGACCTAATACAGTATTGGACTTATAGACTTGAGCTGGACTTGGCTGGGCTGTTTTCTTAATATACAATTACCGTCTGATAGAAAGCTCTTTCTTATACACATGAGAGTCTATGAATTTGTTTCCCTAGTCAACCAGAATAACAGAGAGTCTTGTCTTGTTTTTATACCCTTAACAAGGGGGCCTTTTGTGACTAACAGCTATGAGTCAGAACCAACTCCATGACACCTAACAACAAGAACAGTACACCTTGAAGCATGCACCTTTTAAATATATATTATAATATGAATATCTGAAAGGCTATTTTTTAATCATTTTATTAGGGGCTCATACAACTCTTATCACAATCCACACACACATCAATTGTGTGAAGCACATTTGTACATTCATTGCCCTCATCATTCTCAAAACATTTGCTTTCCAC
>NW_022111370.1:8262527-8271585 GCF_000313985.2 Echinops telfairi
ACTGGTGTTGGGTTAATGGGTTAATGTTGGACTTGTGGGCTTGGGCAGCATTGGGTTGGGATGTTTTCATGATGCACATTTTCTTTGTATAAAACTCTCTCTTATACATGAGTCACTGTGGATTTGTTTCTCCAAAGTACCTAGACTAATACACTTGTGGTTTACATAATATGGGGAGCTTATGTATATCCTATAACAAATTTTGAAGCGAAACCACAGAAGGGCAAGTCCATTTGAAGGGTTATGTTATACAAATGTGCTCAGCGTTATGGGGCAAATTTAAGGCATGTGTACAAGCTTTCATCCTTTTTTTCCCAACAGTCGGTAAATGCTACCAGAAAGAATGTGGAGGACTGGATGATATCATATTATAGTTCTTACGAGAAAAGAGAGATGGAAATGATTTCACTCTGATGGCGAATCTATTGCCAGAATCAAAGAGTAAAGAGAAGAAAATCAGGAAAGTATTTTCAAGTGGGTTGGGCTCCTGGGATGAACAGAGAGCCTGGTTATCCTTTTATCCTGCCTCTACAGATAAACTTACCTGGCTGTGATTCTTGGCATCCATAGAGTCAAAATAAATTGTTGTACACACATGTTGTACATGTTGTACATACATGTTGTTAGAGCTGAGGAGTCAGGCAGTTCCAACTCATATCGATCCTGTATACAACAGAGTGAAATACTACGTGGTCCTGTGCCAGCCTCACAATTGTCCATATGCCTGAGCCCATTGTTGCAGTCACGGTGCCAATCGATCTTGTCGAGGGTCTTCTATACAGCCTGTCTACTTTACTAAGCATGATGTCCTTTTCCAAAGACTCTTCTTTCCCAATAACACGTCCAAAGGTGTGTGTGACAAATTTTCACCGTACCAGCTTCTAAGGATGCTGAGAAGGAGAATTCTCACTGTATTTCTTCTAAAAACAGATTTGTTTCTTCTTTCAATATTCTTCAGAAGCACCAAAATTCCAGTGTATAGATTCTTCTTCTGTCTTTCTATTCAATATTCGACTTTCACATGCATATAGGTGATTGAAAATATTATGGCTTAGATCAGGCACATTAATCATCAAAGTAACATCTCTGGTTTTCAATGCCTTAAAAAAGATCTTGTGCACGAATTTATAAATATCAAGGGTTCAGGAGGGAGGGGCCAGCGGGGAGGGAGGGGGAAAATGAGAAGCTGATATCAAGGGCTCAAGTAGAAAGCAAATGTTTAGAGAATGATGATGGCAACAAATGTACAAATGTTCTTGTCACAATGGATGGATGTATGGATTGTGACAAGAATTGTACAAGCCCCCAATAAAATGCTTAGAAAAAAGTCTTGTGCAGCAGTTTTACCAATTTAATGTGTCACTTGATCTCTTGACTGGTGCTTACATGAGCACTGATTGTGGAATTAAGCAAGATTAAATCCTTGACAATTTCAATCTTTCTTCATTTGTCATGATGGTACCTGTTGGTCTAGTTGTGAGGATTTTTATTTTCTTGACAATGAGTTGTAACCCATACTGAAGGCTACGATCTTTGATCTTCATCAGCCAGTGCTTCAAGTCCTCCTCACTTTCAGCAACAAGATTGTGTTGTCTGCATATTGCAGGTTGTTAATAAGCCTTCTTCCAATCTCATATGTTGGATTATATATATATATAGTCTTTCAGATGAAAAAAAGTCTGTAGGTGGGACATTTAGCATAATTGCAGGACTCACCATGCTTTAAAAATTGAGGTCCCAAGAGTTTTCCATACGTTGGACATGTTGTGAGAAGATAGCAGTCCCTGGAGAAGGGCATCATGTTTACCATGCTTGGTAAAATAGAGGGGCAGTAAGGAGGGGAAAGCCCTCAAGGAGATGGATTGACACCTTGGCTGCAACAATGGCTCCAAGCAGAGAAACCATGGTGAGGTTGGCACGGGGCCAGGCAGTGTTTTTTTGTGCCTAAGGTCACTATGTACCAAGGACCTGGTTTCATGGCATCTAACAACAACAACAACAGGAGTTCTTCATAGAGGTTATTCAAATATCAAAGAAAAAGTGGTGGATAGCGGAGAGTAAGGACTGAGTTGCAATCTTTGCAGTAGGACTTTAGTTCCATAACTGAATAGGGTCCATGATACCGGACTCCCATGATTTCTAGGCCTGAGGTAACATTGTGTATGAAGTTGTCAAATATGAGTGTTGCTTAATATCCATGGTATGCCCTGTGAAATGGAACATTATGTGATTTGGACATGTATGAGTATGATATCACAAGCAGTAACATTCACTGGTTTCCCAGTTTTCTGTTATTTAATAAACTTTATTTCCACATACAAATTGATACTTCTGCTGCTTGTCTTGCTACTGCAATTCTTAGCACCAATTTTGCTGTGTTTGGGAGCCAGGATGCATTTCATGGTAAGCACATTATGACCATTTCTTCTGGACGCACTGTCATAACGGACTGTGTGAATCAAGATTCTCAGCATTCTAACATGATGCTTCTTGAGGCTTAGTGTGCGTGAGCCTCACTGATGTGGTTGGCCAAATTCAAAGACGGCCTTCTGAGAAGTCCATCCTTAATCGCCACAACTGTGAATGTGACAAGATATCATTCCAGAGGTTATGTTTTGTTATGTGGTACAGTTGATCGAAAATCGGAAGATTATCTGGGTGGGCCTGCAATGTTCACCCTAAACCCATTGCCAGTGAACGGACTCCAACTCACACTTCCACAGAGTTTCCAAGGCTGAACTTTTTATTTTTTAAAAAACATTTTATTGAGGGCTCTTTCAGCTCTTGTAGCAATCCATACATCCATTGTATCAAGCACATTTGTACATGCCATTATTATTTTCTAGACATTTACTTTCTATTGAGCCCTTCATGCCAGTTCCTCTTCCTCCCTCCCCTACCCACCCTCATGGCCCCTTGATAAATGATAAATGATTACTATTTTCATTTCCTACACAACCGCTGTCTCCTTTCCCTCATGGTTTCTGTTGTTTGTCCTGCATGTGGGGGTCGGGGTGGGGTGTCGCTGTGCAGTTATCTGTAGATCATTGAGATCAGTTCCCCCTGCCTTCCCTCCTCTCCCTACCTCCTCCCTGCCCTCCTGGTATTGCTACTCCCATTCCTGTTCCTGGGTTTCGGGTGTCGTGAGCTCTTATGGCTTATCTGTACCTGTGCACATACTCCGGTCTAGCCCATAGTGAAAGGCAGTACTAGGGTCCTGGTGGGGCGAGGAAGCCTCAAAGAACCAGAGGAGTATTTGTGTTTCTTCAGTGCTTTATGGCACCCTGACTGGCTCCTCTCTTCCCTGTGATCCCTTTGTGAGGGGATATCCCATTGTCTACAGATGAGCTTTGGGTCTCCTCTGAGCCCCCTTGTTCTCAGCAATATGGTTTGTTTGGGGTCTTCATGATCGCACAGGCTGATGTACTTCTTCCAGGTGGGCTTGTTGCCTCTCTGCTAGATGGCTGCTTGTTTAATTTCAAGCCTTTAAGACCCCTGACGCTGTATCTTTTGATGCCAGGCATCAATCACTTTCTTCACCACATTTGCTTATGCACCCATTTTGTCTTCAGTGATTGTGCAAGGCTGCACTTTTTATGGAAACAGCCTGCTACATCTTTCTTCCACACAGCAGCTGGTGGCTTTGAATTGTTTACCCTCTAGTCAGCAGGTGAGCACTTAGCCAGTGTGCTCCAAGAGCTCTTGATGTGATTACATGGACCCTTAAAAGCAGAGAGCGTCCTGGAGCTGGTGGCAAGTAAGAAGTTAGAGAGATTCGTTGTGTGAGGACTTAATGTGCTGTTGCTGTGTTGAATATGAAAGGGTCCATGTGAGCAGAAATATGGGTGGTCACTGGGAAAGAGGGTGAACAAGTGAGTAAAGAAACAAAGGCCTACAATCACGAGGGAAGGGATTCTGTTAACAACCTCAATGAGCTTGAAGCACAATCTTCCTCAAGTCTTAGGATTGGAATCCAGCACTGCCAATACTTTGATTTCCAACCTGTGAGTCTCTCAGCATGGACTCCAGCTGATCTCCCTGCTGGTCTGGCCTTATTTGACTTTCCATACTGTGAACCAATAAATAGGCTTTGCTTTTAGTTGCCATGTTTTGAGTAATTTGTCCTGTACCAAAAGAAACAAATATACCTGAGGATTCCGCTGGAAGGCTAATCCCGACTCAGCAGATCTGGGGTGGAGTCCTAGTCCTGCATTTCTTCTAACAAGCTCCCACGTGCTCCTGCTGCTGCTCCGGGGACTTAACTTTGTGTATCAAAGCTTGAAAGAGGGCCAAGCATGACAATGACGTCAGTCTTTATTTCCCACCAATAGTAGCTCATTCAGAAAATAATAAATGCCTATTATCAGCTCCCATATTTTTCCTGACAACTTTTACTTTTGGAGAACATTTTCCTGTTTTTACAGGAAGATCTTGTCACGCTTGGACAATTGGCTGGCAAGCTTAACTTGAAGGTGGGCAGTTCGAGCCCACCAACTGGCCTCATGGGTGAGAGACCTAGCCATCTGCTCCAGTAAAGGCTATAGCTTAGACCTCCTACAGGGTAGTCCTCCTTTGTCACATGGGGTCCCTATGAGCTGAAAATTAACTGAATGGGTAGCACCACCAATAAAGAACAACGACCCGATTTTATAAACTCAGCTGTGTCTCCTGAGCAAAATAGGGTGGAAGGGGAAGCATAAGAGCCTTGATTGACTTCTTTGTAAGACAAATTCAGTCTTTCTTTTTCGCTCGTGGAGTCCACTGATGGTAATAAAGGCTAACAAACTTGGTTGCTAACCAAGAGGCTTGGGTCGAACCAGACATTGTATAAGAAAACACTGGGACTCTATGGAAAAAATCATCCAACAGAAACCCCGTGGAGCATCGTCCTGCTCTGGCACCTGAGGGGTCACCTGGAGTCAGACTCGGTGGTTGGCAGTGTTGGGTCTTTGCGTGTTCCTTTCCCGCTCATGGTATGAACTTGGATAAATGATCTAATTCCTGGAGCCTCCGTTTCCCAGCACTAATGGTTTAAGCAAGTCTTTCTCAGAGGAGTTAAAGTAAATAATGGCACATCGATGGTATCTAATAAATGCTCATTTTCAGATTACACTTAGTATCTAATTAGTACATAATGTCACAGTAAAATAAAGGAATCTATGACAGGAAGAGTTTGTTATGGATCCCAATGTTTTAACCTCTTTGGTCACATCTGTGGATAATGTGGTGGTTTCTTCTCCCTGCTTACGAAGTGGGTAAGTTTGACCTCTCACTAGATGGCAGCACTACAAAGGATGGCCCGTGTAGATGTAGTTCAGGGAGAGCAACTGGTCTGACCTGCGCACGTGGGGGCAAGCTAAAAGGGGAGTGCACCAGACCAGGATGGGAGCGAAGCCACCACGTTCCCAAGGAACCCTGATTGTACACTTCTGACTCGGGGGCCGAACTTGAACTGGGTGGGGCTTACTCACAAAGGGGCCACACTGAATGCCTCAGGCACAAATGGGGCTGGGGGAGAGGGTGGGGTTCACAAGATAGCTCCATCGGACTGTGGGAAGAGCAACACGGACCTGTGGGAAGGATGCCTTCTAGACTCACATGCGGCTCTGTGTCATGATCTCTGTTAGTCTGGTGTCTATCTAAATGTCGTTGTTGCTGTTTTGATTTTTAAAAATCTTTTATTGTATTATTACTTTGTTTTGTTTTTTGGCATTGATCTACACAAGAGATATAAGATGGGCAGTCTTATGGAGACAGTGGCCAGACCTGGGGGCTCCTGGGAGAGAAGGGAGGTGAGCAGGGAGAACAAAGACAGGTGCAGGGGAAGAGTTCTCAAATGGACTGTGAGGAGGGGTTAGCTTTTCTGGGCAAGTTTGATCAATCAAACTGTGTCTTAGAGGAGTTACTGAGGGGTTAACAACAGGCAAACATAACAGTGGGGTACAAGGAAACAACAAAAAACAAAACCCAATATATATATATATATATGTTTGTTTATGTATATATATGTATGTAATATATATATATGTTTGTTTATGTATATATATGTATGTAATATATATATGTTTGTTTATGTATATATATGTATGTAAATGGGCCAAAGAAGCAGACGGACTTTGGGTCTCTACTTAAATCTTACCTCTGTTCAATAATGGTTTGTTCTAATAATATGACACTATATAATACACACCTCCCTGCATGATCACTAATGACAAGACAAAATGGGTGCATAAGCAAATGTGGTGAAGAAAGCTAATGAAGCTCGGCTACCAAAATCTATAGCATCTGTTTCTTAAAGGCTTGGAGTTAAACAAGTGGCCATCTAACAGAGAAGCAACACAGCCCACATGGAAGAAGTACACCAGGCTGGGTGATCATGAGGTGTCGACAGCAAGAGGTACCAGAAGTTCAAAAAACACGTATCCAAACTGATATGAAGGAGAGTGGGTGTAGGGGAGACCCAAAACCCACCAAGAAGACAATTGGACAGTCCCTCTTAGAAGGGCCTCAGAATGAAGCCAGGGTGTGGTGTGTCACTGATGAAAAATAAACCTATCTTCTAGCTCTTTAAGATTTCTTCCCCTTACTATTATGGTCAGTATGTGATACGAGGGTGTACCCCTGCCCCCTCTCCAAAAAAACACCAGAAAAATCACCACTGGGCAGAATTTGTATAATATGCATTTTTTTCTTGCTAGACAAGCATCAGTCAACTTGCTCTGAGTTAGTGTACCCAGTGGTGTCACCTGGGAAGGTTCTCTCGGGTCACAGTGAACTTTTTTGTATAAGCAGTTTCATTTGAATTTTTTTCCCCAATCTTCGTTTTTTTTTTTTTCCTTTATGATCAATTTAAGAGAACAGTGGGCAGCTGTGAAATTTTGTTTCCTGCTCAGGAAAAATGTCACAGAGACTTTTGTGATGTTGAACACAGCTCACAAGGACAACACTATGAGGAAAAACTCAAGTGTATGAGTGGTTTTCCTGTTTCAAAAATGGTGAAATATCAATGGATGACAAATCTCATTCTGGATACCCGTCCACTTCCCAAACGGATGAAAATGTCATGCATTTGCGCTTGAAGACCACCAACAGACCATTGAAGAGACGGGGTTGTTATCTGGACTATGTTAGATTTCAGTGGATTTTAATGGAAGAGTTGGGAATGAGAAAGGTCACTGTGAAATGTGTGCCTCGGGTTCTGACTGACCAGGAAAAAGTGTCGAGTGGAAACATGCTGTGCTTTGAAAGATCAGCTCCAACGTGACTCAGACTTTGTTTCCAAGTTCATTACTGGTGAAGAGACACATTCTATTCTTATGATCCCGAAAGCAAATACCAATCAAGCCAGTGGAAGACGCCACCATCACCTCGCCCAAAAGAACCTCAGTGGGTGAGATGAAAGATCAAGATGATGCTCGTTGGTTTTTGTGATGTGAGGGGGATAGTGAATTTGGAGTTCATTCTACCAGGTCAGACTCTCAATCAAGCTTTCTATTTTGAATTTCTGAAAAGATTGTGTAACGGTGTGCGACATAAAAGACCTTATTTGTGGCAGATGTGGCAGTGGTTTTGCCACCACGACAACGGACCTGCTCACAGTCATCTCCGTGCTCCAGTGTTAGGCAAACAACAGCATGCCTCTCTTGCCCCGTGCACCACACTCACCTGACCTTGTTCTATGTGACTTTTGTTTCTGCAAACGAAAGGGACATGAAAGACAGCGATTTGATGACGTAGAAGAGGAGAAGGAAAAAAAATGAAGGAGGTGCTGTCAGCTATCCAAACGAATGAGTTTTTAAAATGTTTCCAAGAATGGAATTGCAGATTTGACAAATATATTACGTATAATGGAGAGCGCGTTGAAGGCGATAAGGTTGTTTTGTTAAAAAATCTAAATACATAGCTTTGAACAAAAATTCCATTGTTCGGGGGTGGGGTGTCCCCCTCATATACCTCATTGATCATGTTAGATTTGCATATGTTCATTTGTACAATTAAGATTGCTCTGTACATTATAGTCCAGATAGATGACCCCTCAGAGACACTACCAGGAGTAAGGGCTCCCTGAGGGTAAGGGAAGTGAGGGGGAGGGGGTGAGTCAGTGGGGGGGAATTGATAACATTGATGATTGTATAGCCCCACCTGATGGGATTGAACAACAGAACTGTTTGGGAAGGGAAGGGATATATTGAAATGAGTAGAATATGTCAACAAAAAATATGTTTTAAAAGAAAAAAGAAGAGGGTGTGTTAGAAGTGAAGATTCTGCACATTTCAATAACAGACTAGGAGATGATTATCCTTGACAGAGCAGCTAACTTGAGGATCATGTTGTAATCATTTTGTAAAGAAAATCTGAAAGCAATTGTTGGGGAGGATGGGCAAGCAGGAAAGAGCAATTTCCTTCATTCTCTCGATGATGGCACTGGTATTTCCCTTTGAAGTCCTTGTTTCTGATGTTTCCATTGGCCTTCCAATGGCTTGTCAACAGCTTTCCCAAATCAAAGAAGCCACAAGTTGGTTGGGCAGTTATGTAAATGCAGGAGAGAGCCACTTCATGGGGGAAAAAATTGGAAGGACAGGCATCACTAAAATAGCAGCAATTGCATGCATCTATAAAGTTCACACACCACATGTAGTGAGTGATTTCACTTTCATTACCTAATGTAATGTGTATACGCAGAATATTGCTATTTCTATTTTTATGAGGCGGCTTCAAAAAGTTCAGAAAGAAGCACTGGTGGTGTAGCGGTTATACTTTTGACTGTGGTCCACATGGTCAGCAGTTCAAAACCACTAGCACTCTTCTGGAGAAAGATAGGACTTTCCACTCCAATAAGCAGTTAGTCTCAGATACTCACAGTGGTTCGCTATGAGCTGGCATCAACTCCATGAGAGTGCATTTGGTTTTCAAAAAGTTAGTGGAAATGGAATGAAAGAATGGGCTTTTCTCATTAACTTTTAAAAACTCCTTGCGTATATAAGGGCATGAACGTACTAAGACTGTGTGTGCATGTGTGCGCATGTGTGCATATGCACACCTGTGGTTATTACATAAT
>NW_022111370.1:8272749-8274213 GCF_000313985.2 Echinops telfairi
GTGGAGCATTGAGCCTAGGCCTAGTTTGGGTTGCCCAGGTATAACACCCACCCTGACTGGGGGTGTGGGTGTGGGGACTGAATTGGAGCAAGCCCATTTAAAGTCTTCATAGGTGGCTAATGCTTGCCTGATTTTTCCTCCCAACATCTTGTAGGGTGGGGGCTGGGCTGTGCAGGCATGTGAGGGACAAGCCCCTGTCCCTGTCTTGGCTACCTAACAGTTTTAGAAACAATTCCTTACAGTGGCCGGGGTATGGTGGCGTAAAGGAGAAAGCAAAAAAAAAGAACAAATTCAGAGAAGCAAGATATTGAAACTAGACCAATTCAGAGAAGCGTCCCAGAAGATGGAAACAATACCCAGGGTCAATGTACCCCAAAAGTACTAATTGACAGTCTACAATTCAGGGGGGTAACATATGAGCAAGAACCAATGGTGCTGAAGGCAGAAGTTCAAGATGCACTGAAAGCATTAGGCAAAACCAAGGTGCCAGGACTAGATGGAATATCAATGGAAATGTTTCAACAAGCTGATGAAGCTTCTGAAAGCACTCACTTGTCTATGCCAGGAAATTTGGAAGACAGCTACTTGGCCCACTAACTGGAGCGATCCATGTTTGTGGCCATTCTAAAAGGTGACCCAACAGAATGCTCACATTATAGAACAATGTTTTTGATATCACATGCAAGTAAAATTGCTAAAGATTATCCAACAATGGCTGAAGTTCTTTGACAGGGAATCGTCGGAGGTTCAGGCTGAATTCAGAAGAGGACATGGAATAAGAAATATTACTGGTGATGTCTGATGGATCTTGACTGAAAGCAAATAATACCAGAAGGATGTCAACTTGTGTTTTATTGACTATGTCAAGGCATTAGACTGTGTGACCCATAACCAACTATGGATAACCTACAGGAGAATGGGAACTCTAGAATATTTTATTGTGCTTATGATGATCTTGTTCATGGATGAAGAGACAGTGTGTGAACAGAACAAGGGAATTCTGCATGGTTCAAAATCAGGAGATGCGTGAGCCAGGGTTGTAACCTCTCACTATATTTATTCAATCTGTATGCTGAGCAAATGATCAGTGAAGCTGGACTATACGAAGAGGAATGTGCCATCAGGATTGGAGGACAGCTTATTAAAAATCTGCAATATGCAGATGGCATAACCTTGCTTGTTTGAAGTGAGGAGGACTCAAAGTACTTGCTAATGAAAATCAAGGATTGCATCCTTCAATGTGTATTACAATGAGGTAGTTAGTTTATTGTGCCAACCTGGCCAATAAACACATGTGGGGTTAATTGAATGGTAGAGGGATACATGGCTCAGTGATCCTCGCCTTTCTAGTTCTTGGGTCTCTTGCTTTCTGATGGTCAGACCAGGGTGCAGCTGCCTTAGCCAGTTCCCTGCTTTAGCTTGCAAGGCTCACTTTCTGCAAGACATCTCTGAGGAGAAACCACA
>NW_022111370.1:8275833-8282536 GCF_000313985.2 Echinops telfairi
TTTATCTTCTTCAGTGGTGCCTTGCCCCCCATTAGCCAGTTTGGGCTTCTTCTCAGGCTTTCAGAGGGAGAAAGCCCCAAAGACCTAGTGTAGGCTTATGCCAGATTGTCTCTTGTCTCTCAGTCAGAGTGAGCCCCTGACCAAGCTCAAAATCACGTGATGGGAGACCGAGGGATTATTTAAAAAGGTGACTGGCACAGTGGCTTCAACAATGAGTTTAAACAGAGCCAGATGGCACAGGACCAAGCAGGGTTTCATCCTGTTGGAGCATCCTTGATGGCATCTAACAAGAACAGCAGCATCTCCTTTGGCATCCCTGGGCACCCTGCCAATCACAGTGTGACAGAAAATATTTTCAGATGTACAAAACTTGTAGTTTAAAGATTCTGAGTTAGGGTCCTGGGGGCTGACTCTGCGTCTCGGGGTTATTCACTGGAGAACATCGCTGTTTCATCCTCTCGTGTGTCCTGAGCATAGTTGGGCCGCAGCCTCTCTCCCTTGCAGGGGATGACTGCAGAATGTAACTGCTTGTCGCATTGTCGTCTGTTCTTATGATTCTCCTGGGCTTGGGGAGAGCCAGCCAGAATTTTCAACTTTGCAAATTTCTTAATAGAGGGTGAGCAAACCTTCCCCATGCTGTGTGTCTTAATTGTATCCTTCTAAGGAGCAGCATGGAGGGATACATGGACTGGCCAATTCAAAATCAGCTCTCTCAGGCTGGGTCCACATCAAATGTCACATCAATTGCAGGTGGTCATGGACGAGATCCCCCAGAGTTAGTTTGTCCATCTACACCACTAAGCTTCGGTGTTCCGGAGAAATCTGAGGGATTTGGCTCCGCATCATGGAGTTGAATGGGTCCCTAGTGGATAATTTACTCAAAATCTAGTTCTGAAACTTCTAGATTTATTTTCTATTGCCCTAAACTAGGCAGGAAAGTGGTTTTATCCTGTAGGCATGCTGTGGTGAGAAGACTCTACCTACAGAGGTCTCTGTCTACAGTTCATGTTCTGGCTCTTGTATTTTTCTCCTTGGAATGCCCTCCATTGTCCTGCCTAGTCAGCTCCTGCGTATTCTTTACCCGCTATCTCAGGGAGCCCCTCCTCCAGAAAGCTTCCCTGCCATCTCCTGCCTCCATACCTGCCTGAGTTGGGTGCACATCCTCTCCTATCCCACCGTGGTTCTGCGGCTATCCTCCCATCGTCTTCTCTTGATGGTAAGTGCCAGTTAAGTGCTCTGTTGTCTTGTTAGGTGCTGTCAAGGCACTTCGGACTCACACCGACCCCAGACACAACAGAAGGAAGCACTGCGAGGTCCTGTGCCGGCCTCGTAATTGTTCTTATGCTGGAGGCCATTGACGCAGCCCACTGTGTCAATCCATCTTGTCAAACGTCTTTCTCCTTTTCGATGCCCACTACTTTACCAAGCATGATGTCCTTCTCCAGCGACTGGTCTCTCCTGACAACATAGCCAAAGGACATGAGATGAAATCTTGCCTGCTTTGTCTCTAAGGAGCATGGAGCTGGACTTCTTCCAAGACGGACCTGGTTGTTCCTCAAGCAGTTTGTCATCAAGTTCTCTATTACCCCAAAGGTTGGCAGTTCAAGCCCATCCTGCGCTTCCTTGAAAGGCAGATCTGGCAATACAATTCCAAGAGGTCAAAGCCTTAAAAACCACGTGGAGTAATTTTACTTAATACACAGGATGCCTGCCACCAAGAGTTCAAATAGAGTCAGTGGCAATTAACAACAACTAAAAGTGCCCAGAAACAGCTGCCAGCATGCTTCCTGGGCATCAGTGGATCTTGTGCTCATCAAAATCCCCAATTGCCCTATAAAATGAGTGCCTTCTTCTCCTAACTGGGAGGCAGAGGCTACAGAGATTAAGTTGTTCAAGGTCACACTGTTCACAATTGTTACCTGAGACTCAAAGCAAGGCTACTGAATTCCAGATACATCTCCCCAGTAGGTGTGGGTTCCACAGAGGCAGGATCCTGGCTTGTTAGTCTGTCTTTATGTCCCAATCACCCCGAAGAGTGAAAACCACTCCTATGGCAGAAAGACTTGGCAGTTTGCTTCCATAAAGAATGCAGCCAAGAAAACCTCATTTTATCCACATGGGGTTTCCTTGAGTCAGAAGTGACTGGCAATGGGTTTGGTTTGGGTAGAGTGACTACCAAGGTCTCTGGCACAGCATCATAACACTGATGAGGAAAACCAGCCAACAGAACAGTGAGCATGTTCATCATGTGCCAGGACCCATTCAAAGAACTCTATGCCTGTTGACTTTTCAATCTCTCCAGTCACCATGGAGATCAATGTTTTAGCATTCCTATTTTACAGATGTGGAGACTGAGGTCCAGAGAGGTTAGGTAACTTGCTGAAGGTCACAGAGCTAGAGTATAGTGGATCTGGGCTGCAAGCTAAGGCAATACATGCCTGCCATTAAATGATAAATAAAACGATAGATTATGATAGAGTTACAAATGAAAAACTAAATGTTGTTGTTGTTAGGTGCCATCCTCACAATTGGTCTTATGCCTGAACCCATTGTGGCCATCACTGCCTCAATGTATCTCATTGAGGGTCTTTCTCAAGGAGATTTTGCCTGCCCCTCTCTTTTACCAAGCATGATGTCCTTCTCAAGGAACTGGTCTCTCCTGACAACATGGCCAATGTATGTCAATGAAGTCTCACCATCCTGCGAAGGAGCATTCTGGCTGTCCTTCTTCCAAGATAGATTTGTTTGTCCTTTTGGCAGTTCATGGTACTTTCAATATTCTTCACCAGCACCACCATTCAAATGTGCCCTCCTTTGCTCCCAGTGCACCCTAGGATGAACGATTCTTTGTATGGGGAGCTGGCATCCAATATCTTTTCCCCACAGTCCCAGCTTGAGTTCCCATGTGGGAACATGGGGGATGCCAAAAGGGTCTCTTCATGGGCCTTTTAGATGAAAGAGGGAGCATCATTCCAGAATCCCAGGAATACCACCCATGTCCCTTACATGTTGTTATGTATTTAATTGTGTTGCCCCCAAATATGTGTCATGGAACCTAGCACTTATATTATGAATGAAACTATGGGGAAATCCTCAATGAGATGGATGGACACAGTGGCTGCAGCAATGGGGCTCAAACCTAACCACACTACGAGGAGGGTGCAGGACCAGGAAGTGTTTCCTTGTTCACATGGTCACTGTTAGTCAGAACTGACTTGATGGCACCTAACCACAGAGGCATATTATGGACATAGCTCCATTTGGGAATAAGGTTTTCTTTAGTATGCTGATAAGACAATATCAATATAGGATATGTCTTAAGCTTATCATTTTTGAGAAATCGAATAGCAATTATGCCTAAGGAAGAAAACACAAAAGGCGAGGCTGATATATGCTACCTGAGTATTTCTGAGAAACAGAAGCTGGAAAAAAACATTTTTTTAAGGCGGACTCTTCTAGAGTGGACTGATTGAGCTTCTCCTGGAGGCAATGTCCCAATTTGGACTTTCAACCTCCAAAACTGAGACAGTTGGGGTTAGGCACTGCATTGCCAACCACAGTAGTTTAAACCCACCAACAAAAAGAGGAGGCTATCAGCCCCCACCCAGAGTCACAGTCTCGGCAATCCCCTGTACACTGGCTATGAGCTGGAGCCAACCTGGCAGCAGTTAACTTTTAAGCTGTCATAGTGGAGTCCAGGTAGCACTGTGGGTTAACCGTTGAGCTTTGAGCTGCCAACCACAAGATTGGAGGTTCAAACCCATCAACCACCCCTTGGTGAAAGTCAATTCTGACTCACAGTTACTGAGATAGTTAGGATACTTGTGCCAATATGGCTCCCATAGGAACATGTAGGTGGAGCTTAGCCTGTCAATCAGGTCACAGCTTGATTGGAGGGCAACCAAGATAAATGTCTCTTCAGGCTGGCCTCTTCCTCCTTCTCCCTGGAAGCAGGTCACACACACTCTCTCTGCTTTTCACCTTCCTGTTGACAAGCCACATGGAGCCACACCGAGACTTGTGAGAGCCCGAGAGTTGCTTCCACTGTCACTGGATCCACCAGACTTTGTGCCGACTGGCCTGTGTTCTTCTTGCATTTGGCATCATTGAATGTGCTGCATGAGTCTGAAGAGGGATTTATGGACTAGTATCAGACTTATGGGCTGATATCAGAGTCATGGATGTATTCTTAATATGCAATTACTCTTTGATATGAAGCTCTTTCTTATACACATATACTCTATGAATTGGTTTCTCTAGTCAACTCAGTCTTAACACAGTTACCCTATGGGACAGAGTAGAGCTGCCTCTTTGGTTTTCTGAGGCTGTATATTTTTATTGGAGCAGAATTCCTCATCTTTCTCCTGTGGAGTAGTGGTTTCAAACTGTTGGCCTTGCTGTTAGCAGCCCAGTGGACAACTCAACAGGGCCCCTGCTCATGGAAGAAGCAATTGTGAAATCAAATGACTGAACTGGGCAAATCTGATGCACAGGCACCCCCTTAAAATATCAAAAATTAAAGATAACACTTTGACGACTACAGTGCATCTGATCCAAGTCATGATATTTTCAGTTGCTTCATATCCACGTGAAAGCTGGACAATGGAAAAAGATGGTGGAAGAAGAAATGATTCCCTTCAATGGTGGTGTTGGCAAAGAATATGGAATATATTGTTGACTTCCAGAAGAAGGAATATATTTTTCTTGTATTTAGTAAAACCAGAATGTTTCTTAGAAGTGAGGATGGCAAAAAAAAAAAGAAGTGAGGATGGCAAGACTTTGTCTCATTTACATTGGACATGCAATCATGAGAGACAGGTCCCTGGAGAAGGATGCCATACTTGGTAGAGGGTCAACGTGATGGAATGTCACAATGGCTACAACCATGGGCCCAGGGGTTACAATGATTATGTTTATGCCACAGGACTACGACGTGTTTTCATCCTGTTGTGTGCGGGGCGATTATGAGTTTGGACTGACTAGATGGCACGTAACGGTGACAGACAATTTTGGGAACCATGGGCTCTGACTAGAAGCTGTGCTTTGTGCTGAATTGTTATTATATAAAGACTACTCTGGTCATCTCTCCCTCCATTTCCATGGAAATGCCAATAAGATGTGGTACGTTAATTTTGGGAGCTCTTGAGATTTTTGGAACATGTATTGGTCTAGTCAGCACCGACACAGTGGCTGCAACAACGGGCTCAGACATGAGAGTGAATGTGAGGATGGTTTTGTGCCTGAGGGGCACTATGCGTCGGACAGGCTTGATGGCACCTAACAAAAACAGTCTATATGTTACCCGGAGTTGCAAATCTTGTATTAAATAAACTGCAATCAATTTTTTTGGTTGGCTTACTAAGATTCCTTTAACATTCCTTTATTGTTGTCTCTTGGAAATAGTGAACACATTAATCCTTTGAACCATATAGGTCATCATCCTTCATTTAATCTAGAGGTAAAGGTTAGCCCCAACACGGTTAATATCACACATCACAAACTCCCTCCCAAGAGGGAGGAACCTTGGAGCAAAGAGGAAGGACATTTCTCTTGGGCATGCTGTTTAATAAATGGACCTGGCTTGGCTTGCTGCAGATCTTCTTTGAAGGTCAAGGCTCTTCCTTCAGTTCTTATACTATGAAGTGCCCCCAAGGACCCAGGAGAAGAAAACAATGAGAATGGAATAATCACTGGAGGGGAAACAGGAAGGTGGAAAGATGTTTTAGCTCCACCTGGCCCACAACGTTTCAAATGTTATCCTTTCAAATGACCTCAGCCTATGGCAGATGCCTCAGCTATCAAGTGGGAAGGGTTTCACTCACAGGACCCTTTGGGCCCCCCCACAAGGATGTTGATGAAGATCAGTTCATGTTGATCTGAAAATGATATCAAGACTAAAGATCAATCCCCTGCCGCTCACCCCCCGCCCCCCACCTTTGTGTAGCAATGAAGAATCTAATAAGGACAAGGCCTTCCTCTAGTGACCGATTCATCAGGATTATGGTACTTGATGCAGCTGCGTTATCTTGAAATCTTTAAAAATGTCCAGCTTCATCCGTTGCTTGGAACTCACTTGCTGAAGGGAATTCAGCGCCCCAAATGACGCCAGCTCTGCCTCTTGCTTTTTGTTCAATTAGGCCAGAAACCTGGATAATACAGAATTTCTTCTTAGTAATCAGTCTTAGCAGACTGCCTGGACTGGTTTCCTGAGCCTTGCTATCCACCCCTTCCCCACAACCCCACCCCCCCGCGCTCCATTTCAATGAAGTTAGGCCAGCGACAAAGAGCTGCAGGGGCAGGAAGACTTCATGAGCAAATGACTGAGTGACTTGTCATCAAGGACAATGCGACAACTATCACCACACCCACTCTCCTTCCTCCCTGTGCTGACCTTTCATTTGGAGAGTCTGTTCCCAGGTCCCCCTTGGCACACGTGTCCCCGGCAATGGAATGCATCATCAACCCCCTCCACTCCCCATTGGCCTAGTGCCCCTCCAAGACAGCATGTATGTGCTTGTGTGTTCCTGGGTGACATGCTCCAGCCGCCCCAGGAGGGAGTGGTACAATGTTCCTTTTCCTTCCAGCGCTGCTGTGAGAAGTTGCGTGCTCCCCAGCTTCCCAGGAACACCATTAGTCATTCCCACGAACGTCTTTTTTTTTCTTCTTCTTCTTTCCCATTAACATCCTGGGAAGGCCCAGCCGC
>NW_022111370.1:8283057-8288437 GCF_000313985.2 Echinops telfairi
TCACACAAAGAAATTGTATTCAGCGTCTTGGGAAATTGCAAGACCATCTCCCCGCGAATCTCCTGTGGGTAGTATGAGGGGTGAGCTGTTAGGATGTGGTTCCTGCTCCATGTATGTCATTCGGCTCCTCCAGAAGATGGGGGTTGGGCTGTCTGGGGAGCAGGGAGAGCAGGAGGAAAGATGAGTAATTAGTGGCTTCGCTTGCCTAGCTAGGCAAGGAGATGACAGAGCTGGAACACGTCCTCTCCGAACACACCTGGAGCTCTGGGCTGTTGTACAGCCAGTTCTCCTTTAGGTTACGGATCGCTCCTCCTTCTGGACATTACTCCGTCCCACTCCAGGGCCTCTGCCCCAGCCTGCAAATCTCTTTCTTGCTGGCTAGAGTAACAACACATTGTCCTAGCCACGGTGCTTGGCTCAGAGGCGGGCACTTGAATCAAGCAGGGCCAAGTTGAATATTTTTCAGGGGTTTGCCTAAGAGCAGTCAACAGGGAAAGAGAAGTCTTTTTCCCATTGACACTTGTCAACTGGGAGACAACAAAACAAGGCTCTATTTCATCGCCTGGTCAACCGGGGCCAGCCCGGGAGCTGAGGGAACGGAAGACAGCAAAGTTTGGCCAGAGTTCTGGAGCATGGCATGTGGCCCACCGAGAACCCGGTTCGTCGGACACTGGCACGGCACACAATCGATTCGACCTCTTCCCACCAGACTTTGAATTGGGTTTGTGTTGCTTGTCATCCGAAGGAAAACACAACAATGGCCGCTGAGGTGCTTGCACCCCGTGTGTTTCGTAGGCTTTCATGGCCGTGGCCTTTTGGAATCTCAAGCTAGACCTTTCTTCTGAGGGCCCTCTGTGTGGATTTGAACCACCCACGTTTCAGTTCGTAACTGAATGCCTAACACTTTATGCCACCTGGGGACTCTTGTAATATAGTCGTTGTTAGGTGCTGGTGAGTAGGTCCCCCTGCACCCAATGCTATGCCCACCAGAACAGAGCACTCCCTGGGCCTGCACCAGCCTCAGAACGGTTGCTAGGCTGGAATCCATTGCTGCAGCGATCATCAAGGTTCTTCCTCTTGTTGGCTGCCTTTCCACTTTACCAAGCATAATGTCCTTTCCGAGGCACGTCGTGTTATCGACTCCTCTGAGAACACGTCCATAGGAGGTGAGACCAAGCCTCACCATCGTGGTTTCTAACGAACATTCTGGTTGTACTTCTTCAGACACGGATCTTCTTGTTCTTCTGGAAGTCCACGGTACTTTCAATATTCTTTGCCAGCGCCATCCTTCAAATGCATCCGCCATCCTTCCGACTTGCCTATTCAATATCTAATGTATGTCTGTGAGCATGGCTTGGTTTAAGTGAGCCTTCGTCGTCAAAGTGACATCTTTACTTTGCAAGACTGCCTAGCTGAGACTCCTATTACTCCACCGGCTGTCTCATAGGATTGGCTGCCCTGGATGTCTAATCAAAGCCGCAGCCAATACTGAAACAGGGACTTTGTCATTAGATCGCAGAAGTCATAGTCCTTGCTCTGCACAAACTAGCAGCTCTTCTCTGGGCATCAACTATTGGCGCTTCATCGGGTTGGGGAGAAGATCCAATAAGATAACACACGCTAAGTCCTTAGGACAGAACCTGGCACAACATGGTGCTGAAAGAGTCTGGTGATAAGTATCTTTTATGCTTGACCGCTGACAACTGCTTCTCTTGGGTTTCATCTTGCTTGGCTCCCCAGTTTCTGCTCATGGAAGCAGCAGTCAGTTAATCAATCCACACAGTGCACTGGGTCATTCTGCTGCACAGGGCTCTTTAAAGAGTTGGAGAGTAAGGGTGCCGCTTTGAGGACTAAAGTTGGCCTGTTCCAAGCCAGGGTGTTTTCAATCGTCTCATGTGCATGTAAGAAGTGGACATTAAAGAAAGAAGGCTGAGGGAGATTTGATGCATTTGAATTATGACACTGGTGTAGAATATTGAAAGTACCATGGACTGCCGAAAGATCAAATAAAACTATCCCAGAAATACAGCCAGAGAACTCCTTAGAAGCAAGGATGCTGAGACTATGGGGTGGACTCAAGGAACCCTGATGGTATAGTTGTTTCTCAATGAGCTGTGATCCACAAGGGCAGAAGTTCAAAACCACCAGTTGCTCTGTGCAAAGCGTTAGAATCTCAGGAACTCACAGGGGCAGTTCTAGCTCATCCTGTAGGGTCACTATGAATCGGCATGAGTAGGACAGAGTAGAACTGACCCCACTGGGCTTCCAAGGCCATAAATCTCTACAGCAGCAGACTGCCACCTCTTTCTTCTGTGGAATGGCTGGTGGTTTCAAACGTTCTGGTTAGCAGCCAACTCCTTCCCCACTGCACCACTAGACCGCCTTCACATAGATTACAGCAGAATCAACCCACCCCTGCCCCCTCAACAACAATGCTGATGTAAAAGTTGGCAGTTTGAACCCACCCGGCAGTTCTGAGGCAAAAAGGCCTGGAACATGCTTCTATAAAGGTTCCTGTCAAGAAACCACTCAGGGGCGGTTCTACTCAGTAACACCTGGCATCACCGTGAGCCAGAATCAACTTGACCGCAGTGGTTTGGTTTGGGTTTTTAAATACTGACATCCTAGTAAGATCTACCCTCTGAAGGAAATTTGAACTGAATGCAAATTTCAGTCTGGTTCTTACAGTGCTGCTGGGACTTGTATTTTTACCTTCTGCAAATGTTTGACACTGATATCCGGCTTTTTATTATTCTCCTGTTTCAAATCACCTGGCCAAGCATGACCGTGCCTTTGTCAGCTGGACAGTGGTTTCCTTATTTAAGTGCTGTTGAAGGGGTTTAGTTTGTGTATTTAGTTTTACGCTAAGTTGGCAGAGCAACATGGAGAGATTTCCTAAGCTCTGCACAAACCAAGGTCAGATGTTTGGATCCACAGTGACAGGAGAGATTTTATAAACTCTGAACAAACCAAGGTAGGATGTTTGGATCACAGCGACCGAGCCAAAAATATAAATCTTGGCTGTTGTGAGTTATTGTTTGTGCTTCGTGGAAGTATGAGAATCAATGATGCCGGTTTCAAAGTCAAGCCTTGAGCGAAAGTTTGCGGAGGGAGCCAGCTTGTCTCACACACGGATGATTCTCTGTCGATTGAAAGAGAGCCAGAGACAGGTGTGCCGGGGAAAGCTAGGGGTTGGGGTTTGGGGGGGGGGTGGCGGAGAGAAGTTCCAGCTAGTACAGAGACCCCATCCTCCAGACGTGGAGGCTGCAGAGAGATGCCAAGATGTCCCTGCAACAGGCAAAACGTGCCTTGTTCACAGCCACCCAAGAGCTTGGCTTCCGGGCCAAATGCTTTCTTTCTGCAAATTTTAAAGCGCTGGCCTGCTTCAAATGGGCATTACTTATGATATCCGGAGGCGGCTCAAGGTTTTGAGCTTCTCCACCTTTGGGGTCTTGTTCCCCTCGCAGGAAAAGATTTCAGGCGAGGAACAAAATTCAGAGCAGAGTCAGGGGAAAAGGTTTGAACAGGAAGAGTGAGTTTATCCAAGGGGATAGTTGGAAAAGAAGCCCAAAGAGCCACCCCCGATAGGTTTCTGAGACTGCAACAGTTTACGGAAGCTTGTCTAAAAGGCTTGCTAAAATGTAGAGCTGGAGTTTATATTCTGCTCATGGCAGACGTCCCACCATTGAATGGCTTTCCTGTGTGTCCTCTGCTATGGGCGGCTTGTCTGTCACATACATCCTCTTTTCAGGGATGTGTGTCCCTGCACCTTTGACTTCCTGTTGTGCCTTTGTCTCCAACCCTAACCCCAAGAGTCTATCCAGACACTGGAGTACTGTGAGCATCCTGTCTTTCCCACCCAGCCTTTTCAGTACCTCTGCTCTCTGCCCTTAATGAGGAAATGGGTCTCATCTGCCCTTCCCCTTCCTTTGTACTGGAGAGGCCTGTGTGGAAACGTGTCTCCACCTCTCCTGTTACTGTTTCTACCTGATTTCTGCCATCATCCCCTCCTCTCCCTTTGCCTGCCTCTGACTAGCTAACATATCATATCAAAAAAGTTATTCCTAAACATTGGTTTGGGCTGTTATTTTTTCCCCCCTCACTAAGATGCTGCTTGCTGACAAAGGAGTCTGGGGCTGCCTGTCACTGTTCAGCCAAAGGTAGGGGCCAGGTTGATTTGAGAAATTCTATGTTTATTTTTTGCAAGTGTATTCTGCACTGACAGAAGGAAATAATGGGGTTTACTGCTATCTCTAAGCTGTTTCCAAGGTTCTGTGAAAATCAAACAAGGTCCGAACCTTAAACTGTGTGTGTGCCATGTTCATGGGGGAAATAATGAACAGGTTTTAAAGATGCTCTGAGGAACTTCAAATGGGACAAAGGGAGCAAGATTCATAGGAAAACAGCCTACATTTCCCCCAAGGGATTATCATCTGGCCATCAACTGATATCGTCATTCATCCAAGGGCTGTCAGACCAGTACCCACTGAGGTTTCAGGCTCCATTGCTGATCAAAATTGCCTTGCTTGCCCTCTTTGTGAATTACAGCATCCTTGCTGATTAAGCGTAAAAGGCATTTTTACTGCAAGGGAGGGGCCTGTGATAGCTTGGGTCCTTTTTAACAAACTAAATCTCACCAGAGCAAATCCAAAACTATGTTATATTTCCAGTATTTGATTAACAGTAAGTTAACTTTTTCACCCTCTTTATCTGTCTTAGAAGTACAGCCAGAACATTCTTTAGAGGCTAAGATGATGAGACTTCAGCTGAGCATTGTTTCCTTCTGTTGTATGTAGGGAGCTATGAGTCGAAACCAACCCAACAGCTCCTAGCAACAACATCAAAGACAGTGTGACTTATTTTAGGCCCACTTAGTTGCACACGAATTTCTTTTGGAAATGAGCTGCCTCCCTCTTTCTTCAAACTGCATAGTAAGGAACTGCATGCTATTAAATCTTTTATTCCTTTCTCTCCCATCTTCTCCTTCCGTCCTTCTTTCTTTCTCTTTTTACATATACTTAACAAATACTATAATAATTGAGGCTGTACTACATGTCAATTGATGGTCTAAACCCAGAGGGTTGGTTGCTCAGTGATGACCAAGGACCCAGTTGTGCTATTGAGAAGGAGAGAGAGAGAGAGAGAGAGAGAGAACCACCGGTAAGAAGTAGAATGCCTTCCTTGATTTAAGAGGAAATATAAAAAGGAAGTGACCAGAATCTTCGCCATTGCTACTGGCATCCTCTCTAACTTCATCCCTAGTGTCATGCTTCGTTTCTGAGACAAACACCTTGTCTCACCACTTCCATTTCTTGGTCCACCATTTTAAAAAGTCATTTTATCCGGGGCTCTTACAGCTCTTATAACCATCCATACATCA
>NW_022111370.1:8291477-8292932 GCF_000313985.2 Echinops telfairi
GGGAAGGTGAGCATCATAGAATGCCAATTTACTAGAAGAAAGTATTCTTGTGTTGAGGGAGTACTTGAGTGGAGGCCCAATGTCCTTCTGCTACCTTAACACTAAACCTATAAATGTAGGTTCATAGATCTATTTCCCCATCCTCATATAATATATTTGTATATGTACATGTCTTTATCTAGGAGAATGAGCTTTTTATGACCCACAAGTGTGGTACATTTTGCTGTATTGTCTCTTCCCCTTAACTTTTCTCTGTGTGGAATGAGACACTGGATGGCGTGATTGTCTGATTCAAGTCAACCTCCTCACTCCTCTGGATCTTCATGATCGTAGGGAACATCCCCATTGTGTGTTCGGCATTCTACAATTGTGCTTGGCATCTAGTGAAAGGAAACCCAAACCATTGACCTGTGTTGGCTTTGACTCCAGGCAAACACACGTGTCAGATTAGAGCTGTTGCAGACTTTTCTTAGCTGAAATCGTTACAGAAGCAGATCACCAGGGCTTTTCTTCCATTGCAACACTGAGTGGACTCAGATTAATAGTAGAATGCAACCATTTATAATACCCAGGGACTGTGACAACTCAAAATCTCCTAAATATCATTCCTGAAAGCAAGGGAGAAAAATCCTCGTATGTTACCATCGGTGTGGGTTCCAGTGTTATTTGCCTCCCCCAAGCCTTTGTTTCCTTGTTTGTAAAACAAAGGTAATAATTGCTATTCTCTCATGGTGGGACTTAGAAGACTCGTGTCTTAGGCTGGGTTTTCTGGCAAAGCAAAATCATTGACACTTGTATTTCTTGTGTATAGAAAGAGATTTATATCAAGAAATGACTTACACAGTTGTAGAAATAGGTAAACCAGTCCAGTTCAAGTTGGGCTTCTTCTGACTCGAGGAAGATGATGAATGGGAAGCAGGATGACCAAGCTGAAACAGCAGGGGGTACCGACTGGTAAATGCAGAGGTCCAAAGTCAGCCAACTGAATTCTCTATCAGTCACCAGCTAATGGCTCCTGGGATCAGCAAATGATGCAATAGAAGATAAAGGGGCCAGACACAAGCTATAGCTCTGGCAAAAGGCAACGGACCAAAAAGGATTCAATTCTGTGCAGTCTCTTTTATTAAAAAAGGCTTATGACCCCAAGGAGGGGTCATCAAGCTGCTATCCAACTGATAGATTGGGCTCCACCCCTAACTTTACCTAGAAGTGTTTAATTGGCATGATCCCTAACTGTCCACCTCCATGCCTTCAATAATGTGTTTGAAATATTTGTTAGTGTGTCTTCTTGTTAAGGCCTGAGGAAATGGCTAGCGTTCTCATCCATGAATTTTTTTTTCTTTTTCTTTTTTAACATTTTATTAGGGGCTCACACAACTGTTATCCCAATCCATACACACATCAATTGTGTAAAGCGCATTTGTACATCGTTTCTCAAAACATTTTCTCTCCATT
>NW_022111370.1:8293829-8295530 GCF_000313985.2 Echinops telfairi
TTCCTCAGGAGAAAGACGAGGCCGTCTGCTTTTAAAAGAATTGCAGCCTTGGTGTGTTAGTCTGGATTGACTAGAGAAACGCATTCATAAATACTCATATGTGTATAAGCAAGAGCTTTATATGCAAGAGGAATTGAATATTGAGAAAACATCCCAGCCCAGTCCAGATCAAGACCATAAGTTCAATATTAGCCCATATGTCTGATACCAATCTATAAATTCCTCTTCAGACTCATGAAACACATGCCATGATGCAGAATGCAGGACGATAACAGGCCAGTGGGTGGAAAGTCTGTGGATCCAGCGGCAATGTAAGCATCTCAGCACTTCTGTGGGTTTCCACATGGTTCCTCCAGCTCCAGGGCTCTAGCATAGCTCCATGCGTCTTGTCATCAGGAGTACAAAACAGTAAGTCTGTGTGTATCTGGCCTCCAGTCATCTATTTCTCTCCGTGGTGCCTCCAAATGAGGTCATCAAACTCTGACCTGATTGACAGGCTAGACTCCACCCCTTCTCAAGTTGACACCAGATTATGTAACTACCACACTTGGTCACCCTAAAGGACAGTTCTTTTCCATCCTACCAGGTTGGAATTTGTGTTGAAATCCACTCAAGTTAGTGAATTTAAGTTTTTAAGGTTAACATCTTATCATTTGTCACTTTGTTCTTCTCAGGTGGATAGTGTGCTGCTCTGAAGCTGGAAGCTGTGCCATCAGTATTTCAGTTACCAGCACAATCACCTACAGTAGATAAGTTCCTGTAGAGGTTAAGACAGACTAGGAAGAAAAACCTGGTAACATAGTGGTTATGTGGTAGGTTGCTAACAGAAAGGTCAGCAGTTCAAAACTGCCAGTGGGTCCTCAGCGAAAGACTGGGCTTCCTATTTTTGTAGTCTCAGAAACCCACAGAGGCAGTTCTAGCCTGTCCGATAGGCTTGCTATCAGTTGGAATCAACTCAATGGGAGTGATTTGGAGAGTTTGGGGAGGACACAAGGCCTAGTGATCTACTTCTGAAAATTAGACAAGGAAAACCCTATGAATCACAACCAAACACCTTCAGGTGTGTTGTTGTTGTTATTGTTGTTGTTGTTGTTAGGTGCCATGGAGTCCATTCTGACCCATAGTGACCCTATGCTCAACAGAAGGAAGCCCTGCCTGTGTCATCATCACAATTGTTCTTATGCTTCAGCCCATCCCATTGTTGCAACCACAGTGTCCGTTCATCTCATTGAGGGGCTTCCTCTTTTTCACCGCCCCTCCGCTTTACCAAGCATGATGCCCTTCTCCAGGGACTGATCTTTCCTGACAACATGTCCAAAGTCGGTCAGATGAAGTCTCACCATCTTTGCCTCTAAGGAGCACTCTGGATTCTAAGACAGATCAGTTTGTCCTTTTGTCAGTCCATGGAACTTTCAATATTCTCTGCTGGCACAATTCAACCGCATCAATTCTTCTTTGGTCTGTCCACTATAGTGCTGAGAAATCAGCCCATAGTTTGTGGAAATCCTCTGAGATAGACAATGGCCACAGCAATGGACTCAAAGCTGCCAGCAACCCTGAAGACGGAGCGAGAGTGCTGCTGTCCATGGGGTCACTGTGAGTCGGAGCCAAGTGGACGATAATGGGCAACATCAATGATCTTCATATCAGCACGCTTGATTACTTTTTAAATCCATTATTTGTTTCTTTTTACGTTTATAT
>NW_022111370.1:8295874-8299377 GCF_000313985.2 Echinops telfairi
CAAATACTGAGATCATCATTTTTGTATTCAACAACCTGAACTACTTAATCAAACCTCTCCATCATTTGCCAGTCTCCCACTCCCCCTTTCCCTCCTTTCCCTCTGCTAGAACCCTATCCTCCCTTTCTCTCAAGTGACCACCTGTCTACCCTCCAGCCTATTGCTTCCCCTTCTCTTCCTTTCCCTCCCACCCCTGGTAAAGCTTCCTTTCTTACCAGCTTCAGATCCTTTGCCAAGTTTCTCAGTTGATGGGAGATGCAAGGTTTGTGTTTGCATAGCCCGGATATTAATCGTGGATGCTGTAGGGTTGCAGGATGATTAAATGGACTCATGTCCATGAAGTGCTACTACAGCATCTAATCCCCCGAGAGTGGCTATTATTATTGTTGCTGCCATTTCCAACGCCCCACACTGGCCTAGCTGGCTAGGGTTTTCCTTCCATGGAAATTTCATAGCAAAGTCACTCCATTCAAATTTCCAGCAAGTGATAAGAAGAGACTCTATTTCCTGCAAGGGTCATAGCAAAAACCACTCCATTCACAACACAGTCTTTTGCATCGACATCAGCAATTTAAAATGTGGTTCTGGGCAGGGTGCACATTGTCAAATATAGAGAAAATTCCGTGACAAGAGAACCAATCAGGCTGTGAGTTCCCTGGGCCCCAGGCCTGTAATCCATCTGTACCATGAGAACACACAGGCCCCAAGCATTGGGAAGCTGTCTGAGATATGTAGACACAGACAGAGTGCAGACTATTTATTCTTAAGCTCACGGACATCTGGGAATGGAGAACAACCATTACCAATGGCCCATGGAGAAAAACAATGAAATGCTGAAATTGCCGGAGCCTTAGATCGTCCACAGATAGGGGCACATGAAATAGAGTGGGGGGTTATTTTTAAAAGCCCTAGAACACACACTCTCTTCAGAGGAGTGGAGGACAAAGGCCTCAGAATTTGTGCTCACCAGGCCTGGACTTGAACCCACACGTCCACCCAGCAACCTGTTTGCCCAGGAACAATGAGCATGAGCTCTGAGAACATCAAGCCAGGATCCATAAAATGGGAGCAATCGTGTCTAGCCCAAAGAGTTATTCTGAGCATAGTTTTACATAGGTAGGCTCATTCATTCGTACACTAGTTTGTTCTCGTGTTAGATGCCTATGTAAGGTCGCGAGGGGTCTGAATCGATTTGATGGCAGTGAATTTGGTTTGGTTCTTGGATAGGTGAAGTCCCGAGGTGGTACAAATGGTAAAAGGTTTGTATTTGACTACGCACTTAAAGGTTGACAGTTTGAGCCCACATAGTAATGCAGAGGAAGAAAGCTTTGGTAATCAGCATCCAGTTCTACTTTATAACATACAAGATGGCCATGAGTCAGAACAGAGTTGATGGTAACAGATTTTTTTCTCTCCTCTGAGTAAAATGTTAGGTTCTGGGGAAATTGGGATGAAGGCGAACTGGATCCATCTAATTGGAATGCTCGATTAGATGTTAACATTCTGTGAAGAACGTACTTTGAACCACAGATGAGTGCTACACATGATTCCAGGTAACTGACAGTGTCAGACCATCCCTAGGGGACAGAGTAGAACTACCCATAGAATTTCCTGTGCTGCAAGGAAAGAGGGACCAGACTGCAACCCAGTGCTCCAAGGCATGAATACACCATACCGGCATGAAGCAGGGAACCAATAGAGAAGTCTGAGGGGCTGGCCCCAATCCCAACTATGTGGACAGCCCCCACCCTCCCCGCAGAAGAATTCACTTCAGAGGACAGCACTGAAGGTACAGCTCAGGGAGAGGGACTTGTCTGATCAGAGCACACAGGAACAAATGAAAGGAGAGGAAGAGAGAGTAGAACACATCCTGGCCCACCAAGCCCTGAGGATGATATTCCTGCTCAGAGCAGCCAATGCACAGAGAGGACCATAGTGCCGGCCCCACTACGAGACATGATGTCCCTCACTGACCCATAGAATTATGGGGGAAACACTGGAGACACAGTGTGAGAATTGCGCCCCATCTGACCCCAGCACACCGAGGTGAAACACTTAAGTGTTTGCAACAGAACAGCAAGGGGAGCAGATCAAGGAAGTACAGAGGGAATACCAAAATTAGACTTTGGGGCCAGGGCATGGCACCCCATCAGATTTGACCAGAAAATACTCCTAAAGGTCAACAAACAGATCTTGAAATATTTACAGACTTTTCTCTTTTTCGTCATTGGTTTTGTTGTTGTTGTTGTTTTGTCTTCTTTTGTTGCTTTGTTTTGCTCTGTCTTGCTTTTTGTGCATATTATTATCTCTGCAGATCCAGCTAGATAAGATAGGCAGGATAAACAATCTGGAAGAGAAAACAACAGGACCAATGGTTCCTGAGGGACATAGGAGAGGGGGAGGCTGGGGAAAGGAAGTGGGTGTTAACAAACCCAGGGACAAGGGAACAACAAGTGATCCAAAATTGATGGCGAGGAGGGTGTGGAAGACATGGTAGGGCTTAATCAAGAGCAATGTAACCAAGAGAAATTACTGAAACCCACTGAAGGCTGAGTATGATAGTGAGACAAGAGGAAAGTAAGAGGAAATAGAGGAAATAACCAGGAAGCAAAGGGCATTTATAGAGGTCTAAATAGAGGCATGTACATATGTAAATATATATATGACAATGGGGAAATAAATAAATAAATCTATGTGCATATATGTATAGGTTTAATATTAAGGTAGCAAATGGACATTGGACCTCTACTGGAAATACCTTGTTGGATGAAATTTCCCACCATCCCTAGCAGGCTCACAGAGGCTAAAAACGTCTGAGGGCAAACCCCATTTGGTTTCAGAGTAACCCACATCTTTCCGGGAGCTTAAGGAGAATGTCATGCATCTGTCCCACAGTGTGACATAGGAAGATCTCTGGGTTGTACCAAAGGTTCACACTCGACTTCAGGCCTAATGGTTCCCCAAGTCCCCAAAAGAGAAAAGGCTGCAGCCTCCATGTTGAAGCCCAGGAAACCCTGCGGAGCCATGCCACTCTGTAGTATATGCGAGTCACCATGAGTTGGACAGTTGTTTGTTTTGTCTTGGTGGTGGTGGTGGACCTTTTTATAGCATGACCTAGTGACACCTGGAACTGACTTTTAGACTTCACCTGCCCCGTGGCACAGAGCTAGGCATTGGATCCACATGTGCTGAATCGTTTGAATGCACTCTTCCAAGACTTCCTTCCCCTCCGACATAAGTGGCCCACCATGTTCAAACTAACCCCAAACTCAAAGGCACTGGGACATAAGGTTTATTCTAAATGGTCATTCTCTAGGTGAAAAGGGAGATCATTCTGATTTCAGAATGAAAGCAAAAAGCTTGCTGGGGGCAGGTTAGAACAGAAGATCATAGCCATAAGAGAAAGGCAAATTAAAACAACTATGAGATACCATCTAACATCCTCAAAGATAGCGCGATTCAAAAAATCAGACAGTAACAAGTGTTGGAGGGGCTGTGGTGAG
>NW_022111370.1:8300452-8302249 GCF_000313985.2 Echinops telfairi
AAACTGTGGATAGCCTTGAGAAGTAAATGAATTCCAGAACATTTCCTCGTGCTCCTGCAGAACTTGTAGATGAATTAAGAGGCAATTGTGTGAACAGAACAAGGAAATACCACATGGTTTAAGGAAAAGTGTGTGTTAGTTTTGTATCCTCTCACAATACTTATTCAATCTCTAGGCTGAGCAAATAGTCACAGGTGCTGGCCTATATAAAGAAAAAATGCCACATCAAGATTGGAGGAAGGCTTATTGATGACCTGTGAGATGCAGATCATACAACCTTATTTGCTGAAAGTGAGGAGGGCTTGAAGACTTGCTGATGAAGATCAAGGATTGCAGCCTTCAGTAAAGATTGCAACTTAATGTAGTGAAAATTAAAATCTTCAATTCCGAATTAATATTTAACATCATAGTAAATGGAGAAAAGTTGAATATCCACAATGAATATTCATGGGAGCAGCAGTCAAGAGATCAATGACCCAGTGCATTGGGTAAATCTGGTGTACAACACCTCATTAGCATGTTGAAAAGCAAGATACTACTTTAAGAACTAAGGTGTGCCCGGCCCAGGCCATGGTATTCCCAGTTTCCTCACATGCATGTGAAAGTGAGACATTGACTAAAGAAGATGGAAGGAAAATGAACTTGAATTATAGTGTTTGTGAAGACTATCGAAAGTACCATGGGCTGTCGAAAGAACAAATAGATCTATCTTGGAAGAAGTACAACCGGAATGTTCTTTAGAACAAAGATGACAAGCCATTGTGTCATGTACTTTGGACGTGTTTTCAGGAGAGACCAGTCCCTGAAGGACATCATGCTTGGTAAAGTCGAGGAGCAGTGAACACGAGGAAGGCGCTTGGCAAAATGCCTCGGCACAGTGCCGCGCACCGCACCATGGGCTCCACCAAAGAACAACTGCGAAGGGGGTGCAGGCCCGGCAGGTTCTCCGTTCTACTCAGATGAGGTCGCCATGAGTTGAAACTAACTTGATGGTGCCTAACAAAAATGAAATTGTGTATGTCCAAAAGAACATTCCAAGAACCAAAATATATAGTTCAATATTTAATTACTCGTATATACTCGAGTATAAGCCAACCCGAATATCAGCCAAGGCACCTACTTTTACCACAAAAACTGCATAAAAGTGCTGAAAAACTTGGCATATACTCGAGTATAGATGGTATATAACATTAGCATATTAAAATATTCTAGGCATTTCTCTTTAAAGGTTTAGCAGAAGACCATCCATTTGTCACTTTTACAATATTGAATTCCTTATTTGTTAAAATTGTGTTTAGTAAATAAATACTAGTACTAATAAAAAAACAGTGGTCATTCATACAATGGAGTACTATGCATCCCTAAAAAGCAGCGATGAACGCATGAAGCATGTTGCCGCATGGTATGGGAAGAACTAGAGGAAATCCTGCTAAATGAAGTAAGCCAAGCACAAAAGGACAAGTACAGCACGAGTCCACTGAGGTAAGCTTTTAAAAAATGGGGCATAGGGGAAAGCTGCTATATAGATACATCCCTGGGGTGAGTTCCAGCAACTATGGCAGGGCCAAACCCAATCCAGGGATACATACAGCAGTCAACTAAATAAGAGGGGGAAAGAAAGAGGAAAAAAAAACATGGGTGGGGTGGGAGCAGGGCACTTACCCACCCAAGGGGAGGGTATTGTTTATATCTCCACAGGAGAGGGAGAGAACAGGTTTCAAACCGATGCACCAAGACAACATAAATACAACATACCAGCATGTACCAGGGAACTAATAAAGAGGTCTGCAGGGCTGG
>NW_022111370.1:8303491-8305373 GCF_000313985.2 Echinops telfairi
CTGATATCAGAGGCTCAAGTGGGAAGAGAATGCTTTGAAAATGATGATGGCGGCATATGTGCAAATGTGCTTGACACACTGGATGAATGTATGGATCGCGATAAGAGATGTAAGAGCCACCAATAAAAGTATTTAATAAATTTTTTTTAAGTAACCAGAAAAAGAAAAAAAACACTAAACTATAAGAAAGAGTTTTAAAAGATTAATGAAAAAATATTAAATAATGCCTGACTAAAAAAACCAATGAAACTGTTATTTAAGATTAAAAAAAAAAGAATAGAAGATCAACAAGTGGTAACTCTTCATATGTATGGCTGAACCCTGCCCTCCCCTGTTCACTGTCAACAACAAATCTCAGGCCCCCAGGTGCTCTCTGGCCCTCCACCCAGAGGCTGGCATGGCATCTTTGGGAATTGAAAGGCAGTAAGCTTGGCTTCCAACAGGAATGTAAAGATGAAAGACAGTGAGTGAAAGGGACCCCTGACAGGGTGAACTGAAGGTCGGGAATTGTTTGGCAGTTCACATTTGGTTTTGTGGGGAAGAAAAAACTGAAAATCAAAGTCAGATGTCTGTTCCTCATCTTCCTCTTTAAGGCCCCCAAACACGGAGCCTGTATTCGGGGAAGGGCCCAGCTGCTGGGCTTCGGCATCCACTTCTGGGAAAGGGAGGCAATGAAAGAGGAAGAGCAGTGAACACCGATGCCCTTGGCTTGCAGTATGCCAAAGAATATTGCATATACCGGGGATTGTCAGAGACCGTGTCTCCCAGCCCAGGGCTGAGGCAGCCCAGGGCAGGCAGAGATACAAAGAGGACTGGCACTCCTCAGACAGGTGACTTGGTCTGGAAGATTCCCCAGCAGCCTTTTTGGTTCCCAGGTTTATTGAAAGATAACTTGCATAAAGTAGCTTTTGCTCACTTGTGGTATTTCTCTTCTAGCAGCACTTTATAACAAGACACCAGGAATTAAATGTGGTCCCCTCACAATCTGGCCCACGTGTTATTTGGGATCCCAAGAAGTGTTTTTGTTTTGTTTAATCAAGTGTGAACCTGGCGTAGAAGAGGGCCTAGACTCAGGACTCTCATTTGTAACATTTCCCTTCCATTCTCAAAGCCAACCCAGATGACTTCTAGTAAAAACATTCATTATTTGAAGCAAATAGGAAGTTCAAAGGCTTCCTTGGTTGGATCAAGGGCTGGAAGAATACCTTTGAGCCTGCCTCTCTTTTCCTGACCTTCTCAACACTCTTAAGTAGATGCCTACTCACAGGGGCCCTATAGGACAGGGTAGAACTAGCCATTGGGGGTTTCTGAGGCTGTCACTCTTTACGAGAGTGGAAAGCCTCCTCTTTCTCCCAAGGGGGTATCTGGTGGTTTCGAACTGCTGACTTTGTAGCTAGTGGTCCAATATGTAACCACTACACCACCAGGGCGCCTGAACTTAGTTCACTCTTCAATGCTCTCCTTTAGGAAGAGGCTACGTTGGCTCAGGGCAGCTCTGGGTTTCCAGAGAAAGGAGCGAATAGCTGTCTAGATAACTTCCTTGATGAGTCCTGGCCTGGTTTAGGTGTCTGCCCTTAAAGCAGTTACTGTGGCCAGAAAACGGAAATATCTCTTCACCAAGGTCTCAACAGTTGCTCAGCTCTCGAGATAAAAGTAAGAATGAACCAACAAGCAATCCTTGAACTAACTACAAGCCTTTCTTTCTTGTTGCGTTTTGTTTTGTTTTTTTGTCATTGGTTTGTTGTTGTTGTTGTTTTGTTGTATATTGTTGCTTGGTTTTGCTCTGTCTTGTTTTTGTGCATGTTATCATCTCCACAGGTCTGTCTAAATAAGATAGGCTGGATGAACAATCTGGAGGAGAAAACAACGGGACCGACAGTTC
>NW_022111370.1:8306839-8307958 GCF_000313985.2 Echinops telfairi
CAAAAATGAGGAGCTGATGCCAGGGGCTTAAGTGGAGAGCAAATATCTTGAGAATGATGAGGGCAATGAATGCACAAATGTGCTTTACACAATTGATGTACGTATGGATTGTGATAAGTGTTGTATGAGCCCCTAATAAAACAATTTTTTAAAAAGTAAGAATGAATAAGGAATGCCTCCGAGGATGTCATGGGTAAAATCATTCCACCTACCTGGAAGAGGGCTTCTTTCTCTCCCCTTATGTGTGAGTGTCATGCCCCTTTTCAGAACTAAAGCCATTCTTACCGTTAACAAGTGGCCCCATTTGATCCCACGGATTGGGAGACAACCAACACCTATCTATTAGGAATTCATACAGAAGAATACTTTCCTTCTTAAGTTCAACCTTGGCTGTTGGTGTGGGAGTCAGAGGTTTATCTCAGGTGAGGACTTTAGAAAGGGCACCTCTTTCCAAGTGCAAGGCACATGGTCTTAACGATTCTGGGACTGAAATGTAGAAAGCAGCTGTGAACTAGTGCCAAGTCATAGCTCTTCCCTGGAGAGTTGCCCAGAGATCTTGGGGGCGATTACTTCTCCGCCCCCCCCCCCTCCCAGTCTTTCTCTCCTTCCAGTAATCCATGCAATAAAGAACACGGAGTCACAGGAGCCAACTACTCCTGGTGGTAATGAGATTCCTTCCAACCCGAAGATGACAGGGCGCATCTGGGCTGCGGCCGCCCGGGACACGTTGCCATGGCAAGAGTCATCTGGACCCCGCAGATGCTGCTGGCCTCGATGGTCAACTGCCTCTGGCACTAGCTTTTTCTTCAAAACAGATTATGCAACGCTTTGTTTATTTCTTTTTATACTATCGGGAAAGCAGGCACTGGAGAAGATAGGAGACAAGGACAGGCATGGAGAAGAAACTCTAGGCCACTCATACTGTTTGCCAGCCAGAAGCGCTCCCAAATGGGATACTATGGTGCATCCCCTCTCATGCCACTCCCGATTTGATCTCCCTGGCCCCATTCCATTTGAGGAACGACTGTCTTCCTCTCTTCTGGCTGCCACAAAGTGGGTAGCTTTGGGGAACAGGAATTCATTTGTTCGCGGTTCTGGAGGCATTAATCAGTCTGAAGT
>NW_022111370.1:8308809-8320973 GCF_000313985.2 Echinops telfairi
CTGGATTCCATGTGTCAAGAGCTCTTATCTGTACCAGTGCACATGCTCCAGTCTAGCCAGGTTTGTAAGGTAGAGCTGGGATCATGATGGGGGGTGGGGTGGGGAGGAAGCATTAAAGAACTAGAGGAGTGTCGTATGTTCCATCCATGCTACGCTGTACCCTGGCTGACTTATTCCTTCCGTGTGTCCAATTGTCTACATAATTTTTTTAAAAAATCATTTTATTGGGGACTTGTACAATTCATCACAATCCATATATCCATCCATTGTGTCAAGTACTTTTACAAGCCATGAGAAAGCATAAAAAAAAAACCATGTCTTGTTTTGTGGTGAAATGCACTTTATTGTCGTGGTTTGGAACTGAAGTCCCAGTCTCTCTGTCCCAGTAACGCCTTCAGTGAAAGACCCCGTTTCTCCAATTATGAGCATATTCGTAGGCTCACGTGATAGGACTTGAATTAGAGGGGGCCTAATTCAACCCCAAATAGAGTCCAAAAGGGGCCATCCCATTTCAAAATGTAAAGTTGAATCTCCCATGGACATGATGCACAAGGAGTCCCTGAGGGGTGTCAGATGAAGGACTAGGAGAATGAGGTTACCCAGAGATGGCCTGGTCCCTTCTTCTGAACCAGTGACCCCGACAACCCTCTGGAGCCAGGGCTCCGTGAGTCAGAGTAGATGACAGGAGGTGAGTGGGGCGGGTGTTAGCAGTTGCCGCTGAGTCCGTTCTGACTCAGAGCAAGCGTTTGCAGAACAGAAGCAAACACTGCCTGGTGCTGTGCCATCCTGTGCCATCCTCACGATTGTTCTCATGTACCCTGAGGAGCAGGAGAGACATGTCCGTGGGGGTCCTTCGGCCAAGTCACCAGGCTTCCCCCAAGATTCCCCTTGTCTTCTCCCTGGTGCCATGACAGCTTTGGTCTCTAAGGTCTGTAATACTCCACAGGCTTCAGAGAGAGCTCACTCCCAAACTCCCCGTCCAGTCTATCATTTCCAATCCTTCCATGGCCTTTTCTTCATCCAACATCCATTTCCCGAAGCTTGTGGTTTTCAGAAAGGTTCTCCCATCCCAGTTTCATGCCTAATGAACGTTTGGGTGGCATTAGGAAAGCATATTAAAACAGAAACAATTGAAAAATAAGAACATGTTGTTGTTGTGACATTAGGTGCCATCAAGTTCACTCTGAGCCAGAGCGACCTCATGCACAACAGAACAAAGTGCTGCATGGCCCCACGTCATCCTCACAATTGTCCCTAGACCTGAGCCCATTGAGGCAGCCACTGTGCCAATCCATCTCCTAGGGGGCTTCTTTTTCATGGTCACTGCTCCACTTTACCAAACAGGATGTCCTTCGTCAGGGACATCTGAATAAGAATTTGGCAAATAGCCTAAGCAGAGATTAGTATTCAGTGGATTTGCATCTTTAAAGCTCTTTGACTCTTGACAGATTTTTTTCTTTTCAAGCTGTAGTTGATTTATATGAGATTGATTTTATGTTGAGATTATGAAAAACTACACTTCAGACCCACGAACGCCTCTGTGTGTGTGTGTGTGTATGTGTGTGTGTGGTCTTTATGTGAATAATCCTTTTCTCCTAGAAATAGGGCCACATCATGTGCTCAACATCTTGCTTACTTGACTTCTCTGATTCTTCCCAAGGTGTGACAAACAGAAATCATTCAGGCTCGGTCAGAATGGAGACTAAGCCTTTGTATCACACTCTTTAAGGTACCCTTGTGACCAGAGACTGTTATCTAAGGACGACTTGTACCTTTGCTAGGTCCTGTTTCAGAAACCTCTGTGTTACACTGGCCCTGGTGTCTTACTCCAAAAGTCTTAGAAAAACCCAGGTCTTCTCAAAATCACACCTTTAGGAGGAATTTTTCCAAATGTCTGTCTCTGGGCTGGGAGTGGAGGAGAGAGCTGTGAAGAAATTGGACATGGTGTCAGCTCTTCAAGAGCAGGGACGTTTATGGGAAAGATAGGTGATGCAGTGAATTACCTTTTCCTTTGGGTCTTCAGACAAATGGCAGTTGAATGAGATTGGGGCTGAATACAAGTTGACCTACGTGCATTGTTCTGTGGGTGTTAACTGATCCCCCATAGTATTCAGCCAAAGAAAAGACACAGAGTCCTAAAATGAGAGAAAGAGGTTCTCTGTTCACATGAAAGTAGGCCTGGACTTTAGGACTAGTTTCATAGGAGCAGCGAAGAGCAAGGTCCTTTCTCCTGACCCACTTCCAAAGTTAGTTCTTCTACAGCAGCTCTGTCCTGCTTATAAACCTCCAGGGGAACCAACATCGAGAAGCCTTAAATGTGCCCCTAAATCATTTTGAAAGCATTTTCTTTCTACTTGAGCTCTTGGTATCAGCTCCTCATTTCCCCCCTCCCTCGTGAACCCTTGATAATTAGAAATTATTATTATTTGTTTCATGTCTTGCACTGCCTGAGGTCTCCCTTTACCCCCTTGTCTGTTGTCCATCCCCCTGGGAGGGTGCTATAGGTAGGTCATTGTGATCGGTTTCCCCTTTCTCCCCCACCTTCCCCTTCTCCTCCTGGTATGGCTGCTCTCAATACTGGTCCCAAGAAGTTTATCTGTCCTGGATTCCCTGTGTTGCCAGCTCTTATCTGTACTCATGTACATGCTCTGGTCTAGCAGGATTTGTAAGGTAGAATTGTGATCATGATAGTGGGGGGTAGGAAGCATGCTTTAAAAATGATGATGGCAACATATGTACAAACGTGCTTGACACGTTTTTTGTTTTTTTTTAAATCATTTTGAAATCTCCTGGTGGGTTATTCTTCAGATTTTCCATTGTTCTGCTTGGGTCTATTATGGATTTATGATTGTCCTTCTCAAAATGTGAGTTGGAATCCTAATCCCCTCACCTATGGGTGGGATCCTGTTTAGGTATCGGGGCTTCTTTGATATGTTAGTGGGACATTGGCGTGTAAAGTGTTACCTAATGACATCTGGCTGCTCGGATGAACAGATTGGGAACAGTCTCTCTCCTAGGTGGTGAGAGAGTGTGTGGAGGATGCAAATCGAGCTAACTCGTACAGTGAGAGAAGCAGGGCCAGAAATACCATCCTGAGAAGCAAGACCCTGGGCGTTTGGACGAGAGAATGGTGTTCTAGGAGGAGGGATTGGGGTGTTTGACATTCTGCAGGAAAGCAGGGACAGAGTCAACAGAGTTTGTGATCGGCATCTGATTCTGTCTTGACCTGTGTGGGTTCCTCTCATTAGTCTCTGGTCTTGGTCAGATTGACTCCTTCGAGTGGCCTGGGTTTTCTTTGGTTCCGGGGCTTGTGGAGAATCCTTAGTTTGTTCTTCTTTCTGTCTGAGGCCTGGAGTTGGTCCAGGTTGGGACCTCTCACAGGCCTCCCTCTTTCGCCACTTCACTGAATAAAGTCGATAACCTTACACTCGTGGTGAGTGGGCTTGTTTGTCTGTTTCCCCCCCACTGCCCTGTGAGCTATATGAAATCAAGGGCTTCTTCCTTCTCTGCTGCTTCTGTCACAGAAATATCATGAAGGGGGTGGGGGGTGGGGGGCTCGTGGCAGCTGGTTTTCTCAGAGTTGAGGAAGCTGGAAGTCTGAACTCAGAGCATGGGCATTAGGGGAAGCCTCTCCCCATGAGCTCTGGGAGAAAGAAGCTCCTTCACTTTGTTTCTGGGGATCCCGCTGTCCTATCTTGCTCCCCATTTTTGCTTCTGGGTCTAACCTGCTCTTTCCATATCTCTAAAGTGGATTAGGCTTCAGCTACACCCTGCACCTAAATAACATGATAACATAAGTGTCCTAAAAACATCACTAAGGAAACCTTGTTCCTAAATACGATTCCATCCATAGGACGGGACGGTTAGGTTTGACCACACATATTTCGAGGGGACCCAATTCAACCCATAACAAGGACCCACTGTTTCACTCCGCTACATTCAGAGCTGAGCATGGCGCCTGGCATTTGTCCTCCAGGGCAGAGTGTCCTCTAACCAGCTCCCAGCCTGAAGGCTGACCTTCTTGATTGTGTCCTTGGGCTCACCTAACTTTAGCCCTCCGATTAGGTTCTTTCCAATGGGAAGTGCAGGCAAGAGGCGGCAGGGCAGGAGGAGAGGAAAGATATGTCCATGCCTCAGGCCCTGCCCAGGTAGATGGCAGCCCTTACCCCCAGCCGCCAATGCCACTGTGGCCTTCCTGGCGTTAACCACACCCTCCTCCTGCTCCTTGGGTTTAGAGATGGTAATGGCGCCCCTCTGTGGCTAGGTCTGGGTAATGCACTGCCTGGATGCTTATTTTAACCCGTTGCTATTGAGTTGAATCCAAAGCATGTTGCTATTGGTATGGTATGGCTAGCCGGCGTCTGGCAGAGTATTTCTATGAACCATAGTAGGTTTTCTTTCTCTTTCTTTTCAGGCTGTGACTCTTTTGGAAGCAGATTGTCAAGCCTTTTCTACTAGGTTCCTCTGGGTGCATTTGAGTTGCCACTGTTAGTCAGCAGTGGCATGCCAGAGGTTCTTGCTTTAAGAGCCCTGGTGGTGTAGTGGGTTGTGCTTTGTGTGGCTAGCTACAAGGTCAGCAGTTTGAAACCACCAGCTACTCCTTGGGAGAAAGAAGAAGCTTTGTACTCCTGTAAAGAGTTGCATTCTCTAAAGCCCTAGGGGCAGTCCTACCCTGTCTTGTAAGATTGTTCTGATCGTAGTGAGTTAGAAATCTTTGGAAGGAGCGTGGATGGCACCATAGGGTATGCTAACCACAAGGTTAGCTGTCCAAACCCACTAGTCATTCCATGGGGAGAAAGATGAGCCTGTCTGCTCCCACAAATATGTACAAAGCTCTGGGGACACTCTAGCAGTGGTTCTCAACCTGAGGGTTGCGACCCCTTTGGGGGGTCAAACGACCCTTTCACAGGGGCCAACCCAATTCATAACAGTAGCAAAATCACAGTTATGAAATAGCAATGAAAATAATTTTATGGTTGGGGGTCACCCCAACACGAGGAGCTGTAGTAAAGGCTTAGGAAGGTTGAGCACTGCTGCTCTGTAGGGTTGCTATGAGTTTGGGTGGCTTCAGTAGCAGTAATCTTGGTTTGCTTAAATCTTTCTAAACACCCCCCTACTAACTCTTTATAAACGACTCCATCGGAATATGCTCTGTCTTGCTGAGTCCCCAATGGATAGAGTAATTGTTCAGAACACTTTAATTGAGTATATTCAAAAGGAGGAAGGATTACACACATCCTCCACAGCTTCAAGAAGGACACCCAGAAGAATGGTGCAGTGAACCAGATTCCATGGTATGTGTGAAGGAGGCCATGGCAGGGAAATGTGAGGGCCACTTATCAAGGAAAGTGACTGGGTCTGGTAAATTGGGTTCCTGCTCTACCATCATTTCCTTGCCACAGCGGCACACAAAAAGGCCAGGCTAAGCGATGTAAGAGCTTTCAACTCTCAAATTTCCTGTTTCCGTGTTTTTCTGGTTCAGGCTGCGAAAGAAAGACAGGCTTCCTACTTCCGTACAGAGTTACAGTCTTGGAAACTCATAGGGGCAGTTCGAGCCTGTCCCATTGGGTCTCTGAGTCGATATTGACTTGATGGCAGGGAGGGGAGGAGGACGGTGTAGGCTGGCTACGAAGTGACTTTGGATCCTTATAAAGGAAGCAAATGCCATCAGAGCAGGTGCCTGTTGAGGGTGAAGGCATCTTAACAGCTATTAAAGCCGTCATTTTGTCAGCTCTCTCCTTGACTTTGGCATCCCACAAGCCCACACGTGCTCGGTATTCAAACAGAACTTTGGATTCCCTGCAGGCAGCGTCTGGCTTTGCTTCCCTGTCACGTTCTCCATTCTAAAGCCTGGCACGTTGACAGAGCTCAGTGAGCATTCACAGAATGGAGAATCCTGGCGGAATTCCCTGGATCCTCCTGATCACTGCTGTGTGAGGCCAGGTTGACTAGAGAAACAAATCTAGTGACACTCATATATGTGTGAGAAAGAGCTGTATAGCAAGAAGGAGTTGCATATCGAGAACTTCCCAGCCCAGACCAACTCAAGTGCATAAGTCCGATACTGGTCCACGAGTCCCTGTTCAGACTCACGCAGCCCCTGCAATGATGTGGAATGCAGGGAGATCACAGGCCGGTGGGTGCAAAGTTGTGTGGATTCAATGACCTTGGCTCTGGCAGCAATCAGGGTCTGCCAGCAAGAAAGTGAAGGCGGAGAGACTGGGGAGGTTCCCAGAGTCCTCCTTAAGGGAAGGTCATGTCCACAAGGAGTCACTGTCACGCTGTGCCCTGTGGCCACCCCTACACTTTATATCTATATCTCCAAATCGTCACAAAAGTGCCTGCTGAGGGTGAATGTGTCCTGAGCTATGAAAAGCCTCATTTTATCAGCCCTCTTTTTTACTTTTATACTCCACAAGCCCACTTGAGCACTATAGGAATACTTTCTTCCCTGTAGGTTAGGCTGAATTGTCTAGAGAATCAAATCCAGTGACAGTCGTAGTGTATAACAGAGAGTTTTATATCAAGAAGTAATTCTATATTAAGAAGGCCTCCCAGCCGAGTCCAATTCAAGTCCTTCTTCCAACTAATGTGACTGCAGGCTGGTGACAGAGTGAGCTGAGCCAGGAAGCAGGGAAATCACAGGCTGGTGGGTGCAGTGGCATGCAGCAGGGTGCTGAGGGCTGTTAGGGTCAGCTGGTCCTCACAGAGACACCCCTAGTGGTAGGCCGAGTTCCAGCAGACAGGAACGTGGACACGCAGAGAGATGAGGTTACTGGCTCTTCTCCTCAGAAGGTCACACCCCCAAGGAGGCACCAGCAGTCTGTGACTTGATTGGCAGGTTGGCCTCCACCCCTATATTTTCATACAAATTTATGTGAAATCTTTAAGTTGACAGGAAATCTTCGAACGACTACACCCTGACTGCCCATTTTCCCCTTGGCTTTCTTCTCCAGGACTGGCCCTTGGTCACTGCTCTCCCTGGAATTTTCATTCTCACGTTGCTGTGAAAAACCACAACTGGACACCTGTCCTTTTTCATGCCCCTGAAAAAGCCAACCTTACACAAATCTCCAAACTACGTGCAGAGGGCTCTCATTGTATCCTGCAGCGTCATTGTCTTCCTGCTTGTTCTTTCCTTCCTAACTCACAGCCTCTACCTCACACGCGCAAAGGCAGGGGCTTCACAGCAGTGAAAGTGCTTTAGACGCTAGGCCAGCGGTTCTCAAGTTGTGGGTCGCGACCCCTTTGGGGGTGGGTCGAACGATCCTTTCACAGGGGTCACCCGATTTATAACAGTAGCCAAATTACAGTTACGAAGTAGCAATGAAAAGAATTTTATGGTGGGGGTGGGGGGGAAGGTCACCACAACATGATTATTAAGGGGAATTGTATTAAAGAGTCACGGCGTTAGGAGGGTTGAGAATCACTGCTCCAGGCAATGTCCTCCACCACCGCTGCCTGTAATTAATGTGTCCTGGGGAAATGGGGCCCATCGGATGTGGCCATCGTTGTTCAAAGCATTTGATGGCAAAGATACCGTTGTGTGCTCCTCAACTCTCATCTGCTTCGCTCCAGGCTAACGTACAGGTAGGTGGACCCGTCTAACTCATTCCAGGCAATAAAATGTGGACACAGGAGATGCCTGCAAGTGACAGGCCTGGTCTCTAACATTCTCCCACACGTGTTTGGTAAAGTAGAAGGGAAGTGAAGGAGAGGAAGGGCCTCTCCCGTGGTTACCACAATGGGCTCATCGAGGAGGGGAGCAGGTGTGAGGCAGGTGCAGGACCAGGCCGGGCTCCCCTCTGTTGTGCACAAGGCCACTGTGGGTCAGAACCGGCTCCGTGGCACCTAAAATAACGCAATGATATCAATGTTCTCTCTCTTCCTTTTGGATAGAGGGTCAACTGAAGGACTCTGAGTCTGCCATTTGGATAGAGGGTCAACTGAAGGACTCTGAGTCTCCGACACCCTGCGGTGATGATTCCTTTCGGAATGAGAGGGGACTCCATTTATTGTACAATCACCATAATCCTGGGAGACAGGCGTGATGGAAACCTCTCTTGTTGAAGTAGGACTTCTACCCCCAGACTTTTTCAGTTAAATGAATGATGTCATGCTGGTGTTGGGTGGGTTGTCAGCCTCATATCTGCTAAGGGACGTCTCTTAAAGGTGAAGGGTAGATCCAGGCACAGGCATAAAGGGAAAGACAAGAGGTCGGGGCCTGTCTACAAGATGAGGAACCCCAAGTACTTCCCAGGGCTACCAGATGGCTTCTTCCCTGAACGGGAGAGCATGGATTTGGGTCTGTTGCCCCCAGAACTGAGAGAAAATCATTTGTGTTCTTGAAAGCCATGCATCCTGCGTTGGTTTTGTTGTTTAGGAAACTAGGACACCCACTCACCCATAGTTACTGACTCGGTGCTCTGATCATGTACAGGCGCGATCCAAGTGGCTGGAGCTACATCAGTACATCCTTCCTTCCCACCACCATTAAGTCCATTTCGGCTCATAGTAACCCAGTAGAACTGGGTAGAACTGCCCCTGTGCAGCTTCCAAAACACTAACTCAAGGCCTCGCCCTTCTCCCTTGGAGTGACTGATAGTTTTGAAATGCAGACCTTGAGGTGCGTAGCCCATTCTTTAACCCACTACAGCACCCACCCTCCTTACTCAACCTGTGTGCCCACCAGGACAGAGGGTGGGTGCAACCCCTGTTCCCGAGTAGTTCCCTCTCCAGCAGTCAACAAAACATAAGATCAGCCAGAAGCAACAGTTGAACTGGAAGCGAGAGGTGATTGGATAAACAGACCACGGGACCTCCAAACTGCCATGTTAGTGATAAGAAGAAGTGAGTCACCAAGCTGTGCAAAGACACAGAGCACACTTAATGCATGATGCTAAGGGGAGGAAGTCAGTCTAGGCCGGGTGGTGTCACTCTAACTACTGACATACCAGAAAAGGACAAACTACGGGCCAGAGCCAACTCGAAGGCATCTAACAACAACAGCATAGGGAGTCTCTATCTTACAACCTTGGCCTCTTTTCTCTCCACAGTGGAAGACAAACAAGAGAGAAGAAGACCCTCCAGGAGGTGGACTGAAACAGTGGCTGTAGAACAGACGGTGTTTCCTTCTGCGGGGCCTCAGTCTGCTCTGACTGGACGACACCTAAGAGCAAGAACCACAGGAGGGAGGGGGGGAAATGAGGAGCTGATGCGGGGGCTTAAGTGGAGAGCAAATGTTTTCAGAACGATGAGGGGAATGAATGCACAAATGTGCTTTACACAATTGATGTATGCATGGATTGTGATAAGAGTTGTCTGAGCCCCTAATAAAACGATTAAAACAAAAAAAGAACCACAAAAATGCAAAATATGTTGACAGAAGGGATACTTGTGGTCAGGGATGGGAGGGGATAAAAACCCTGCAGTTTTTTGTGTGTTTGTAAGCCTACAACTACTCTTAAAAATAAGGTCCATCAAAAATGCATTGCTTTGGAGACAATGGAAAACTGGAGGGGTTTGGGATTTGGGGTAGTCTGGCTGGGAACGCCTCTCTGAGAACAGTGGTCTCTCTCCAACGCCTGGGAGTGCGCTTGGTCTCCTTCCTAGACGCAGTGTCGCCCACCCAGGAGGGTCTGAGTAGAGATTTGATGAACAACTCCATGAATGAGCAAAACCTGGACCCTGAAAAGGCTGATTTGTATGCATGTGTCAACAGTCAGAATAGTTTCTTGTGAGATGAATGAGCTCTGACGGTTTCCAGAGCAGAACCCAAATGATTACATTACCCTGATTGTCCGTTTGAGTGGAGCACAAGGAGTGGAGTACGGAGAGTGAGACCCAAATCACTCCTCCCAACTCTGGCCAAGCCAAGAGGAGGCAGATGTAGAGGCGTTATTTGCACGTTGCTGCCCCCTGGTGGTATTGTCAAACATAGACACTACATTAAGCAAAACTCATTGCCATTAAGTTGCTGTGTACCTTATAAGGCAGGGTAGAGTTGTCTCTGTGGGGTTTGGGTACTGTGTAACGTGTTATAGAAACAGAAAGTCTCATCTTTCTCCCTAGGAGCCACTGGAAGTTTTGAACTGTGGACATTGTGGTTATCAGCCCAGTGTAACCTGGAAGGGTATGTCACCCCAAGACCAAATCTATTGCTGTCCTATAGTGACACTATAAGGCAGAGTAGAACTGTCCCCTGCAGTCCCCAAGGTGGCAATCTTTATGGAAGCAGATGACCACGTGTTTCTTCCTTGGAGACGCTCACAGCTTTGAACCCCTGCCATTTGCTTAGCAGCCAAGAGCTTAACCATTGGGCAGCCAGATTCACCCAATGTCAAGTGGTTGAGTGTGACTTATAGTGACAGTATTAAAAACAAAAACCAAGCTCAGTGATGTCGAGTCAATTCTGACTAATAGCAGTCCTGTAGGACAGGATAGAACTGCCCTGGTGGGTTTCCAAGACGGAATCTTTACTGGAGTAGGCTTGTCGTTCTCCTATGGAGTGACAGTGACCCTATCTCAGAGAGTATAACTGTCCCACAGGGTTTCCGAGACTGTAAATCACCCCCAATTATTTATTTAGTTATTTAAAAACAGTTATATTGGCACATAATCGATATATCATACAACCCAATGGTTCAATCATATCAAGAAGAGTTTTACCATCATCACCACAATCAATTTTAGAACATCTTCTTATTTTTTGTGCTCATTGTTATTCACTCCCCATCTGCCCCCACCTCCTGTGCCATACCCCCAAGAAGCCATTAATACAGTTATTGTCTCTATAGGTTTACCTACCTTACATTTCATATACTAAAAAACATTTTTTAAAAAAGACTGTCCACTTTATGGGAGCAGACAGACTCATCTTTTCCCCAAGGGGTGTCTGGAGGATTTGAACCACCGACCTTGGGGTTATCAGTCCTACCCAACAAGTACTAGGGCTTCTTAGGCACTAAAGTGTCAATGTAGTGGCAATGGATTTCATGGTTGTTGCAAATAGTTAACATGTTCAGCTGCAGCCCAAAAGTCAGAGGTTCGAATCACCAATAGGTGCTTTAGAAGAAAAGGTCAGCTGATCTACTTAAAAACAAAAACCCAGCCTTTGACGTCCCCATGGTGCACAGTTCTACTCTGACACATATGCCTCGCCATGTGTGGGAGTCAACTCCATAGCTGCTGTTTGGTTGGCTGGCCATGACTGGATCTTTTAAGCCTGAAGTCTGAGTAGGACAGCCTCAAGGGTCAGTAGGCCAGAATACATGAAATGAACACTAGTTCTGGTAAGTTGATACATGTAGACTGCCTAGTGAAAAGGCATCTTATTTTCACTCCAGTCGAGCGGGGCTCCTGTTCACATGCTACTCTTGGAGTTTAGGGTGAGCCTACTGTATCGGTGCTCACAGGAAGCTGAGGTACGTTCCGATCACAGGATTCCAGATACATTTCTTAGGGGTCCAGTGGGAACTTCAAGGACCCTATGGACTTCTCATTGGATTTTCTATTCCCCAAATGTATAGGGCAATATTATATCCAAAGAACCCTGGGCCAGCTGTTCTAGGTGAGCCTTCCACGAGAGCCCTCCCTAAGGAAAGACTTGTAGCAGACACTGACTCAAGGTACTTCTGACTCAAACATCCCACCTCACCAAGACACACATTGCCCGTGTTCATTCACACCATGGTGGCTGGCTGTCAAATCCTTTCTATCACTGAAAAGCTTTGTGACATGTTCCCTAACCACTCTGAGCCTTGAGGATCTCATCTAAGAAACTAAGAGCAGCACAGATACTTCATAAGGCTAGTTAACACCTAAGGAAGATAAGAACTAAACTAAAACCCACGTTCATCGGCTCCAATGCATAGCGGCCCTATAGAACAGAGTAGGATGCCCCTTAGCCTTTCTGAGAACGCAGCTCTCCCGGAGGAGTAGCTGGGGGGGTTGAAATCTGACTGTGGTTAGCAGCCCAATATGTAATGCACTACACCGTCAGGGCTCCAGAATGAGAAATCAGAAAGCAAAAAAAGAAAACTTTAATAAAATATAACCAACCAGTAGGTACTAGATAGGGATCGTTGAGGCATTATGTCCTCGGAGGTCACCCTCTTGAAGCTGGGTTGCAGCTTTTTCCATTTTTTGTCATATGAAACCCAGGA
>NW_022111370.1:8321486-8322878 GCF_000313985.2 Echinops telfairi
AACCCTTTCTATTTCTAGTTAACTCTGCTTGAGAATGATATCCTCTTATCATTCCTTTCCCTACAAGTATAATCAGGAACACTGCTCTGGGTTTTGTTTGTATCTCAGAGTCCCTATTTTCAGAACCAATGGCTTTGTATTTTTAATTAAATATTTACAGTTCTTTAAAAAAAGTTTTACACCAGTAATCTGTGCCTACTGTGAATAAGGTTTTCAGTAGTGAATTCCTCAAAAGTGGACAGCCTGTTCGTCCTTCGTTGTCTGTTCTTAGCCTGGAAGCTTTGCTGAGACCTGTTCGCTCTGGGTGCCCCTGATGACATGTGAAATACTGGAGACATGGCTTCCAGCATCAAAACAACCCACAAGCCACCACAGTACAACAAACTGAGAGACACGTGGTAGAACAAGGGCATAGTGCATTTATTTAAAACCAGGAATGGTGTGTGCCAGGGTTTCAACCTTTCACCATGCTTACTCAATGTGTATGCTGAGCAAAGAATCAGAGAAGCTGGATTATATGAAGAAGAGTGTGGCATCAGGATCAGATGAGCTTACTAACAGCCTGTGTGCAATGTACAAATGACATAACCCTGCCTGCTTAAAGTGAGGAGGCCTTGAAACACTTGTTGATGAAGATCAAGGGCTGCAGCCTTCAGTCTGATTACAGCTCAATGTAAAATCAAAATCTTCTCTACTGAACCTGTAGGTAGCATCATGGTAAATGGCGAAAAGGCTGAAGTTGTTAAGGATTTCATCTTGCTTGGATCCACAATCAATGCTCATGGAAGCAGCAGTCAAGAGATCGAATGGCACATTGTATTAAATCGATCTGTTACACAAGACCCTTTTAAAGTGTTGAAAGGCAAGCACAGCTGTCTTGTTAATCCTGCATATGTTCATTTGTAGAATGAAGTTCCTTCAATGAATGAAAGCCAAGATAGATAACCCTTCAGGAACAGTAATGGGTGTAATGATTCCCTGAGGGTATGAGAAGGAGGGGTGGGTTCTGATAGCAATGCTGTTTATACAACCCCACTCCAAGGGAATGAATAACAGAAATGTAGGTGAGTGGATACATTGGATGGTGTAAGATACAGCATAAAAAGAGAATATATCACCAGTGATGAGAGTGGTGATACTGGGAGGGTGGAGGGAGGGGGGCGTGGAAAGAGGGACCGATTACAAGGATCTACATATAACCTCCCTGGGAGATGGACAACAGAAACGTGATGAAGTGAGACGTCAGACAGTGTAAGATATGACAAAATAATAATTTATCAATGATCAAGGGGTCATGAGGGAGGGGGGAACGAGAAGGGAGGGAGGAAAATGAGGTGCTGATGCCAAGGGCTTAAGTGAAAAGCAAATGTTTTGAGAATGTTGAGGGCAACG
>NW_022111370.1:8327773-8329722 GCF_000313985.2 Echinops telfairi
AAAGAAAGCTGATGGGGCGCGACTATTACAAGATATAGCACATGGGGTCTTAAAGGCTTAAGTTGAACAAGCAGCCATCTAGCAGGGAAACAGCAATACCCACATGGAAGAAGCACACCAGCCTGTGTCAATGGAGATGTCAATGGGAACAGGTATCAGAAGTTTGAAAACAAGCAGTCAACTTGATGTGAAGGAGCGTGGACAAAGTGGAGACCCAAAACCCACCTGTAAGGTAATTGGACAGTCCTTCACAGAAGGGCCACACAGAAGGGATGATATATCTAGGGTGAAGTACAGCACTGATGAAACACATAACTATCCTCTAGTTCTTTAAATATTTTCTCCCCCCACTACTATAGCCTTAGTTTTGCCTCACTAATCTTGCTAAACTGGCACATGTACACATGTACAATCAGGATCTCTCAATGCACAAAATCCAAGATATATAAACCTCTCAGAAAAGTAATGTGAGTAATGATTCTCTAAGGGCATGGGAAGAGAGTGAAGGGAAGGGGGAACTGATAGCAATAATGAATGTATAACTCCACTTGAGGGGAATTAACAACAGATTTGTAGGTGAATTGATGCATTGGATGGTATAAGATATGACAAAATAATAATAACAACACAATATATTAAGGGTCCATTGGGATGGGGGGGAGGGGATAATGGGGACCTGATACCAAGGAGTTCAAGAAGAATTAAAATGTATTGAAAATGATGATGACAGCAATTTTACAATTATGCTTGATCTAATAGAACTATGGATTATAATAATATCTGTAAGAGCTCCTAATAAAATGGTTTCTTTTTAATTCTCACAACTGTACTAATATGAAATTCAGTCAGACTTCTCCTTAGAAGTGAGAATGGGGAGACTTTGTCTAATATTCTTTGGATATGTTTTCAGGAGAGACTAGTCCCTGGTGAAAGACATTATGCTCAGTAAAGCAGAGGGTCAGCAAAAAAGAGGAAGTCCCTCAACAAGATGGATGGACATAGCATCTGTAATAATGGGCTCAAACATAACAATACTTCAGGATTGGGAGATGTTTCCTTCTATTGTACACAGAATCTATGTGGATGAGAAGCAACCTGCCGGTACCTAATGACAACAACCAGAACAACAACAGACCAGTGTCATCTTCATGAGTGTTGGTATGCTCAATTCCCGTGTTGGGGTCACTGAATATTGTGAATGACTTCCAAGACAGGGACTTCATCCTGCAATATAATATCAGACAATATTCTGGTTTAATTCACTTGATTGCCATTGATTGATATTTTAAAGTACTTCTCAGTTCTTTATTTTGTGTTATTCTGGAAACTCACAAAAAAACAATTCAACATGCATGACTCTGATGGCATTGGAAATACCACAAAAATCATTTCTAGCATCAGAACAACACACTAACCACTGTAGACACCATTTGTCTACCAGTCATACTGGGGAGGCTTGTGTGTTGCTGTGATGATGGAAGCTAAGTCATTAGTATTTCAAATGCTGTTGGAGTCACCCAGAGTGAACGGGTCTCAGTAGAGCTTGCAGACTACGAACAGACTACAAAAAAGGAATCAGATGTCCACTATGGAGGAAGCAGTCACTCAAACCTTATGCAGAGCATAGAAACATTGTCATATACTGAAGGCCAATGCACAGTTGGACTGCAATCAGTATGGTTGGCAGTTCAAAACTATCAGCAGCTCTGAGGGAGAAGGATGGACTTTTGACTACTGTGAACAGTTAGTCTCAGAAACCCATAAAGGGTCGTTATGAGTCAGCATTGACTCAGTAGTAGTGAGTATGTATGAATGACTGAATGGAAGAAGAACATCATCAGGGATAGTGCCAGGAAGGCACTTGGAATGTGATTGAGGAAGAGCTTCTTTCTCAAAATAGAGTTAAACACAAAATGGGTGCATAAGCAAATGTGGTGAAGAAAGATGAT
>NW_022111370.1:8330080-8342289 GCF_000313985.2 Echinops telfairi
ATACAACTTTCCTCTAATTCTTTAATGCTTCCTCCCCACCACTATCATGACCTTTAATTATTTAATGCTTCCTCCCACCACTTCTTCCCCAACACTATCATTACAAATCAGACTAGACCAGAACATGTACACTGCTACAGATAAGAAACCACAATACAGGGAATCTCAAGGCTAGATAAACCCCTCAGGACCGACAATGAGAATAGAGATACCAGGAGAATAGGGGGAAGGCGAGGGGAGAAAGGGGGAATCAATCACAAGGATCAACATATAACACCCTCCCAGGGGGGACAAACAACAGAAAAGTGAGTGAAGGGTGACAGAGGATGATGTAATATATGAAAATAATAATCTATAATTTATCAAGGGTTCATGAAAGAGGGAGAGAGGGGGCGGTAAAATGAGGAGCTGATACCAAGGGTTCAAGTAGAAAGAAAATACTTTGAAAATGGAAACATATGTACAAATGTGCTTGACACAGTGGATGAATGTATGGATTGTGATGAGATGTAAGAGCCCCTAATAAAAGTATTTAATAATAAAAAAAATGGAGTCAAACATGGGCCCTTGAATAAGGTAAAGCTTGTGGAAGTGGAGTCTTTGGGATTGTCATTTGCTGATGGGGCACAACTGAAAGTAAGCAGAAGTAGCTGCAACAATTTACTAATAATCAGAACTTGGAAGTCTGAGCCTATGAAAACTGGGAGTTGTCAAAATGAAGTGGAATGCATAACAATCAATATGCTATGTGTTAGTGTGCTGAAAAACACTGGTATTGGCCATTTTGAATCAGAATCATGTGATTTTCTATGCCGGGAATGACAAGCAAAAGCAATGGCATTGCATTCATTGTTGAAAGGACATTTCAAGATCTATCTTGAAGTACAATGCTGTCTGTGATGGGATAACATCTATCTGCCTTCAAGGAAAGCCAATAAAGACAACTCTTATTCAAATGTATACACTAACTATAACAGCTACTGGTGAAAACTTTAATAATTTTACAAACTCCAGTTTGAAATTGTTCAAACATGGATTGATGCATTGATAATGAGAGGGGATTGGAATGAAAACGTTAGAAATAAAGAGGAAGGTACAATAGTTGGAAAACATGGCCTTGGTGATAGAAATGACATTGAAGATTGCATGATAGAATTTTGGAAGATCAACGACTTCTTCATAGAAAAATCCCTCTTTTCAACAACATAAAAGGTGACTCTATGCTGTACTTCTCCAGATGGAATATACAGAAACAAAATTGACTACATCTGTGGGAAGAGAAGATAGAGACGTTCAACATGAGCAGTTCAAACCAGGCCAGCCCAGTTAAAATAACAGGTAGCTGTCTACCTGTACTAGACAACCACTTATATGTAAGTTCAGGTTGAGGCAAGAGCCAAAATATATCCTTAAGTCTAACCCACCTGAATTTTGAGAACATCTCAAGAACAGATTTGCTGCATTGAACACTAATGACAGAGAGCTGATGAGCTGCAGGAGGACATCAAGATTATCATTCATGAAGAAAGCAAACGGTCATTAAAAAGACTATAAAGAAAGAAAAGATCAACGTGGATGTCAGAAGAGACTCTGATGCTTGCGTTTAGCCGTACAGCAGCTAAGGTATCTGGATGAAATGATGACGTCAAAGAGCTGAACAGAAAATTCCAAAGGGCAGCTCGAGAAGACAAAGTCAAATAGTATAATAAAATGTGAAAAGACCTAGCATTAGAAAACCAAAGGGAAGAACATGCTCAGCATACATTAAACTGAAAGACCTAAGAGCCAATTCCAGCCATGAGTTGCATATTGAAAGATTCTGTGAACAAAATATTGAGTGAAGTGGGCAGCATGAAATAATGCCCATATCACTGTACCAGAAATAACTGCTTGACCTTCCATCATGTCATGATGTAGGATATGATCCAGAATCAATGATACTGAAGAAAGAAATTCAAGCTGCATTGAAAGTACTAGCCCAAAGCAAGTTTCCAGAAATTGATGTAATACCAATTGACATATTTCAGCAAGCTGATGAAGTACTGGAAGCACTTCTATGCCTGGAAATTTGGAAGACAACTAGTTGGCTAATTGATTACAAGAGATCAATGTATATAACCATTCCAAAGAAATGTGACCCAATGCTCAAACTATAGAACAATCGCTTTAATATCCCATGCAAGTAAAATTTTGCTAAAGATCATCCAACTATGATGACATTGACAAGGAGCTGCCAGAGATTCAGGCCAGATTTAGAAGAGGATGTGGAACAAGGGATATCACTGCTGATGTCAAATGGATCTTGGCTCAAAGTAGAGAATATCAGAAATATGTTCACTTGTGTTTTATTGACTATGCCAAGGCATTTGACCATGTGGATCATAACTATCCCTAACCTTGAGAAAAACAGGAATTCCAGAACACTGAATTGTGCTTTTGTGAAACTTGTATATGAATCAAGAGGTAGTTGTGCAAATAGAACAAGGCAATACTGGATGGTTTAAAATCAGGAAGGGTGTGCATCTGAGTTGTGTACTTATACAGTCTCAGTGCTAAGCAAATCATCAGAGGCTGGATTACATGAAGTAAAATTATGACATCAGGATTGGAGGAAGATTTACTAACAACCTGTCATATGCAGATGACAAATCCAGATGACTTGATTGCTAAAAGTGAGAAGGATTTGAAGTACTTCCTGATGAAGATCAAGGATTGAAGCTTTCAAGATGGATTACAACTCAATGTAAAATCCTGACAACTGAACCAATAGGTAACATCATGATGAATGGCAAAAAAAAAAAAAAAAAAAAGTTGAAGTTAAAAATTTTGTCTTGCTTGGATCCACAATGAATGCTCATGGAAGCAATAGTTAAGAGACCAAAAGATGCATTGCTTTGAGTAAATCTATTGCACAAGACCTCTTTAGAGTATTGAAAAGCTAGGATGTTACTTTGAGGACTTAGGTGCACCTGACCCAAGCCATGGTATTCCCCATTGCATCATCATATGCATGTGAAAGTTGGACATTGTAATAAAGGGTGTAGAATGGATGCTTTTAAATTGTGGGGCTGGAGAAGAACATGGAAAGTACCATGGACTGCCAAACATAAGCTGATCTATCTTGGAAGAAATATGGCCATTGCACTCCTTGGAAGCAAGTATGGTGAGAATTCTGTGTTAGTCTGGGTTGACTAGAGAAATAAATCCAGCATCACTCATATGTGTAAGAGAGAGTTTTATATCAAAGAGTAATTGTATATGAAGAAAATATCCCAGCCTGGTCCAGATCAAATCCATAAGTCCAATATTAGCCCATAAGTCTGATACCAGTCTATAAACTCCTCTTCAGACTCAAGCAACACATCCAATGATGTAGATCAGAGACCTGTGGGTGGAAAGTCTTGTGGATTCAGCAGTGGTGGAAACATCTCAAGGGCTCTGACTGGCATGTAGCTCCATGTGGCTTGTTAACAGGAAGAGGAAGGAGAAAGAACGTGTGTCCCGCCTCCAGGGAGGAGCTAGGATTCCCAGAATCCTCAGGAGAAGGCCAACACAGAGGCATGATTGGCTATGACCTGATTAACTTTACTCAAGTTGACAGGGGATTATATAACTGCCACAACTTCTTTACATCCTTTGGACATGCTGTCAGGAGAAACCAGTCCCTTGGAAAGGACATCATGTTTGGTAAAGCAGCGGGTCAGTGACAAAGAGGAAGGTCCTCCAGGAGATGGACGGACACAGTGGCTGCAACAACGGGCTCAAGCACAGGAACATTTGTGATGAGGGCCCAGGACCCAGCAGTATTTCATTCTGTCGGGCGTAGAATAACAAGGAGTTAGAATGGACTTGAAGGCATCTCACAGGAACAACAAGGAGGTCTTTTGTAGCAAATTTGCTCAGTACAATACATTGCTTGATTTTTTTGTCTGCTGTTTCTATAAGCGTTGATTGTAATTTAAATTAAATTAAATCCTTCATAGCTTCAAACTTTTCTCCCTTTATAATAATGTTGTTTATTAGCTTAGTTATGAAGTTTGTGTTATATTTACTTTAAATTATAATCTATAGTTAAGGCAATAGTCTTTGATCCTCATAGGCAAATGCCTCAAGTTCTCTTTTCTTTCAGCAAGTAATGCCGTGTCATCTGCATATTGCAGGGTACCACCCAGCCTGCCTTCAGGTATATGTCCTTCTTTAGGTAGCCCGACTTCTCAGATTATTTGCTTGGCATACAGAATGAATAGGTAAGGTGAAAGGATCCATCCTTGGAACAGGTTCCATTCAATTCTTTGTCTATCTATGCACAGGTTTCACATGAGCATAGTTAAATGTTCTGGAATTCACATTCACCCACATGACATTGATCATTTGTTAGGATCCATGTGATCCAAAGTCAAATGGCTTTGAATAGTCAATGAACCACAAGTAAACATCTTTCTGGTATTTTCTGCTTTCAGTCAAGATCCATCCAATGATAGTTTTCGTTTTATGTGTTCCAAGTCTGGCTTGACTTTTTTGCACCTCCATGCCAATGTACCGCTGCAAAAGTTTTTGAATTATCTTCAGCAAAATTTTCATTGCATGTAGTATTAATAATATTGTTCAACATTTTCCACATTCTGTTGGGTGACCTTTGTATATAAGGAACACAAATATGGATCTTTTCCAGGGAATGGTAAGATTACTGTCATCCAAATTTCTCAGCATACACTAGAGTTGTTCCAGTGCTGCATCAGGTTGTTAAAATATTTCAGTTAGTTTTCCTCCGTTCTTGAAGCCTTGCTTTGCACTAATGTTTTCAGGGCAGGTTAGAGTTTTACTTCAGTATCATTGGTTTTTGATCAGATGCCACTTCTTAAAATGGTCGAAGGCTGGCCAATTCTGTTTGGTTCTTCTGACACTCCCTGTATTGTTCGATATTTTGCCCATTGAATCCTTCAATCCTGAAAATCAAAGCTTGCTCTGTAGTGTCAGGTCTTTCCATTGAGATAGTGGAGAATGTGCTCCCTTTGGACGTTTGAGCTGTAAGCCTTGTCTTCCACCAAGTCCTGAGCTTCCCTTGATCATGTTCTGGTCAGGTCTTTTACGTCATCATAGCTCCCTTTGCCTTAGCTAGGCTACATCCCAGAACAAATCTGAGTCCTTCTGACGTCTGTTTCAGTCTTTGCTTTCCTGCATTTTTAACGTCCTTTCACTTTCTTCGCAACGTCCTTCACGTCGTCACAGAACACTTTTGTCTTTAACCATTGCATCAAATCTGTTCTTGAGATGGTCCCTAAATCCAAGTGGAATCTGCTCAAGGTTGTATTTCCTCTCGTGTGGATCTGATTTTATCTTTTCAGTTTCAACCTGAATGTACATTTGAGCAATTGATAGTGTTTCTCAGTCAGCCCTGGGCTTGTTTTGGCTGATAATGTTGAGCTTGCCTATTCTCTTTTCCCACAAATGTAGCTAATTTGATTCCTATGAGTTCCACCCAGGGAAGTCCATGTGTGCAGTCGCCTTTTGTGTTGTTGAAAAGGTGCATTTATTGGGGGCAGAAAGGGGGAACCAATCACAAGGATCTACATATAACCCCTCCCAGGGGGGACAGACAACAGAAAAGTGAGTGAAGGGAGACAGCACTCAGTGTAAGACATGAAAAAAATAATAATTTATAAATTATTGAGGGTTCATGAGAGAGGGAGGGAGGGGGAAATGAGGAGCTGATATCAAGGGCTCAAGTAGAAAGAAAATGTTTTGAAAATGTTGATGTCAACAAATGTACAAATGTGCTTGACACAGTGGATGCATGGATGGATTAGGACAAGAGTTGTAGGAGCCCCCAATAAAATGATTTTTTTAAAGTTACAATCTTGGAAACCCACAGGGGCAATTCTACCCTGCCCTATAGGGTCACTATGAGTCAGAATTGACTTGATAGTAGTGAGTTATGTCCCTAAATCTTTACCTTTAATCCTTCAGTTTCATCTGCCCCAGTCAAGTCAATTCAGTGCATGGTGACCTCCGTGCGTGTCAGAACAGAACTGTGCTCTATTCTAAACAAAAAAGAACGAAAGGAAAAATGCATTTTCAGTGAAGTCATTGGTCACGCAAAATTCTCCAGTGATCTCCAGCTTTGTCTCTCTTATTAAGTCTGCGTTCTTCAACAACTGCTCCTTCTTCTTTGTTCCTAACTTTTTCCTTCCAATCACCAGTATTTATCAAGGCCTCTTGACTGCATGTTTGATTACTTTTAGATTGAAGCAATTGGTAGAATTCTATAATTTATCAGCACTCACATTAAAGTAAATCTGAAAATAGCTGCATTATCTAGACTCCCTTGTAGGCATATAGATATATCCAATCACAGATAAAATTGAACTTAAAGAACTATCCTGAAATTTTCTTTTTGAAGATGAATGTTATGCCATTTCTCTTGAATTGATCTTCCTACCATAGTAAACCATTTGATTAGGTAACTGGAAATGGCAAGCAAAAACTTAATTTCAGCTCATTAATGTCTAGGATGTCAATCTTTATGTGTTCCATTTTATTTTTTATGACTTCCAATTTTCCTATAATCATACTTTGTACATTTTACTTTCTGATGATTAATGGATGTTTGCAGCTGTTTATCTTCATTTTCAGTTCTGTCCCATCAGCAAATTAAGGTCTTGACAGCTTTGTTTCATCCACATCATGAAGATAGACCCTACTCTGAGGAGTGCCTCAGTTGTATTTGGAGTGCCTTTGAACTTCCCTTCAGGTGCTGTCATTGGATACTGTGCTGCTGCTATTCATAAGGTGAAAACCTCAGAAGTGGATCGCTCCTTGCACCTTTCCAGTCTATTTGCAGTCTCCGTTTCTTCTGAAATGGGCTCACCATGGGCAATCCTGCTGCTATCTGAAATACCCATGGGATAGCTCACGACCTCATAGGCAAGGAATATGCAAGCCACCATAGTAGTAACTGGCAGTTGATAGGTGGGCCTGTTTTCTACTTGGGTCAAAATATGACATGTAAAACAGTCATTCAGTTGACATAAATTCATATAATGTCCTTCTTTCTGTAGGCCATGATGAACACAATTCAAACTGGTTTAAAGCCCTATGTGATACATAAGGTCTTGTGTGTCAACTTGGCTGAGCTAGGAATTTAAGTGGTTTAACACTTAAGATTTAGTAATTCCTCATGATATGATCTAACACCATGTAATCACTTCCACAATTGGATCTACTATGAACAGCCAAGTAGTTGTAAGATGTAACTTCTGAGATCACAGTACAGAGCCAATCAATTGAAGGATGATTCCTCAGGGGTGTGGCCTACTGTCAATATAGATACTGTAGAAACTGTTTGCTTGCTTTGTTGCTGGGTGAGGATCATGTATCTGGCTCATTGAACTATAGTTTTTTGGAGTTGACCCAATGCCTGCTCTATTGCTTGCTGATTCTTGGTGTCATCAGTGACCTACCAACCTTGGATTTATTTGCCTCTGCAACCACAAGCCTGGCCTGCCAATCTTGTAGCCATCTCCTCTGCAGAAAAGACTGTTGTCTTTCTGCCAAACTTGGCTATATCGTTCCCCCTCCAGCCCTCCCTTCCTCTCCCCCCGGCTCCCATATGTTATTCAGGAGGAAACCTCCAGCCTGACATCTGAACCACAGTCTTAAAACTTGCCTAGACTAGAACTAGCTGATTTCTACAACTGTGTGAACCCTTGCTTGGCATAATTGTCTGTCTGTAAATAAAGAAATAATATCTGTTTATCTATATACAGGTTTTGTTGCTCTCTAGAGAACATAGCCTAAGGCACCCTACATAGAATTAAACTATAAGTAAATGTGTATATATGTTTGTATTTTTTCCAGTGAGGAATCTGTGACTTTTAACACTACATAGATGAACATTTTACTGTGATCAATCCTCTCTCTTTGCTCTTTGGATATAGCTCAGTTCCAACACTAAATTATAAGTCCCTGAGTCACACAAAGCAGGAAGCATGCTTGATTTTCCAACAAAACCAAAGTGCTTACCATAATGAATGGCATATAGTTTGTGCTCAGTAAAAGATTATTTATTGTTAGGTGGCAGTTACATCTTGAGTTGCACACTTGTAAAGTTGGCAACTTAAGCAGATTAGTTCAGTTTCAGTTATTCTATCCCAAAAAAACTGAGTATGTTAATGACCATATGCTACTTACAGAACTTTTTCCCCAAGTGGCAGTGACAACACTTCATCCCTTAAGAGGAAGAAAAGAGAACTTGTTTCTTAAAATTGTGTTTTGGAATTTTGAAGAGATATTTCAGTCTTCTGTGGTTAAGCTGGATGCTTGTCTCCCGTTGCACTGTGCTCTGTGACCTGAGAGTTGGCAGCAACGTCTTGTTGAAATATTATCACTGGTTAGTGATTAACTACTGAGAAGATTCTGAACACACAGGGGGCACTGTAAAGAGCTGAGAATGAGAGGGCTTACTTCTAAGCCTCCTCTGTTTAGATATTTAAATTAATCAATAACAAAACCATTGCATTACTCACAGCTACCTGAAGGACTGTAAAGAACAGACCCATAGCATTTCCAAGGGTATACATCTTTTTCGGGCACAGTAGCTAGTAGATTCAAACCACTGACCCTATGGCTAGCAGACTCAAGTTTACCTCTCTGTTGTTCTGCCCAACATGTGTGTCAGTGTATCATTTTGTGGTGGCTCACATCTTGCTGTGATGCTGAAAGCTATGCCATTGAGATTTCAAATATGGACAAGGTTACCCATGGGGAACAGGATGGATCTGAGCATTCAGACTAAGAACAGACTCTGAAAAAGGCAGAGACAGTCCACTTCTGAGGGTTTGCCACTGAAAATAGAACACTATCTGAATAGTGCCTGAAATGAGCCCCTGGAATTGGGAGGCTCTCAAATCACAACTAGGGAATAGCTATTCCTCAAGGAAAAGTTGAACTGAAGCATTAGCCAAAAACAATGTTCCAAGAATTGATGGAATACTCATTGAAATGCGTCAGGAAGCTGAAGAAGCACTCACTTTTCTATGGCAGGAAATTTGGAAGACAGCTACATGGACAACTGACTGGAAGAGATCCCCATTTGTGCCCTTTCCAAAGAAAGATGACCCACGAGAATGCTCAAATTATAGAATGATATTGTTGATATAATATACAGGTACAATTTTACTTAAGAAAATCCAACAATGGTTGCAGCAGCACATTGACAGGGCACTGACAGAAGGTCAGGCCTATTCAGAAGTGGACGTGGAACAAGGGCTATCGTTGCTGATGTCAGATGGATCTTGACTCCCAGCAGAGAACACTAGCAAGGTATCTGCTGGTGTTTCACTGACTATGCAAAGGCATTCGACTCTGTGGACCCTGATAAACTGTGGATCACCTTGAGAAGAATGGGAATTCTGGAACACTTCATTGTGCTCATTCGGAACTTGTACATGAATCAAGAGGCAGTTGTGCAAACAGAACAAGGGAACACTGAATGGTCTAAAATCAGGAAAGGTGTGCATCAGAGTTGTATCTTCTCACCATACTTATTTAATCTATATGCTAAGCAAATCATCAGAGAAACTGGATTATAGGAAGACGAGTGTGGCATCAAGACTGGAGGGAGTGCTGGAGAAGAATCTTGAAAGTACCATGGACTGACTGCTAAAAAGACAAACCACCCTGTATTGGGAGAAGTAAGGGCAGAGCGCTCCTTAGAGGCAAGGTAGGACTTCATCTGACATCCTGTGGGCCTATGGTCAGGAAAGAGCTGTTCCTGGAGAAGGAGGACATCTTGTTTGATAACGTGGAGAGGCGGTTAAAAAGGGGATGGCCCCGGATGAGCTGGATGGACACAGTGGCTCCCCCAATGGGCACAGGAACAATTGTGAGGATGACGCAGGATCATGCAGTCTTTGCTCTGTTGTACACAAGGCTGTTGCTGTGGGTTGGAGCCAACTGGATGGCACCGTGAGTCTTCGGACTGTCAGATTAGTCTTTTTATTTCTTTCCTATCTTTCCCATGGTTTATTCTGTTGTATACTGGGTAGCGATGAATAGACATTGACTAGACGATCCATAACAACGACAACAAAAGCAATGTTGTTGTCTAAGCCCTTGACATGCCTATTTTACCAGATTCTCAAAATCGCTTGGTACCTTTATTACTCTTATTTATTTATTTATTCATCGGACTGATAACAGCATTGCCTGGGTTTATTTGTACAACAAACAGCACAAGAAGACACCAGCACCATGCAAGTGGCAGCCCAGGGATCACACCAGTCCCTCTTGCCCTCACACGGTGAACTCTACTTTTAGGAGCCTGGGCGCCTTTGACAGCTTTTGCTGGAGTCGAGGTCTTGGCTGGAGCCTCAGCCTTGCTTTGTGCCTTGGCCTTGGACGGGCAGAGCCTCAGACCCTTGACAATACGTGCCGGTGCCCGCTTGCCAAGCTTGGGGTGGACTATGTAGGCCAGTCGGCTGAGCTTGTGGTTGACGCCCATTGGGATCTTGGCCTTGACCTCTGTGGGCTTCACAAGATCCTTGATGACCTCAGTGCAAGCAGCCGCAGCCTTGGCATTGTTGGCCTGCATTTTCTTCAGGCCGTTCTTGTTGTGCTTCTTGGGGAAGCGCATGTTCCTCAAGAACTTGGGGTCCACTCCCTTAAGAGATTTGTATCATTGCCAGAAGAAGCCAGCTCCTAGTACAATCATTACGGGTTCGGTAGGTGCAATTGTACAGCAAAAATAAGTAAATATTATAGTAAAGTCATAGAGAGCATGAGAGATAGGAGAGAGATATAGAAATAAATGGAGTCAGACACACTTCATGGTAGCATTGCTCACCTCAGCCACGCTTGGTGGTCCACGTGGAGGGAGAGAGAAACTTTAATGCTTCCCAAACTTTTATCCTCTCTGGGGACGTGCAAGCCCTCTAATTACAGGTGAAGACATACGTCACAGGAAAGGGTTGTGCTATAGGTATTACAGTAATGGGAGGGGGTGATCTAGGAGTATCCATGCAATAGGAAGAGGAGGGATTGGGGGTATACAAGATGGGCGGGTCTTAGATACAGGATGGCAGCCTAACTTTGAATATCACAGAGCCAGTTTGGCTTGTTCCTGGCCCAACTGATAGAGAACATTATCGGTAGGATGTGAACTCCGCCTGCAGGAGCCTGTCCATTGTCCCCAGCAGCAGGGAGCAGGGCCCACTGCAGTCTGGCAACTGATGGCCCTCAGGGGGGGAATGCCTGTGCATCTGACCTCCCCCCACAGTATCATTGTGATGGGGTTTTTTTTATGCCATTTCCGGGATTGGTTGTGTGTGGTGTGGTTCTTGGACTTGACCATGTCTGCACCAACGCCTGCAGCTCCCAGAGCACCAGGGATGAAGAGAGTGCTATTACTCTTATTTTACAGGTAAGGTTATTGAGCACTTTTTATGGGAAGCAACTTGTTCAAGGTCCCTGAGTTAATAACTAGCAGAGCTATGATTCTAGCCTCAATTTATCTAATTCCATAGCTTCTTATTCTTACTTCACGGGCAAGAGTTGGTTAGAAAGATTTGGCCCAAAAGGGCTTCTGGATGCAGTTTCTAAAAATATTCATTTTTCATAAGACAGACCAAAGAAAAGGGATTCTATCAGGTGCACAAGCTGAGCTTTGAAAAGTGTCTATGGCACATTTACTTCCCTCTTCCCAAGCAAGCTGCCTTTTTTTTTTATAGTAGAGAACATATACCACTTGACATTACTCTTCTTGACAGCGGGAGATTACATGCTGGACTTGAGTGAGTTTCTGTCAAGAAAAATTTATTGCAATTTTCAAGATGGCTCTTAAAAGAGATGGCTGTTTTGCATTTTTTATCCGAGTCCTAAAAATATGTCAGGTTTGATCTTCCACAAAATCACCTTGTATAAACTTCCTGCTTCGTTTCCTCACCTCCTCATTCGCAGCTCCCCCAACCTTTGCATGCAATTGCTGGTGGAGTTGCCAAAACTCTCCCCAGAAAACTCAGCAGCCGGCCGCCTTGCCCAGAATTTTGTAGATCCCCTTGGAAGTCACTATTTTAATTAGTTTTTTTTTTTAATATAAGGCATCCCAGGGAGAGAGACTCCACTGCTTGTCTGTCAGTTTATCGTACTGTAGTGGTGTGTGTGTTGCTGTGATGCTAGAAGCTATGTCTCTGGTATTTCAAATGCTTTGAAGC
>NW_022111370.1:8343364-8345267 GCF_000313985.2 Echinops telfairi
AAAAAAAAGAAAGAAAATACAGACTTGGTGATAGAAATGAAGCTGGAGATTTCATGATACAATTTTGCTAGGTCAATGACTTGTTCACAGGAAATACCTTTTGCAACAACACAAAAAATGACTACACACATGGAATTTCCCAGATGGGGAATACATAGAAATCAAATTACAGTCCATCAATTTTCACATGTAAGTTTAGGATAAAGCTGAAGAAAATGAAAACCAGCCCACAGGAGCCAAAGTATGACCTTGAGTCTATCCTAACTGAATGTCGAGAACATCGCAAGAACAGATCGATGTCTTGAACTCGAATGACAGAAAACCTGAACTCTGGGAGGACACCAAGACCAACATTTGTGAAGAAAGCAAAAGGTCATTAAAAAGACAGGAAAGAAAGAACAGAGCAAAGTGGATGCCAGCAGAGACTGTGAATCTTGCTCTTAATCACAGCCTAGCTAAAGCAAGTGGAAGAAAGGAAGAAGTCAGGAGAGACCACTTCGTGGAGAGCAGTGACGCGGAGGGGCAGTGAAAAAGAAGGCCCTCAATGAAATGGACGGACACAGTGGCTGGATCCATGGGCTCAGGCACAGGAACAGTTGTGAGAGTGGTGCAGGACAGGGCAGTGTTTGGCTCTGTTATGCATAGGGTCCCTATGGGTTCAAGCTGACTCAATTAGCACCTAACACCAACAACAGTGAGAGGGACTAAGACAAGTGAGTTGGTGAGAGAACTTACCTACACCCATTCATTGATCACAGGGACATGCTGAAACTCGTTTTGCTTGGAATATATGAACTAGAGCAGTCCTGGTGATGTAGTGGTTACAGGTTGGACTGCGAACTGCAAGGTTAGCAGTTTGAAACCAGCAGCTACTTCGACCCCCTTCCCCAGAAGAATACACTACAGAGGACAGCACTGAACATACAGCCTGGGGAGAGTGGCAGGTCTTCCCAGATCACACTGGGGCAAACTAAGAGGGAGAGTGAGAGTGAATAGCATCCTGACCCACCAAGCTTTGGGGACCACATTCCCCCTTGGGGCAGCCAATGCACAAAGAGAACTGTAGGGTCGGCCCCTCCACAAGCCAGGATGTCCCCTTACTGACCTACAGCACTACATGGGACAGCACCAGAGACACAGTGTGGGAATTGTGCTCTGTCTGATCCCCCCACATCAGGGTGTAACATGAAGGGAACACAACAGAGCAGTAAGGAGAGAAAGCAACAAAGTCCTTGAGGAATTCTGAAATCGACTTTGGACTCAGGGGACCAGGACTTGGAACTGCATCAGACCCAATCGGAAAACATTTATAAGGGTCAGCAGACAGACCTGGAACTATTCATGGGCTCTCTCTCTCTCTTTTTTCTTTCTTTCTTTCTTTTCATAATTATCTACATAATATAGGCAGGATAAACAATCACAAAGAGAAAAAAACAGGACTGATGGTTCCAGGGTGGACAGGGGAGAGGAGGAGGTGGGGGGTAAAGGAGAGGAAGCCAACAAACTCAGGGACAAGGGAACAACAAGAGATCTAAAATCAATGGCAAGGAGGGCATAGAATACCTGGTGGGGTTTGATCAAGTACAATGTAGCTGAGAGGAAGTACAGAGAGCCGAATGAAGGTCGAACATTATAGTGGAAAAGGAGGAAAGTAAAAGGAAATAGAGGCCCTAACTAGGAGACAAAAGACTAGAGGTATAAATATAGGCATGTATATATGTAAATATATTGATATGTAATGATAGGGATATAGGTGTATGCACATATATTTATAGGTTAAGTATTAAAGTAGCAGATGGGCATTGGACTTTTACTCTAGTCCTCCCTCAATGCAAAAACACTTTTTTCTAATAACCTGGAATTCTGTGATGCTCACCTTTCTGCCACAATCACTGAAAACAAA
>NW_022111370.1:8349306-8350881 GCF_000313985.2 Echinops telfairi
CATCTCTGCTCAGGCCCCAGATCCTTAGCAGCAGCAGCAGGAGGAATGCATTTGGGAAAACTCTAGATGCACATTGTTAAACCTTGTTAGGCCGTGTAAAGCCTGGTGCCTGTGTACAGCCTGACGGTTATTTCTTTACTCTGAAAAGAGAGGTGTTATTTGTCTTGGCACAAAGTTTGCGATGATAAGATAAGATGGTAGATTTAACTATGACACAGTGTTATTCTAATAAGACATGAGCTCCCGCAGAAATTCAGGTTGCACAAAGGGGTTAACATCTTGAGAAGCAGATGAAATCACCTGTCGAGGCAGTTCTCTCATTGGCCAAGGCCAAGCATACCTGTTAAGTCTGTCCTCTGTTTTGGTGAAGCATCAAGGGGACAGGACGTTGCCTTCGCCTACAGAAGCATCATGCCCAGACAACCCCCTCCAGCAGAGCCCTCCTCTGTCCCAATGTTCTGTCCACCATCTGGTCCCCTCCAGAAGCACAGGGACCCCCTCCTTGGTTCCCTAGTTATCAAACTGAGCTTTTAAACATGTATATCTGGCCAGGTTTTTGTCCTTCTGCAAATTAGCCCTATTCATTTGCATACATACAAAATGTCAGAAGCAGGTACTTGCCTGTCTGTCTCCGGCTGGGAGTGCTATGGGCATTTTCTGTGTTTTCCCATCTGAATTTTCCAACTGGTTTGGATCCTATAACAATGTGCTTTCTTTGTACATCAAAATGGAATGCCAACCATTGCCAATGGCTCCACCTCACACAAAAAGCATGAATTTTTATTGTGGAGTTTTAAAAGTAATCGAGGCCTTTAAAATGTGAAGCCTTTGTTAGAATAAAAACAAGGCTGGTATTTACCACTTACAACATTCTTCTGTCTGCCCAATGCGCCACTAAACACCTAACATATATAATTTCATCTTCACAACAATGCTATCAAGCAGGGACTATGACTAGCCAGGGGTGGAGGGTGAGGGTGGGGAAGAAGCATTGTGGTTAATGGTATAATTCTTACCTTCGGTGTGAGAGACTGGGTTTCTTCCAGTCCAATGCCCTTTATGAGCAGACAGTGGAAGCTAGTGGGTGGTTGTTATGCTAAACAGATTTCAGAGGAGCTTCCATATTAAGGCAGGTCTGGCAATCGCCTTCCCCCCAAAACAAAACAACCAGCTAATAAAACCCCTGTGGATCCCAGTGGTCCAAGTCACATCTGATCATGAGGGTGGTAAGAGACTGTTTTGGAAGTCAACAGTAACCTGGTGCTAGGTTGAAAGTTGGACCTAGTAGACTTTAGAGACCACATGATTTTATCACATTACTATAGCCCATGAGTTTCAGAGGAGCTGTGAGGTAATTGCGCCTAATATGTATGTGGTTCTAGGTTTTAATTTTTTGGTAAAGAGAAAGGTCTTAGCTTTTGTTACAGCCCTAAGGAGGTGAATAACCCAATAGGGATTCAGAACCACCTTCTTAAGGAGAGGTTAAGAAAAAGCTGCCTCATGAGAGCCTTGAAAACATATATTGTTCTGAAGCCCCTGACTTAATGATGGGACTCAGACAGTCCGGCAATCGTC
>NW_022111370.1:8351706-8353331 GCF_000313985.2 Echinops telfairi
GTTAACAATTTAAAGAGGTCTCAGGGAGCAGATTGTACAATCCAATACATCATTTGATCTCTTGACTGCTGCTTCCATGGGTGTTGATTGTGGATCTAAGTGCTTTAAGTCCTCTTGGCTTTCAGCAAGCAAGGTTATGTTCTATGCAGGTGGTTACTTGAGTCTTCCTCTAATTATGATCCCGTGTTCCTCTTGATATGATCCAGTCTACAGATTAATCTGCTTATTACACAGATTGGATGAGTATGATTAGAGGATACAAACCTGATGTACATATTTTCTGACTTTAAACCATGTAGCACAACCTCCTTCTGTCTGAAAAACTCCCTCTGGGTCTATGTACAGGTTCTATGTGAGCACATAAAGTATTCTGGAACTTTCATTCTCTGGCCTGCTAGTCATGGCTTGTTAGCACTCAACGCCCGATGTGATTGATAGTTTGTTATGATCCATATTCATGTTTCATGTAGTCAATTAAAGCACAAGTAAATACCTTTTTGGTATAGCATTGAAAGTTTTAGCACATGGTTTGTGGAACACAGTTCAATCCACAATAGGCAAGTTCTTGGTTTCAAGTTCCAGATTTCCCATTTTGAAGGAAATTGATGGGGCAATTCTTTGCAATTTAGAACGTAGACTATGGCGTATGACTGCCTGGCCTCATCCCAGCCTGACCAGGTGCCCCAGGCAGTCCTTGAGGATAAGACAGCTAATGTAGGGATCCTCCCCCTTGGAGGGATGGTGTTAGCTACCATTGATCAATTCTGACCCATAGTGACCCTATGTATAAAAGAACGAAATGTTGCCTGTTCCTGCACCATCCTCTTTATTGTTCCTATGTCTGAGCTCATTGTTACAGCCACTGTGAGTACCTTCCCCATCTCCTCAAGGACCTTCCTTCTCTTTCACTGTGCCTCCTCTAATTTATGAAGCAGGATGTCCTTCTCCAGGGATTGGTCTCTCCTGACAACATGTCCACAGTATGCATGATGCAGTCTTACCATCATACTTCTGGCTGTACTTCTTCCAAGACAGATTTGTTTGTCCTTTTGGCAGTCCATGATGTTTTCAATATTCTTCTCCAGCACCACAATTCAAATGCATCCATTCTCCTTCAATCTTCCTTATTCCATGTCCAATTTTCACATGCATATGAGGCGATTGAAAATACCACAGCTTGGGTCAGGTGCACCCTAGTCCTCAAAGTTAGCAGCCTTGCTCTTCAATACTCCACAGGGGTCTTGTGCAGCAGATTTTTTGTTTCTTGTCATTGACCATGAAGAAGTCGCTCAGAAGGTGCTACCAACTGACCCCAGGAATAGCCCTTGCCACCCTTCTCTCATTTTTTTCTTGTCCTGTCTCTTCTCCTCACTCTGTGCTTCTGGAATCATCTCCTGTATTTCTTTGGCTCCTCAGAGAAGCAAAGGACAAGGGAGAATTAAATGTTCAAGACAAGTACAGGGGGGATGCTTTTGCTGGGGAAGCTAGATGAAGCAAAAATAGGAGAGGAGGGTCTTCAGACAGTGGGGCAGGTATGAGTCCTGTGAAGGAGAAACTGAAGAACAAGGTGTGTTAGTCTGGGTAGACTATAGAAACAAATCCAAAAAAAAAAAAAAAAAAAAAAA
>NW_022111370.1:8354715-8360836 GCF_000313985.2 Echinops telfairi
GCTAGGCGTTAGGACCAATCGGATGGCACTTTACAACCAGGCATTGCTGTGAAATTCCTTTTGACTCAAGGTGACCCACAAGTTTCCGAGTGGAACTGTGCTGCTTAGGAATTTCCAAGGCTGATTTTTTTCTTTTAGAAGTCCCTCACCAGGTTTCTCTTTCAAGGCCGTCTCTGTGGGGACTTAAAGCACACACAGTTATTCACTTCTTTGCACAGCTCACTCCAATATCTGGGCACTGAATGCCCTTAGGAGAACCTGAAGCATAGCTTTGCAAAATCGCCAGGCCCTCACCTGTACTACTTGGGAGTCTCGCTGAAAAGCGCAAGATGGGACAGAAGGGGGCAGGCCCATCCAGATGCAGACTCTGCCTCCTGCGTGGGGAGCAGTGAGCAATGCCAAGAAGACCTTCCTGGGGATGGGAACCAGCGCTTTCCTCCCAGCTTTGCCAGGGACAAGCTACCGGAGGTTGGTGGATACGCTCATGTGACAGCTGGTTGGTGCAGGCGCAGGCTTGTCTGACTCCTTTTCTCCCAGGCATCAAACGAGAGTCCGTGGGAAGCAGCATCTAAATTCTACTTGGGTTTCATTTTAAGACCATGGACTAAGGCTAGGATATTGTCTCCACTTCTGTTTTTTTAAAAAAAAATCCCTGAAAAGCGATACAACAAAACTGTTGTGAAAAATGAATAATCCTAGTAAATTATCCTTCCGGCATAAGAATGCCTACGTCCCTGGCTATTATGCTATTTGGTATTGTTGAGACAGGATTTTTTTTGTGTGTGTGGGTTTCATCGTAGGTAGACACTGTGCCCCGAAAGATAAGTACCAGAGGAAGCCACTGCTCGGTGAAGTGTGTGTGTGTGTGTGTGTGTGTGTGTGTGTGTGTGTGTGTGTGTGGTGGGCAGCAGCGGTGGTTCATGAACAGAACAGGCAAAGAGATAAAGTCATTGGGATAAATGTACTCAATTGAGCAGCCCCACCCTACCATAATCTAGGGTCAGGTGCAAAGCTGAGCATAAGGAGTCATGGGTGCTGATCAGCTGGGAAGTCCGCCAACTACAACCCAGACAATGAAGTCACTGCCCTGGTGCCGGACGCACCGCTTTCTAGCTGATAAAAGATCAGACTGCTTGTATCAAGTTTCACAAAGGGAGGAAAATAGCCAGGCACCTGGTGGTTGTTATTTAGAGGCCACCAAGCCCATTCTGACTCAGAGTGACCTTCAGAAGAAACCGTTGCCCAACTTGTACCATCTTCACCCACTTTGAAAAGTGTATGTCAATGATTGAAGCAATTGTGCCAACCCACCTCACGGAGGACTTCCCTCCCTGTGTGGACCTACTGTATCACAAAAACAACTTACCGCTTGCATTTCCGTCATGCTGTCCTGTCTTGCCCGGTGCCGCATTAAGAGTAAATATATAATTGACCTAACCAATTAAAAATGACAACTAATTATTAAGTGTCTTGAGTAGACTAAGGAGGTAGGACATCATTTCATGGGTAAAGGAATTGAGTCAGAGAAGTTAAGTGACTTAAATATATGCTTTCCAGAAATAAAATATAACTCCTACATAAACTATGATTTACCTCTCCTAAAACCAGAAGAACTAGATGGTATCTGTGGCAGTTACAGATCTCCTATCAAATTAAGTGAAGGGATGGAGTCTAGCCTGTCAGTCAGGTCATGTGTGGCCATGGCCTTCTCCTGAGGATTCTGGGAACTCCTGTCATTCTCCCTGGAGGTGGGAGGAGACACATAGAGACCCATACCAGTGTGCAGATGCTTCCACTGCCACTGGATCCATAAGACTTTCTAAGCATCATCATTTTCAAAACATTTTCTTTCTACTTGAGCCCTTGGTATCAGCTCCTCCTTTTCTCCCCATCCCTACCACATCCTCCCTCCTTCACGAACCCTCGATAATTTAGAAATTGTTATAATTTTTTCATGTCTTACACTCACCGGTGTCTCATCTCTCTGGGAGTGGGTTATATGTAGATCATTGTGATTGGTTCCCCATTCTTCCTCCCACCTTACCCTTACCCTACTGATATTGCTACTCTCATTATTGGTCCTGAGGGGTTTATCTGTCCTGGATTCCCTGTGTTTCCAGCTCTTGGCTGTACCAGTGTACATCCTCCAGTCTATCCAGATTTGTAAGGTAGAATTGGGGTCTTGAGAGTGGTGGGGAGGAAGCATTAAAAAACTAGAGGAAAGTTACATGTTTCATCGGTGCTATATTGCACCCTGACTGGCTCGTCTCTTCCTTGTGATTCTTCTGCGAGGGGATATCCAATTGTCTACAGAGGGGCTTTGGGTCTCCACCCAGCACTCCCCCTCATTCACATCGATATGATTTTTTATTCTGGATCTTAGATGCCTGATACCTGATCCCATCGACACCTCATGCTCATACAGACTGGTGAGCTTCTTCCATGTGGACTTTGATGCTTCTTAGCTAGATGGCCACTTGTTTACCTTCAAGCCTTTGAGACCCCAGATGCTATATCTTTTGATACATCATCTTTCTTGTCCACATTTGTTTTGTACCCATGTTGTCTTCAGCAATTGTGTCAGGAAGCTGACATCATACAATGCCAGGTTATTAGAACCAAGTGTTCTTGCATTGAAAGAAGACTAGAGTAGAGGCCCAATGTCCATCTGCTATCTTAATACTTAACATATAAATATATGTACATAGATCTATTTTCCTGTCATTACATATAAATATATTTACATATGTACATGCCTGTATTTATACTTCTATAAATGTCTTTTGCCTCGTAGTTCTTTCCTCTGCTTCTTTTCACCTTTCTCCTGTCCCACTGTCAGGCTCACCCTCCATTCAGCTCTCAGTAATTCCTCTCGGACACATGACATTTGATCAAGCACTTGATCAAGCACTTGATCAACCCCCTCACCATCAATTTTAGATCTCTTGTTGTTCCCTTATCCCTGAGTTTGTTTGCTCCCCACTCCTCCACCCCACCCCCTCCTCTCCCAAGTCCCCCCAGGACCAGCGGTCCAGTTGTTTTCTCCTTGGGATTGTTCGTCTTGCCTATCTTATATAGATAGACAAGGGTGAAAGAAAAAGAAAGAAAAAGATAGATCGCTCCAAGTCTGTCTGCTGACCCTTATGCGTGTTTTCCAATCGGATCTGATACGGTGTCAAGCCCTGACCTAAGTCAGAAGTCTATTTTCAGGATTCCTCCGGGACTTGATTACTTTGTTCCCCTTGTTCCCCTATTGCACTCCCTTTATGTTTCACCCTGCTGTGTGAGGCAGATTGGGCACACTTTCCGCACAGTGTCTCCAGTGCTATCCCCCATAGCCCTATGGGTCAGTGAGGGAATGTTGTGTCTCGGTGGGGTTGGCCCTATGGTCATCTCTGTACATTGGCTGCTCAGAGCAGGGATGTCATCCCTGGGGCTTGGTGGGCCATGATAAGGTGTCCTCTCTCTCTCTTTCTCTCTCCCTCTTAGTTCACTCCCATGTGCTCTGGACAGACCGGTCACTCTCCCCGGACTATATCTTCAATGCTGTCATTTGTATTACATTCTTCTGGGGAGGCTCGGCTTCAGCCCAGCCCCATCGTCTTCTCTGTTAGTTCACTGTTCCATGCCTTGAGAATATTCTTGAATAATCTCAACTGATTATTATTTATTAGAGCCTTGATGATGTAGTGGGTTATGAGTTGGGCTGCTAACCACAAGGTCAGTGGTTTAAAACCACAGGAGAAAAATGAAGCTTTCTACTCCCCAAAGATTTACAGTCTCAGAAGCCCACAAAGTCAATTCTTTCCTGCCCTACAGGGCTGCTATGAGTCGTAATTGACTCAATGGCAGTGTTTGTTTTTATTATTATTTCACTTTAGTTATATTAAATGTGGTATGGACGAGATGACGTTGTTATTTAGTGTTTACTTATGTTGTTCCTGTTGGAGTTAAGTAGCATCAAGCTGGTTCAGAATAAAACACTACCGTGTTCTACACCATTCTCAAAACCATTCTTATATTGCAGCCCATTGTTGCAGTGACTGCGTTTATCCATTTCCTTGACCGTCTTTTTCTTTTTTGCTGGTCCTTCTCTTTACCAAGTATGATGTCCTTTTCCAGGGACTGGTCTCTCCTGATACTCTGCCCAAAGTATGTGAGATAAAGTCTCACCACCCTCGTGTTGAAGGAGCCACTGAGTTAGTTAGTTTACTGTGCCAACCTGGCCGATAAATACATGTGGGACTAATTCAAGGGCAGAGGGATAAATGGCTCCATGAGCTTTGCCTTTTGAGTTCTTGGGTCTCTTGCTTTGTGGTGGTCGCACCAGGGTGCAGCTGCCTTAGCAGTTCCCTGCTTCAGCTTGCAAGATTGACTTCCTACAAGACATCCCCAAGGAGAAGCCACATGGACCTACCCTGATGCAGCCCTGGGTGCTGGAGCAGCCGTGTGGAGACCCCTGCCAGCGCTGAGATGCTTACACGGTCACTGACTCGGCTTTCCTCCTGCAGTCGGCATCATTGCTTCTGTTTTGTGAGATGGAGGAGGACTTTGTGGATTGGTGTTGGACATATGGGTCAATGGGTTAATGTTGGACTTGTGGGCTTGGGCAGCACTGGGTTGGAATGTTTTCTTGATGCGCACTTATCTTTATATAACACTCTCTCTTATACATGAGTTTCTGTGGATTTGTTTCTCTAAAGTACCCAGACTAACACCAGCACTTTGGCTGTACGTCTTCCAAAACAGATTTGTTGGTTCTTTGGGCAGTCTACGGTACTTTCAGTGTTCTTCCCCAACAACATATGTGTGGCCTGTTTTTTCTTCCTATGTCATCTCCTAAAATCTCTATCTTTGAGTGACATAGGCGGTTATAAGCAACTTAATGACACAAATTCTCAAGCCAGACAAATGTGGTCTTATTTTTGTGCTATGTGACCTTGCAAAATCACTTCCTTTAACTAAATCTTCCGTTTTGTATTCCGTGAAAGTTGAGAGGAGGAGTTCTTCATTCATAGAATTGTTTGGATGGTCAAATCGTTGATGCAAGCCATCTGGTGGATTAAAAAATGAAAGGTTCCCGTTGAGTTGATTTTGACTTATGACAATTTCATATATGTCAGAGTAGAACTGTGCTCCACAGGGCTCTCGTTGATTGATTTTGTTGCAGTTGGTGCCCAGTCTTTTCTTCTAAGTCATAACTCCAACCTTCTGCTTACCAGACACGTGTGTTAACATTCTAAAACAAGCATTAACTCTATTCTTTTCCCTTCCACTCACTTTGTTTTTCTTAAAACAAAGGACAACTTGGATTGAAATCTTCTTAATAAAATTTAACTTGGCTTGGCTACAAATGGGAGGATTCTCTTCAACTAAAAAATAGCTGCCACCAAAATGATTTCTCTTTATCTTAAGCCTGAAAATTTGTCCATTTCCCCCTACTTCTCCTTTCTGTATATTTGTTGTATGAGGATTATAGCTTTAAGGAGAGCCACCAACTTGGCACTATCAGAATGAGCAGTTGAGCGTCGTTGCCTCGCAGACACTGTGGTAAAAGGGACACTGCAAACTTGAAGTACACGTGTGCATTATTTTTTTAAAACGAGAAAAAAAGAGATATCAAACTTGAAAGAGATGTGTATCCCAAAAATGCCTTTCTTGCACTTCAGTTAGAAAAAAAATTGAGTAAGTCAGGCCATGAAAGGTGCGAGTTCCTTTTAAGCTTTTACTTTGTAGACTTTTTTTTTCCCTAAGTGACCCGATTTCAAAGCACACCATTTCCCCTGTGTGGCCTTCTCTGTCACCCCATCCACCACTGGCCTTGTTATTTTCACTGCTTCTAGGGGGAGAAACAAGGCTCTCAATTTGTGTCCCTGAGCAAGTCTGAATGAAACAGCATATAAAAGCTCTTCAGATTATTTTATCTTCAATTCTGTTTGGAAACTGGCTGCTTGGGATGGACAATTTCTGGGCTGATTTCTTTTGCTTCTCCATCTTCTTACAATCTCTCTTTACCCATGATGAGGGGAGCCCTTCCCCAAACCAAACACATTCCAGGGTCTGAGCCCTGGGATTCGTACCCTGTTTCCCCGAAAGCGAGACAGTCCCCGAAAATAAGACC
>NW_022111370.1:8361147-8392959 GCF_000313985.2 Echinops telfairi
CAACGCACAGTGACCTCATCCGATGGAGTAGAACTGCCTATGAGGGTTTCTTGCCTATAATCTTTAAGGAGTCAGATCGACAGGTCTTTGTCCTATGGAGCCATTAAGTGGCTTCAAATCTCCTTGTTCAGATTAATGGCCCAGGGCTTAACTGTCTTGCCACCAAGGGCTCCTTGTCTGAGCTCTAGGGGAGGGCATAACCATCCCTGTGAATGTCATCAATCCCTCAAACACTTATTGTGTTCAGGATTTCTTAGCCAGCGAGTATTGGTGGCAACTCTTACCCAAATGTTTTAACAGTTTTAGTGGCATGTAATTCACATATCATAACCAATAGTTCAATCATATTAAGAAGAGTTGTGCAGCCATTGTGACAATCAATTCTAGAACATTTTATTTTCTTGTTCTCATAGATATTAGCTCCTCAACACTCCCCCCAAGCCTCTCCTGTTATATCCCCAAGAAATCATTCATCCAGTTGCTCTCTACAGATTGACCTATCGTGGATTTCACATCTAAAAACAGCAACAAAAACTAGCAACAGCAACTAAAGTAAGACAGAAGTGAACCTCGCTGAAAAGAAAGCAGAAAATACGAAAAACTAGAACAAGTTGAAAACGAGTTAAAGGGGAGATCAAATGATGAGATGTTAGATTTTAACTTCATGACATCTGCCACAGTATGTTTTCCAGTGCACTCCCATGATAGCAAAGCTATTCACACCCCTAGTATGTGGTGAGGATGTTCCCCAGAGGCTCAATCCACATGCATTGCCCTTTCATTTTTTTTAACTGAAACAATTTAAAAATAGGTCTAAAGGGAGGTCAAAGGATAAGACATTGCATTTGAACCTAACTACGTCTGCAATAATTGACTTCAGAGAGCTATCTGGTAACAAAGCCATGCACATTTCTCGACAATGATCAGAAGGGATTCATTGGAGGTTTAATTCACGTGTGGATCCTGCAAATGGATTTTGGGCTAGCACTCTCATCCATAACCTTCTGCAAAGCAGGCATCCACAATGTAAGCTCTGATATCATACCTTCCTTCAGATTTGGATTTTATTATTTACAATCTTTGAATCACACAGGCTGGTATGCTTCTTCCGTGTGGACTTAATGGACACCTCACTTTAGATAACTGCTTGTTTGAAGATAAGCCTTTAAGATCGCAGACACCATTCTTTCTGACAGTGTAGCACTACCTAGTTTCTTCGCCACACTTTTCTATCGCACTTTAGTGATGTCTTCATGAGGGCAAGTATCAAATAGAACCATGTCATAAGAACTAACTGTTCTTAAGATTGGGGCTATAAGGAGCCCCCAAAATAGACCAGGCTAGGAGGGGCTGTATCTGGAACCCCCCAGGAATGGTGGGGAGTTAGCCATAAAGCTCAGTGGACAGACCTGGAATTGTGTATGCTTTTTTTTTTTTTTTTGGCTAGTTATTTATTTACTTTTTCTCCCTTTTCAATCTTTTGTTTTCTTTTTGTTTTGTCTTGTCTCCGATATTGTTGGTTTGTCTACCTATATAAGAGGCATGTGAAGCAAGCTTGAGGAGAAAACAATGGGACAGACAGTCCTGGAGGGACTTGGGGGTAGGAGGAGGTGGGGGAAGGGAGTTTTGAGCAAACACCACCTTAGACAGGGGAACAACTAGGGAATTAAAATCAACAATGTGGAGGATGTAGGGATTCTGGTGGTGTTAGAGCAACAGCAATCTAGCTGAGAGGAATTATTAAGAGGAAGAAGAAGGGTGAGCATGATGGTGGGGCAGGAGGAAGGCAAAGGAAATAGAGGAAAGATCTAGGAAACAACACTATGGATAGAGGTACATATGCAAATATATTAATCCACATATTTCTATTGCAATACAATGAAGGAGTGGATGGATTTTGGGCCTTTGCTCAAGTGTTCCCTCAACACAGGAACACTTTGTTCTAACAAATGGCATTCTGTGATGCTCACCCTCCCCAATCAATGAAGACAAAATTGGTGTTCAAGAAAATGTGGTGAAGAAAGCTGGTCATGCCCAGCTATAAAATGATTTAGTGTCTGGAGTCTTAAAGCCTTGAAGTTAAGCAAGTGGCCATCTAGCAGAGAAGCAACAAACCCACACGAAGCCTGTGCCATCATGAAGTGTTGACGGGATTAGGTAACAGACATCAGAAGAACCCAAACAAACAAACAAACAAACAAATCATCTTGTTGAGAATGAGGGGAGCGGGAGCAGAGACCCCAGATCTCATCTTGTAGACAATGGGACATCCCCTCAAAGAAGGGTCATCAGGAAGGAATGAGTCAACCAGGGCTCAGTATAGCACCGATGAAGCACCCAATATTCCTCTGATTCCTTGAGGCTTCCTCACCTGCACTATTATGACCCCAGTCCTGCCTTTCAGTTCTGGCTAGACTGGAGCATGTACACTTGTACAGATAAGAGCTCACGACACATGGAATCCAGGTCAGATAAACCCCCCAGGAACAGAAATGGGAGTAGCGATACAGGAGAGTAAGGGAAACATGGGGAGAGTGGGGAGGAAGGGGGAAGCATTCAGAATGATCGACACATAACCTCCCCCGCCACCAAGGGGGAGAAACAACAAGAATTGTGGGGGAAAGGAGACAGCAGCCAGTGTAAGATATGAAAATAATAATAATTTATAGTTAATCAAGGGGTCACAAGGGTGGGAGAGCAGGAGGGAGGGAAAAAGAGGAGCTGATACCAAGGGATCAAATGGAAAGTAAATGTTTAGAAAATAATGATGTCAACAGATGTACAAATATGCTGGATACAAATGATGTACGGATTGGTACGAGAACTGTAAGAGACCCCACTGAAATGATCTTAAAAAAGATTGGGGCTAAAATGAAGTGTGAGTTCCACATCCATTCATATGCTGTATCTATGGTTTATATATGTCTCTTGTTCACCTTAGAAACATCGTTGTCATTTTGTGTTAGAGAAAATTATCAATCATCCCTCTGGGCACTAAGGTCATTTAACTGTTATTGTTAGTTGCCATCCTCAATTCTGACCCAGGCCAACCTTCTGAACATCAGAACAAAACACTGCCTGCTCCTATGCCGTCCTCATAATTGTCCCTAGACTTGAGCCCACTGTTCCAGCCACTGCGTCAATCCATCTTGTTGACAGCTTTCCTCTCTTTCACTGCCCCTCTGCTTTACCAAGCATGATGTCCTTCTCTGGGGACTGGTCTCTCAAGTGTGGGGGACAGCAAAAAAGAGGAAGGCCATTGACAAGATAGATTGACACAGTGGCTGCAACAAGGAGCTCAATGATAACAAGAATTCTAAGCATGGCACAAGATCCGCGAATGTTTCCTTCTGATGTCATAGGGCTGCTATGAGTTGGCACTGACTCAATGGCACCTAACAACGAGAACTCTTAGGAGGAGCCCTAGTGGTGCTGTCAGATAAATATTGGACTGCTAACCCCAAGGTAGGCAGTTCAAACTCACCAGTCACTCCTCAGAAGAAAAAAGAAGTTCTCTGTTTCCATAAAGCTTTATAGCCCCAGAAACCGTATAGGATCACTAAGTGTGTAAAGGACTGCATCGTATGGTTTGTTTTTTAGCTTGTTTGAAAGCACCCATATTTTTTTAATTGATCTTTTAAACCCAGAGAACCTCATCCATAGTAGATATTTTTTGATTCCGCTGTTACCAAGCTGTATTTGGGATTTGAAAAGTCTGATTGCTTTAGGAAGCAAACAACCCAACGCATAATGGATGACGCAACATACAAATTGAGTACTCTTTATTGCTGCTGACAGACAGTGACCGTAGACTCTGCTTGGACTCGTGACAACCATATGTGTAGCAGAAGTGAAAACCTGCCTAGTCCGATGCTGTGAGCTTCATGAGCACTGGTTTATTTAGTCTGGGTTTGTGGCTATCGGGTCAATCCCTCCAGGGAGGAGTTTCTTCATTTCTGTTGACCTTCTACTTTACCAACTACGATGCTCTTTGTAGTCATCGGGATGCCTGGTGCCACGTCCAAAGAATCTGAGCCCAAAGACTTCCTATTCAAATTTCTATGGAGCATTCTGGTAGAATTTCTTCTGAGATGGATTAAATTATTGTGTGTCACTGAGGGACTGGCATCTATTCAGTGAACCCAGCCTCCTCTCATTTGTGGTTTCAGAATCTTTCATTCTCACCAGCTGGGAAAAGAAACAAGCATCCCAGAGCACATGTGGGAGATTTTCTTGAGCCGGACCAAGAAGTGACCTAGATCCCCGCCACTTTCATTCCACTGGCCAAGAGCAACTGCAAGGAAGGCTGGGAAATGTAGACTAAACATGAGCTCAGAGGGGAAGTTAACCGAGTCTGGTGTCCATGCCCCGGTCTCTGTCCCAGTCAGTCCCTATGATCCAGAGCAAGTCATTCAATAGTGGCAAACTTTCGTTTTCTCCCCTGTGTCTCAGAGGAAATTGTGACTGTCTTAAGGCTGGCCGTGGAGGTCAAATTGCATGACAATGGTAAAACCTGTTTTCTCATCTGAAAAACATGTACGTGGACTGAATGGTCTCTTTGGTTCTGCCCACTGCTAACCTGTAATCATCGAAAAGCCCTCCCGCACAAAGGAGACCTTGGCCTATGTTCACTAGCCCATTCTGATTAAGACAGGAGAGGGAAACAGGTGTGTTTTAGAAAAAAAATACTCAGAACTTACTTTTCTCTCACATCATTCACTCAGAACTCTCATTGGGCCATAAAACTTCATCCCCCGCGTAATTTGATTAGTGGAAATTCCATGGAGTTGTATGAGTGAATCTCGGGCAGGTCAGCTACTCGAAGCTTTATCTCACTGCCAAGAAGCTGATTCATAGTGACTGTATAGGACAGGGTAGAACTTCCCTCTCTGGGTTTCCAAGCCTATAACTATTCTCAGGTGGAATAGAAAGCTTTTTTTTCCCCTCCCTCAAAGCAGCTGGTAGGACCTGTAACATATTACCTTCAGACCTCAACTTTATTTTCTATAAAACGAGACCTGGGGTCTGATGCCCTCCAACATTTTACCAACATTCATATTTTATGTATCTAAAGGTCAAATTACAGAAGCCCTAGTGGCATAGTGATTAAGAATTGGGCGGCTAATCACAGGGTCAGCAGTTTGAATGCACCAGGAGAAAGATGGGACTTTCTACTCACACAAAAGTTAGAGTCTCAGAAATCACAGGGGCAATTGTGCCCTGTCCTATAGGGGTGCTCAGATTTGTCATGAACTCCATAGCAGTGAGGTTTTTTTCTGTTTTCGGTTTTTTTAATTAACTAAAAAAAGATGAAGGATCCAATTTGCATAAAAATGCTCACACCCACAAGGAATCACTGCATTTTTTTTGCCAGATCTTCTTGGAATAACTGATTTTTTAATGAAATAGACTTTGTCAGAAGATGGACTTCAGTGAGGCCCTTGGGATGGGGATGGGGAATACTTTGTGAACCAGAAGCCCAGTCACCGCGCAAAACATATCGGCGATCAAGGTAAATGCTTGAATCAGTTGTGACTGAGTGAGTGAGAAAGGCAATGTCTCCTTGCTGCTGGTCAGACTGATGCTAGGGATGACAATTGTCCTCGAGTTGGCGCCTAGTATGTCTACAGACTGTGCACTCCTCCATTTCTTCCCCACGGTGGCCTTGGAAAATCAGTATTGTTTGCCCTATTTGATAAACACCAGAGACTCCGTGTCCACACGATCCACGACTAAGGCCTGGATTTAGCACGGAGCAGTTTCTCTGGCCCGACAGTCAAGGTCTTAGCATTGGAGAAGCGTCTACTCTGTAAGAGGTTGAGGGTGCCGTTCAAGTTCTGTCCTCTGTCACAGCCCACCTCCCCTGTGAATCCTGTGGGTAGCCATCGTTCGCCTTCCAATCACCTAGACGCCTTCTGTGCCACTCTCTTGGCATTTGTCATGCCATGCTCTGAATTGCACTCATAGTATCTTTACGGGAAAGGTCCTCCACCAATAGTTGACTGACACAGCTCTCACCCCACTAAGGGTTTCATCTCAGAGGGAACCTATAGGACAGAGTAGAAGTGCCTCCTCGGGGTTTCCAAGGCTGTAGATCTGTCCTGGAGCAGACTGTTCATCTTCTGCCCATAGGGGGCCTGCTGGAGGGCTCCCACTGCTGACCTTGTGGTCAGCAGCCCAACGCAGAACCCACTACGCCACTAGGGTTCATTTCTATGTAGCAATTAGAACAGGCTATCTGCTGCAGCAAGCCATCTTCCAAGCTCAGTAGCTTAAGACAATAAAGTTGTATTGCTTGCTCGTGGTACGGTCCAACATGAATCAGGAAGAAACAGGTTCACGGCTGCTGTTGTCCACATAGGCATCTTGGGGTTACATATTCTTCTCTCGTGTCCTTGAGAGAATAACAAGAATCCAGAAAAGGCTCACCCTTTAGCTCCCTTGGGCCAGAGGGAGGTGGCATGCCCATCATTTTACTTATGTGCCATTAACAATAGCTCGTTATATGAACCCACCTAGACCCAAGGGGGCTGTGAAGTGCAGCCTCATCTCTCCAGGAGAACATGGATATTGGTGAGCCAAGCACTTGAGGTTTCTGAAATTCAATTTCTTCACCTCTGTAGGAGGGATGACAGGCTGGTTGTGAAACACACAGGAGATGCTTAATGGTCGCTGGTTATTGTGATTATGATGTTGCAACTGACTCGTGTGTCAGTCGAGAACGGAAGTCCCTTTCACTCTCACTGTCCTCTTAAAGCCTCTCAGACCATTTCTGATGGGCCGGAAATCTGGAGGGTTTTGTTTTTTTCAATTTACGTTTATATAATTTAATATTCATAAATAAAGCTGTAAATGATTTTTCTTCATTGTTCAACAGAGTCCATGTAAATTTGATGAATAAAAAAAAAATCAAAATCTTTGACTTGAGAAATATGGAGGTAGGTCTAAGAGATAGAAAACCAAGTTATAAGTGGCTGTCTCTCGGTCCTAAAAAAGGAATGAGGTGCTGACACGTGCCGTTTGGGTGATGCTGGCAACTGGAAAGCAATATGTAAAAGGAAGGAAGGAAAGGAGGGAGGGAGGAAGGAAGGCAGGCAGGCAGGAAGGCAGGCAGGAAGGAAGGAAGGAAGGAAGGAAGGAAGGAAGGAAGGAAGACACAAAGGGCCACACGTTGCAGGATTTCTTTTATATCAAGGGTCAGCAGAGGCAAATCCATAGAGAAAGAGACGAGAGTTGTGGCTGCCACGGGCTGGTCAGACAGAAGGAGGAGCTAAAGGAACATACTGCTTCTTTGGGGCATGATGAAAATGTTCTAGGAAAAAATGATGGTGATGTTTGCAAGGCTCTATTAATATACTAAAAAATCACTGACCTATACTTTCAATGGTTGAATCTTCAGGGGTGTGACTGATGTCTCATTAAAGCTGTTGCTATCAAATCCAGATACTCTTAGGTGGCTCTTGAAGGGCAGGAAGCTCAAGGAAGAGGAGAGAGGTGGTCTCTCTCGGGTCACTTCTGCTTTCCCTTTCCACATTGGCCCCTTGGGGGTCCCTGAACGTTCTCAACCACAACCCCCCTTCCTTTGACATCCTCAAGCCACTCCCTCCCTTCCACAGCCCAGCAGCACCAGAAATGGAGCCCAGCTCAGGTGGAGGCCTTTGGGGCTGGCTGAGCTCCTCTTGGTCTCTGCAGCCTGAGGTCTGAGAAGGTCCCCCCTTTGCCCATCACTGCCTGTTCCGTGCACACCTTGCTCCCCACCCATGGCCCAGAGTCCACAGAAGGCTGGAACCTGGGTCACCATGCCGGGCCTATCCACTAGGGTGTGATCTCTCTCTCTCTTCCCTTGAATTCTGACTTTGTTTTATTTCGACTTTTCTGTTTTTGTTTTTGTTTACATTGTCAAAATTTTAGTTTCCCTCTGGTTTATGAAGTGTAATGCATACAAGGAAAAACAGATCTATGTCATTCCACAGCCCATTTGACCAAAACCCCATCACTACCCCCTACCACCACCTCCATAGGTGGTTTGTTGTTGCTGTTCTTTGTTTCAGTGCTCCCTGCCCACTCTCCCTCTCCCCCCACCCTCTACCCTTGGCTCTCCCCTCCCCCACAAGCCCTGGCCTCATTGTCTTTGAAGTCTTATCCATTGGTGTGAAAAACCTTTTTACTTTTATTTGTTTCCTGGGTAATCACAGTGCTGTGCAATACTTGTCTTTATGAGATTGAATGTGTGCGGATTCTGAGTCTCAGTGCATCATGTGCAGCAGGAAAACTCATTCGTTCCAAAGTTACATCGAAAGGACCGATCAAAAACGTTTCGGATGTCCAAGGTGTGCTTGGAAAAAAGGGTGTATAAAAAAGAGAAGCGGCAAGACATAAAAAGAGAGGAATGTGTAGCTAACTGAGGGTGTTGGTGGCACCAAATGTTTCTTTTCCATCAGTGCCTCCTCCCATGTCTTGTCTTGGGCAAGCCTTCCCAGTGACAAGGATCAGAATTCCCATAATGAGTCACCCACAAGGTGGAGGCAGAACTCATGCTGGTAATTAAACAAGTGACCAGGTTGGGAACACACATCAGACCTACAAGAAGACAGTCACACTATTAATTCTCTCTCTCTCTCTGTTTTTTTTGTTTTTTTTTACAGGAACAGTCACGCATAGATCACCCTTAATCCTCACCTTTGTCAGAAACAGCTCTGACCTAGTTTCTCCCATGAATCACTCCCTTTGAAGGCAGGCCCAGCCCACTGCAGAAACCCAGACCTGCTCCCCTGGCTGTCCACCTGCAGTTTCATCTGCCTCCGCTCTTCCCTCCCGCTTTGTCTGCTCAGCAAGAGGAACGACTCTGATTCCCACAAGGCCCAGGTCTTCACAGCTCCACAGACTTGAAAATGCGATTACACCTGCCTCTAAAAGCACCACCCTCCCCCGCCCCCCCTTACCCCCACACCTTTTCCATTCTTCTTTTCCTCTTCAAACCAAAACCCAACTCAATGTCGGTGTCCCACTCCTAGCGACCCTATAGGACAGATTAGAACCACTCCTTTTAGATTCCTAAGTCTTTGTAAATCTTCATGGGCACAGGCAGCCCCCTCTTTCTCCCACAGTGACCGGCAGGTTGGGATTGCTGATTTTGTGCTTCTTTCCAAGCACCGGAAAAAAGAAAAAGTTATATGTTACAAGGCAGGGTCCTAAGTCTGGGTGAATGTCATTCCTCTATGTTCCCGCGGTAGCTAGGTCCCTATTTGGCTCATAGCACCTGTCCCAAAGATTCCGTTCTCTCCCTTATAAACAATGAATTTCCCTGGAATAGGGAATTTGCCGTTTGTTTCTAGATCCCTAGAACACTAAAAGGAACCCTTGTGGCATAATGGTTGGGCTGCTAACTATACGGTTGGTAGTTCAAAATCACCAAGAGAAAGGAGAGATTTTCTACTCTTGTAAAGAATTACAGTCTTAGGAACCCACAGGGGCAGGCCTGTCCTAGCCTACAGGGCTGACATGGGTCAGAATTGATTCAATGGTAGTGATGTTTCTTAATAGAAAATTTAAAAGGAGCCCTGGTGGTGTAGTGAGTTATCGTGTTGAGCTGCGAACAACAAGCTCTATGGTTTGAGCACACCGGCTGCACCACCCTAGGAGGCTGTCTTCTCCTGTAAAGATTTAACAAACTGGAAGCCAAAGAGGCGATGCTACTTTGTTCTTTCTGGTCACTGTGCATCAAAATCAACTCACTGGCAGTGAGTTGATAGTATTAAAGGAATTTCCCAAATAAAAACTAAACCCTCATTTGTGCCAATGCTATAACCCCCAAATGCCAAACTCACTGTATTGAATCAATTCTGACGCATAGGGACCCTATAGGACAGAGTACAACTGCCCCTGTTGCTTGTGAGGCTATAAATCTTTATGGAAACAGAAAGCCTCATTTTTCTCCTAGAAGCAGCTGGTGGACTCCAACTGCTGCCCTTGTGCTTAGCAGCCTAACACATAACCCATGGCACTACCATGGTTTTTTACTCAATAATCTAAGGACTATCATTATTCAAAGATACGGAAACAACTGTCCACTTGCAATGATAAAAGTTGAGATTTGAAGCACCATCTGTCTAAACTAACCTTTTTTCAAAGGAAGCTGCATTATACATAAATTTTTAGATACAATCAATATGGTAAGCATTCAGAAGACCACTATAAAGTCTATGGCCAGTTGTCACCATCACCCTCCAAGTCCTTACACTCGTGGCTCAATTTCCAGTCAAACAATAGACAGGTCTATAAGGGGAACAATGGCATTAATGAGGTTCACAAACCTTAGACTAATCTACTATTGAGATCAAAGTTAGTATTAGGATATTAGGATTAATAAAAATAGTGAACTTAGGAAGGAAGTGGGATAAGAGATGTTAGAATGTGGGAATTGTAGTCAATGACATGAAATGGATTATGTTTAAGAGGAAGAAGAAGAAAAGAAGGAGGAGGGGGGGCAAAGGAGAAGTCCACTGTAAAAGGCAGTTATGGGAAGAGCTCTTTAATTGTTCCAAGTCTGGGGTAGAAGTTTCCAACAACTTCCACGTGGTCACCACAGCCAAGCTGGAGCCACAAGTAGGGTAAATGTTTTCTGGAAGCAGAGGAAGGAGCATCAAGAGGTCTAGGAAGGAAACCCATGAGGATGAAGATTTGGATGAAGATGCACAGCATCTTCTCCAACCTCCTCCAGAAACTCTCAACTAATGAGTTTAGAGGCACATCTGGAAAGGAAAATAACTTATCTTACTTCTTTCAGGGATTAAAGACTTAGAGCTTATATTCATGATTTCTAAGTCTGATCAAGTTATTAATTCATTCCGAGTCACTTGTTAGTTTGTTTATAAATATTTATTTGCTGGTGAGCCTGGTAGGTAAGCGTTGGATTGATCACCCCAAGATTGGCTGTTGAAAACCACGAGCCATTCTATGGGACAACCGTGAAGTTATCTGCTCCCATAAAGATTACAGCCTCTGAAACCCTGTGGAGGTGGCAGTGGGTACCAGGTGTTGCAATAGCTTCTGATGATCCCCCTACTGCCTCACTTTCCCTACCACTTCATCCTACCCCTCTGGTAACCGTGAAGGGACTTCCAGAATGGAAACACCTGTGCTATGGGCCGTGGAACAGAAAGAGGTAAAGCTATCTCTCATCCCCGAGGATAAATCTAAGGCACCATCAGAGTGATCGCTGTTCCATCTACAGCTGCACTCCTGCTTCCAAGATAAAGCCAAAATATTTGATATGTTGAAGATGGTTTTTGATTTAGGCTTTCTGGTGAACACGGTGTTGACAGGTGCCATCCAGTGCATCCCAGCACATTATGACCTTGTGTACAGCACAACGAAGCGCTGCGGCTCCGGCCCCACCCTCGCGGCCCCACCCTCGCGGTCCTTCTGTACCAGCCCATCCCGGGAGCCACTCTGTCGAGCCGTGTTGTAGAAGCCTTCCCTTTTTCTGATGCCCCTCCGCCTGACCAAGCACGACGGCCCTCTCGGGGTTTTCTCTCTCCTGACAGCACATCCGAAGTACATGAGACGGAGTCACACCCGCTATGCTTCTAAGGAGCGTTTGTTTGTTTCTAATTCACACCCAGAACACATTTCACAATTTGCATAAAGGGCACATTTATTTGAATTAAAATGTTTGCTTTCACATAAAATGATTCTATGGGAATGTACTCTTTCCTTGGGGGTGAAAGTACCCCTGGAAGTTGTAAGAAGTTGCGCATCTCCTGAGAAGTGTTTTGGCAAAACAACTTAGAGTGGAAAGGTAGGGACCATGTGGATAGGAAATTATAAAGGGGCAGATGGGTGGGATTTTGAGACTGGATAGCTTTAATGTATCCCTCCCGATCTACCCTTCTCCACAATGTCTCCTCCCCTGGGAGACTAGAGTCTAATGACTACATCAGGGAGCGCCTCTGGTTTCTGGATTCTTCTTGGGTTCAATCAATAGGGATTGCTTGCATGAAATCAGATGGAAGGGTGTATTAGGCTGGGTTGTGGAGAGAAACATAACAGTAACACTCATATGTGTACAGAAAAAAAACTTTGTATGAAGAAGACACCCCATCCAAGTCCAACTCAAGTTCACGGGTCTGATGCTCCCTGAGCCCTCTTTAGACTCATGTGGTTGCAGGCTGCTGAAGAGGAAAGGAGAAGTGGGAATCAGGGTGGTGGGTGCAGAGTTGCAACGGATCCAAGGTCAGTGGGGGCATGGCATGATACCAAGTTTCCAGGTTGGTTCCCAGTGTCACCAGGCCACATGGGGTCACCCCAGGAGGCAGACACAGAATCCCAGCAAGCAGGAAGGGGGAAGGGCTAGAGAAGGACAATAATGTCAGGGTTCCTCTGGTCTCTGTCAGACCCATAAAAACAACAATAAAGCTCTCAGCCATCGAATCAATGCTGACACGATAGGGCAAAGTAGAAGTCTCCCTGGGAGTGTCTGACTGTAACTCTTAGTAACTAACCCCATCTTTCTCCTGAGAAGCTGCTGGTGGTTTGAAACTGCTGACCACGACCCCACCAGGGCTCCTTGTCATATGCATAAGCCTGTTTGGGGTGTGTGTTTTCAAAAAAATTAATTTGAGTTTTGTTCTACAGGTTTCTCACACTCTGACTGAGACCTTCCAGTCAGATGAGTTTGTAGCTGTAGCTGGGCACTGTCTAGTTCTGGTCACAGGTTAGAGGAGGCTATGTTTCATGTGGGCCATTAGTCCTGGGGATTAATTGCTTCCTTGAATCTTTGATTTTGTCGTTTGCTTGTTTGTTCAACTCTGCTCTGGGCTGGGAGAGACCAATCGTTGTCTCTTAGGTTGCCCACCAGTAGATCTTGTTAGGAAATTCATGAATAAGGAAACTTTGTCTTGTGTGAACAGTTTTATTGGCACATCATTTACATATTTTATACAATTCAATAGTTCAGTCATTCAATCATATCAAGGAGAATTGTACAATCATTACCATATCAATTTTGAACATCCTTCCCACCTCCCAATGCTTAAATTGCCTTTAAAATGGGTTGTGCAATCAGTCAGTTCTTCTAGTGCTCCCTCCCCCAATGAAGAAGCATTTACATTAACATTTCACAAAAGCATTTGATTTAAATATCTTATTCATTGCATTTTTATAGAATGACAGCTTTGTAATTCCAAGTAACTTTCTGAATTTATCTACAAACATGGTCTTGAGATGGTGGTCATGGAATCCTCCCAGAATGCCAAAAAGTTTAATGAGACCACCCAGTCACCCTTTCTTCCTCTTGGTCCATCAAACTTCCTAGTGGAAGTAACCTCCGCACTCGCCGAGAGTAAGCACTGCCCTTTGTGGTTGGCTTACATCATAGGGGTCACACCTTTTCAAATCATACATTCATTAAACCTTTCTGAAATGATCTTAACTGCAATGTGCCATGCTGGGATGCTGGCTTATACATCCTGCACATGATTGTAACTCAAGGATACCAGAAGGACTTGTGTAGACCATTTGACTTCTCGGAGTCTCTGTTTTTCTTACATATAAAGTGGACCAAGTACCCACGCCACTGATATCAACCCATCTACGTGATTGCTAGGTAAACTAGATAAAGTAAAAGGATACATTGGAGTATTACTCGAGACTCTGAAAATATTATGTAACCCTGTCCTTATGTCTCCGCACCCTTAGCCTTCCTTCAACTGTTCTGCTTTGGCAGTTGGCCGGAATGTGGAGCCAATATGCAGAGTAGTCCCATTCCAGAGGACAATAGTACTTCTATCATTTCTATACTTCAGGATTCATAACTAATGTGGGAGGCACGGAGTGTATTGTTTTTAGTTTCTCTCTCTCTGCAATTTTTGCATGAAGCGTACAAAAAAATACATCTTACTTAACAGCCCAGGACAACGTTTCTCAAACATATAGAGCTCTTTCCCAAGAAAAAAATTATATGTGTGTGTATACAGATATGGTATTCTCAGTGTTGATCAAATGTTTTACTATTATATTACTTGAATATGTACATATAAACTGTGTATCCTTTTCTGTATAGGTCTTACACAATTCGAAATCAAAATAAAATTTGCAATTAAATGCAGGAGTTGATATTAAGATAGTAAACTGCTGAGCATAATAGTTTTCAATGTTCTTTTCTTCTTTTAGATACATAGAATAAGCCTGTTCAGATTAGTGCTACAAAGCAAGGGCTACTCTCCATTGGCTGGAAATAATAAGGAATTCCTGAAAGGCTGAGGCAGATGGGATACCAATACCTGGTAAAGCTTAAACCCTGCATACACTCAGGAGAGGCCTGCTCCCATTTGAGAATGTTTGCTCTCAAGGCTAAAGATTGGATACTGGACCAAGAGGGAGCCCTAGAGTTTGGTGGTGGTCAAGGAGACTTCTACACTATCATAGTAGCACCATGAATGTACCTGGACTGTCAACAGAGCAAAGAGATCTGTCTGGGAAAAGCACAACCAGAATGCTCCTTAGAAGCCAGGATGGAGAGACTTCATCTGATGTACTCTGGACATGTTATCAGGAGAGCCCGGGGCCTGGAAAAGGACAGCATGCTTGAGAAAGTCGAGGGGCAGTGAAAAACAACACAACACAGAAAGACCCTGGACAAGATGGATGGGTGGAGTTGCCACAACAATGGGCTCAGACATAGCAATAGTGAGGCTCGTGCAGGAGTGGTGGTGTTTCATTCCATTGTACAAAGGGTCACTGTGAGTTAGAACCGACTCAATGGCACCCAACAACATAATAGAAGAAACCAAATGGTGTGTTCCCACCCACCATTGCTGTGCACATTACACTGGTGAGAGCAGAGGCTGAAAGGTCTGTCCCAAGCCAGGGAGGCAGGAAGACTCAAGGCCCAGAAGGTGAGCCATGCATTGCTCGTCCAGCTAGCCGTGCATCCCCCCTTTGGAAGCTTCAATGTTCCCGTGTGGTGTTGTTGTTGTGAGGTGTCGAGTCAGTACCGACCCATAGCGACCCTACGCACAACAGAAGGAAGCACGACATGGTCCTTGCCATCCTCACAACTGTTACATGCCTCTGACCATGGATGCAGTCACTGTGCCAACCCATCTCATTTCCACCGACAGCCCTGCAAATACCTAAAGATGCTGTGAGTGACATGGTTTTGCCTTCTGGAAGAAAGTCATCTTATCACTGTGTGTGGGAGAAGCCAATGAGTTCAGGAAATCCTGAGAAATAGAGAGGAGTCGTTTGGTATCATTCTCACCAAAAGAGGGACAAATTTTGGCTAAACCTTTAAGTCAATGGATTCCCAAACTCAAATCACACCAAAAGTTATGCAAGATTGTGAGTATGATTATGGACCTCTCCCGGGGATATTTTGCTAACAACAACTACAACAACAACAACAACAATTCACGGAGACATTTTCACATGTTTTCAAACCATCAGTGCTTTGAGAAGACTAGAATGTCTCTGGTCTATCTTGAATTTTATGTGGATGTGTGTGTGCTTGAAGTGGGGGGAGGTGAGTTCCCAATGGGGGTACCCATTGGTTTGGGAAGACACTTATTCCTAGAATAAGTTCATCTCCCAAACTCCCTCATGCATCCTCTTAATCCCCAGGATAGACAGATCCTTAGTGAAGACTTTTCTGAGCAGACTTGATCTTTTTTCTCTTTTAATCCCACTCTTCCTTGAACAGATATTTGTGAAGGTGCTTGTAACTCTGTACAGTGATATCCTTCTATACTCACCTGTCTTCCTGGTCCTCCACAGCTGGACTAAATGTCTCCATCTTGTTTGTACCTTCAGTTCTCCGTAAATTCTTGCTGAGTGCGTGAGGTTAACTGGGCAAGGAAGTAATTCCTAACTGTAATCTGGTTGGTGCTCAGACACTCACAAAGGCAAGAAGTAGGATTCACACAGCGTTTTCAACAATGAATACTTTCAACATCTACTACACATCCATCTTTGAGACTTCAGTTCTGTTCTATATAAAATACCTCTTTTCTTGGTGGTATTTTATCAGCTCCGAGCTAACACCACTGTCAGGTGGGGTACCATTGGCTGCAAATGAGTCCATGAAGGGATTAGAACTTCGCCAATAGTACCTTCTCCCTTAGCAGACAAAACTATTGAGAGAATGATGTAAGTAGAAATAAAAACCATACAATAAGAAGAGACAAAAGCACATTGGGACACACCGTTTTCCCAAGAAGGGGTATGTTGCTCTCGGGACTATCTCTGACAGAGTGTCTTCCGAAACCAATGCAGAGATGTTAAGTCCAAAAATCAGTGTAGATTTCTAATCTCTCCCCAAATGTGAAAGTCATAAAATCGTCACATCAACGAAGGTGGCCAAATAAACCCATACATGCTTGCATTATTAGGCGAGAGAAAACATCCTGGCCTCCAGTCAACCAATAAAGAGAGAAAAGAAATCCAACTCGAAAAGCAGCAGTTCGAAACTACCAGCTGCTCCTCGGGAGAAAGACTAGACTTTCTACTCCTGTAAAGAGTCCAGTTTCAGAAACCCCCGCCGCATCCAATAGGGTCGCGATGAGGTAGCATGGACATGATGGCAGTGAGTTTGGTCTTTTGGTTTGGGGATCGTCAGTTATTTCCTGGCCAATGTACCTGTTAGGTGCCATTCAGTTCGGTTCGCACTCATACTGCCTTGGTCCTGCAAACACACCTCACAATTGTCCTTATGATTGAATCCACTGTTGCAGCCACCATCTCAATCCAGCTTGTCGGGGGTCTTCCTCTGAGACCCCTTTAGAGGAAGAAAGGAGCCCTGGTGGCAGAGTGCTGACAAGTTGGGCTGTGATCTCCAAGGTCAGCTTTTCAAAACCAACAGCAGCTCCATGGGAGAAAGGCGTGGTTTTCTGCTCTTGCAAAGTTACAGTCTGCCCAACGAAGAGGGGCAGTTCTGCCCTGTGCTGTATGCATAGGCTCCAGCTCCGTGAGCGAGCGGAAGAAGAAAACGAAGCCGACCAGCCCTTGGCCTCTCAGTCTCTGCTTCTTTCTCTTTCACCTCAGGAGAAAGCAAACATCAGCAAGCCTTTCTGTCACCTTTCCTCAGTCCCCCAATTCTTGCTGCCACATACCACCACCCCACAGAGTTCTTGGCCAGAAAGGATCCCTGGGATGAATCTCAATGATGAGTTTTTGTCTTGAGAAAGTCTTTAAGGAGAAGAGTACCCATGGCAATTAGCATGAATTTGCTCATTGGTCTCTCATAGCTGGTTATGGAAAGAGTCGCAGTTAACAGAAACTGCTCCGTGGTGTCCCCTGCGTCTCCCCCCCTCCCCCAACACACACCCACATTGATGTGGTACCCAGGGCACGTGCCACACCTGCAAGACCTCAGAAGCACCTTTGGGAGACAAGCATCATTTCTGAGACTCAGTTGGTGCGTGTGCAAAGCACCCATCAATCTTGCCAAACGGGAAGAGGTGTCCATTTATTTTTTATTTATTTATTTTTAATCAATTTATTGGGGCTCATACAATTCATCACAATACATAGATCAATTGTGTAAAGCACATCTATACATTTGTTGCCCTCATCATTCCCAAAATTCGCTTGCCTCTTGGGTTCCCGGAATCCGCTCATTTTCCTTTTTTTTTTCCCCCCTCCCCTTCCCTTCCTCCTCCCCTTTCCCCCATGCACCCTTAATAATTTATAAATTATTATTGTATCCTATATTACACTGTCCGGCGTCTCCCTTCACCCACCCCACTGCGCCCGTCCCCCAGAGAGGAGGCCATACGTGGCTCCCTGTGATCCATTCCCCCTTACTACATCCCCCTTCCCTCCTGGTATCGCCACTGTCACCCCTGGTCCTGGGAGGTTCTTCTGTCCTAGATTCCCTGCGCTTCCAATTCCCATCTGTACCGCTGTGCATCATCTGGTCTAACCAGGTCTGCAAGGCAAAATTGGGGTCCTGGTAGTTGGGGGGAGGAAGCGTTTAAGAACTAGAGGAAGGTTGTGGGTTTCATTATTGCTATACTGAGGTGTCCATTTATGCTGAAACCTCGAGGTAAAAGAGGTCACTACGTCGTTGACCAGGCATCTTTCCTGAGCACTTCATGGACGGAGTCCAGTTCATCATCACACCCAAAGGGCAGAGCGGAAGAGGGTAATTTAGCAGCCGCAAACTCAGGGACCCATTTCTGACCTGTGTCCCCTGACCTTAAGTCCCAACACTCCCTCAACCGCCACTTACCTGGCTCCCCTATTCCTGCTTTTCCAAATAGAAATGCAGACAGGACAATTGTTATCTTCTGATGACAATTACCTTGAGGAAGGATTAACCTCCAGAAAGTTCCCTAATGTTTTGAGAAGGAACCGCTAATCCACTTTCAAATCAAACCAAGCCTAGGAAAATGTGTGGTTTCCACTGCTAATTACCTCTTATTGCCAGGAGATGGCGCTGCTTCTATTTTCTTCTTTGGCATACCCAGACAGCCTTGGAGAAACTACGATAATAATACAAGCGAATAATCCATTTTATTGTACTGTCTTTATTTTTTTTCTTCTTATTCTTTGCCTTCCTTCTCGCCTCCTCCTCTTCTGTCATCACGAACTTCTTCAGGAAACACAGTTTTTCTTTTTCTTTATGCATTTAAGTGCACTTTCATGACAATGATTCAAGGGTGGCTTTGAAAATGAATACGATAGAAGCCCATGGCTCTTCCACTAAAATTAACTCTATTCCTTTGCTGCCTGAGCAGGGGGGATGGGTAGGGAACAGACTTTTAGTAGCATCTGTTACACACTGGGCTGCTAAACCTCATTTTTCTCCAGAGGAGTGGCTTGTGGTTTTAAACCGCTTTCTACTCCTGTGAAGACCTACCATCTCAGGAATCCACAGGGGGTAATTCTACTCTGGCCTATATGGTTGCTGTGAGTCAGAATGGACCCAGTGACAGGAAGCTTGAGGGAGCCACACCCCATTGGTGGGGGAAGGGAAGTGGTAGAATGCTTGACTTGCATGGGAGAGACCCGCGTTCAATTCCTACGCGTCTCCGGTGCTGCCTCTACAACTGCTAGTGGAAGCTGGCGGGTTGCTTAGGTGCTGAACAAGTTTCAGTGGTGCTTCCAGATTACAATGAACTTTGAAGAAAGGCTTGATGTACCTGGAAACACTAAAAACCAACGGAATGCAAAGATAATGGAATTCTCCATGACCGTGTGGGAGCATCTTCATAGTGGCAGGAAAATCAAACTGCCATAAAAAATGAATAACTCACTGCCATCAAGTCGATTCTAACTCCCAGCGAACTTACAGCACAGGATATAACTGCTGATTGTGGAGGCTTTAAACCTTTCGTAGAACAACCTCATCCTTCTCCCTCGGAGTGGCTGATGGATTCCAACCATTGACCTTGTGGTTAGTAGTGAGTACGCATCCTTTGGATCACAATGATTAATTCCTCAGGGGCTCATGCATGTAGTTCAGGACCAGACACCCTTTCCTTCTGTTTGGAATGGGATTGTGTCCAGGCTGGGGTTGACTGGACAACACCTAACTGCGTGCCCATTTGGTAGAGTCTAACGAGGCCACTGCAGGCATGGGGAAAGGGGCAGCACCATAGCCAACAATGAGTTTGTATCACTTCTCAAGGACCCAGTTCAGGAGGCCTCGTGATCACAGCAGACCTATGCCAGGAGATGAAATAATAAAAGGTTAAGTTCAGGCAAGGTAGATAACACCAGGTCTGTGTGGGGTGGGGGAACAGGAGAACACCCTGAAAGAATGAGGAAAATGGGAAAGGCGAGGAGAGGAATTTTATGTGTTTTTCTTTTTTTTCAAGCACTATAATTTAACTGCATTCATTGGCTGAAGTGCCCTATTGTGGGTTTTTTTCTTTCTTTTCTTTATGAAAGGCCCAATTTCTTTCCTCATTCAATTCCTCTGCCCTAGTTTAAAAAGAAGAAGAAGAAGAAATCTGATTGGAATCAAGCACAGCGATAATTTCCATGACAATACCAAGAGTTTCAAAATCAGATTCACAGCCCCTGAGAAGAATTACATTGTGGCTCCTGGAACATTGACTTCATCCAGAAAATTCTACTAAATCATAATCTGGTTTCCAATCAGGCCCCGGCACACAGATAGCCCTTGTCAACAGATGGAAAAATCTTTTGATGGCTTTGATTGGATGGCCGGACCTGCCCTTCTCAGACAGCTTGGCAGCGCCGGATACAAGGAAGTTCAAGATTTTTATTGTGTAATTTAGTTCCTGATTAAGGCTCATAGGCAAGCAGCCTGACTGTGGTTAAATCTTGCTTGTCTTGGCACCCTTCCCAGGCAATAACCAGTTCTCTCGGAATGGAAATTGCCAGTTTTCTTGGTTTGTGTTTTTCATCTGAAGACACTCCTGTGTCGTTTCGTGTCACTCCAGTCTTGGATTTGCATGCTATCTATCAGATGCCACTGGCTAGAGGTGCCTCTTTGTATATCCTGGATTTGTGGGCTAGCTCAGGGAGGTTTCTGTGGGGCTCAGTTCAATGCTCAGAGGGATAGGCATTCTTGTCATTTTCCGGAGTGATCAGTGGGATTGGTAGGAAGACGAACCCCTCATAAGCTCAGGTCTGGTTAAACCTCTGCAAGCCCCGCAACCTCTAGACTTCCAACAACACACACACACACACACACACAGGGGGGGGGGCCGGTCTTCATCAGACATGGATATTCCCAATGCCTATCCAAGCGTTTCATTTCTATCTGCGGCTGGCCCATGGTCACCAAACAATTTCAGCAATGGCTATAGCACCCTGCTCTGTCACACACAGCAGGCCAAGCGTGGGGTGGTGCCAGCTCCTGCCTCTTCTGCACTGACACCTCAAAGAGGGCAGGGTAATATTTGTCACACTGATTTCAACTCAAGTTCCCTGGGTGACACGGCCAGCTGGCACACAGCTACTGACCTAGATGCATGTAAATTTGTGTTAAAGAGAATTAAAAAATTGCTGCAGCAGGACAGCACCAGGAAGCTGCCAGAAAGCCAACCCAGAATCAAAAGAGGACGTGAAACAAGGGGGTAGCCTTGCTGATGTCAGATGCATTGGGGCTCAAAGCAGAGAATACCAGAAAGACGTTTACCTGTGTTTTATTGACGATGCAAAGACTTTTGACAGTGTGGATCATAGCATTATATGTATAACCCTGAGAAGAATGGGAATTTCAGCACATTTCCTTGTGTCATGCAGAACTTGTCCACGGACCAAGAAGCAGTCATCCAAATAGGACAAGGTGAAACTACGTGGTTTAAAATCAGAAAATGCGTGCGTCGGGGCTGTATCATTTCACCATATTCAATCTGTGTGCTGAGCAAATAAACCAAGATGGACTAGATGAACAAGAATTGGAATCAGGATTGGAAGAAGGCTTATGAACAAGCTACAATACGCAGACAGCACAGCCCTGCTCGCGTACTGAATGCGTAATGCGTACTGAAAGCCCTTACGCATTAACATCCAAGACTCCATACCCTTTAGGATGGATCACAACTCAGTGTAATGCAATCCAAATAAATATCTTTTGACCTGGAGCAACAGACGGCATCCTGATAAGTGGGGAAAAGATGGGCATTGTCAAAGATTTCATTTGATTTGAGTCCACTACCCACAGCAGTCAAAACAAACCAACCAATTGCATTGGGCAAATCTGCTGCACAAAGTCTCTCCAAAGAGCAGAACAAGTCCGGTTGAGGACTAAGGTGTGCCTGACCCAAACCCTAGAAGTTTCCATTGCCTCACGCATATGAAAACTACACAATGAAAAAAAAGGACAGCGGGATCATTGATGTCTTTAAATTACGGTGCTGGCAGAGGACCTTCAAAGTGTCCCGGGCTGCCAGAACAAACACATCGGCCTTCAAAGAAGTACAACCAGAATGATGAGACTGGCTCGTGTACTTTGGACACGTTGTCAGGAGAGGGGAGTCCCTAGAAAAGGTCATCATTCTTGGTAAAGTAGAAGGTCAGCCCAAAATCCGACCCTCCACGAGTTGGATTGTCAAAGTGGCTGTAACAAAGACATCCAACCGAACAACAATTGGGAGGATGCTGCAGGGCTAGGCAATGGCTTGTTCTGTTGTACGCAGAGCCACTAAGAGTCTGAACCCATGGGAAGGCCCCTAACAACTGCACTAACCTAGAGGTTGGAAGTCTGAGCCCACCTTTCAGTGATGCCCAAGGAAGGCCTGGCACTCTGTTTGCACGAAGCTCACCGACAGGAAAACCCTATGGAGCAGTTCTCCCATGGAACGTATGGGCTGACCCTGAGGCCGAATCAACTCAAGGATGATAGATGTGGGTTCATTTGTCTATTTTATTTTAATTGACATCCTGATACCACTCACCACTCATTAGCCGGTGCTCATTATCCAAGCCTCTTATCCTCTCCTCTAAAGAGGCCTGGTGGCCCTGTGGGTTAGGCGTGGGGCAGCTAACCATAAGGTTTGTTGTTCACGCCCACTAGGTGCTCCACCAAAGGAAGATGAGGCTGTCTGATCCAAGAAAGGATCGGCCTGGCTGCACTTCGCCCAGGACAGACTTGTGTGTTCTTCTGTGGCTTTATGGTATACTCATTATTCTTTGTCAACACCATCACCCAAAAGAGATCCATGCTTTGGTAATTCTTTCTTCATTGTGGAGTTTGGGGCATACATATGAGGCGATTGACAAGACCCTACCTGTAGTTGCTATGGGCATACCTTACTCTCCTCCAAGTGACACTTTTGAGCACTTGGAAGAGGGCTTTTGCCGTGGATTTTTGGATTTTGCTTGGTCTCTTGACTGCTGCCATTATGGCCACTGATTGTGGATCCAAGTAAAATGAACTTTTTGAAAACTTCAGTCTTTCCTCCACTTAGTATGCTTTTGCAGATTGGTTAGCTGTGGCGAGTTTAGTGTTCTTATGTGGAGATATAATCTGCCCTAAAGGTTTTGATCTTCATCCATACATGCTTCATGTCTTCTTTGCTTTCAGCAAGGAGTGTGTGTCATCTGCTCATCGCAGGTCGCTAATAAGTCTTCCTTCAACCCGCATGCCTCATCCTTCATGTAGTTTAGCTTCTCGGGTGATCTGTTCAGCAGAGATTGAATTGGTATGGCAAAAGGAAGCAGCCCTGACATGTGCCTGATTTTAAACCATGCACCACCTCCTTGTACTATTGAAACAACTGGCTCTTGGTCTATGGATCGGTTCCACGTGAGCAGAATTCAGAGCTACCGAATTCTCAGTCCTCACCATGATGTGTCATGATCCACATTCATTGTCCATGCAAGGTGTTGGACTGGGTGATCAAAGAAAGGATTCAGCACTCATGGCTCTGTAAGTCAGGGCAGAACTGCCCCCATACTGTTTCCAAGGTTCAATGCTGACAGAACAGATGGTCACAGCTTTCCCTCATGAAGCAGCTGCTGGTTCAACTCAACAGTTTTTCAGTTGGCAGCTGAGTGTTTAACTGTTGTTCCACCAGGGCTCCAGAACAATTAGGAGCCCCTGCAGCACAGTGATTAAAATTCTCCGCTTCTAACTACAGGGCTGGTGGTTTGAACTCACCAGCTGCCCTGCTTCTTTAAATATTGACAACTTAGAAACCCTATGGTGCAATTCTACTCAGAGTCCCCACGACTCATCATGATAGCAGGGAGAATAATTAGGAACTGACTCAATGGCAGCTGGTTTGATGTGTTTCCAATAACCCGGAAAATCTGGTGCCCGTGAGAGACTCTCCATGAAGGGTTTTGCATCTAAGGCAACCTTTGATACAAGGATAGAAGGCTTGCAAGTGGAGAGGATGGTAAAAACCATTCGCCATAGAGGGTACCCTATGAGCAAAGCTCTGAAAACACAGTGTTAGGCAGGGTTCTCTAGAGAAACAACACCAAGACACTTATGATTTTATACACACACACACACACACACACACAGAGTGAGAAGGAATATAACCGCTAATTAGTCCACACAGCAGTACAGAGGGCTCAGTTCAACTCAATTTTGTGGAACAGTTAATATACTGCAAATCCTTCAACTCACATGGACTGCCAGGTCCAAGGTCAAGGAAGCAGACGGTGGAGCCTTCCCTTGGGCAAGACAGGCAGAGTCTGCTGCAGACAGCAGAGTGGGTCAGCAACAGTAAGCAGCACAGGAGCTTAGTGAAGCAGGCCCCAATGGGATCTGGAAGCTGGGACGGGATGCTTCAGCTTCAAGCTTCAATGATGTACGCAAAAGCAGCATGGTGAAGCACGTCTCGAAGGAGCCTCAAGCGCTAGCAATACAATCCAGGTGGCTTGGCAAGCAGGTGGTGCAGCTCACGAGCTCCAGCAGCAGCACACTGGTCCCATCACCAGGGAGGAAGAGGAAGATGGGCTACCGGTGTCTCTATTGATCTCGGTCGCCCTCCAATCAAGCTGTGACCTGATTAAACTCCACCTACATGTTCCTATTGGCCTCATTGGCACAATAAACCTAACTATCACGCACATTATACCTAGAAATTGAATAGTGATTCCTTCACCATTTAGATAGGACAAAAGGATACTACATCAAGAAGGGGATCAAGTTGATTCAATAAAGGTGTCTGGAGATTTTAAGCCTGGAGAAGGCAATGGATGTGTGCAGAGTAGTATTCTAAGACAATTAATGAAGCTATAAAAGATAGGGAGATGCCCTAGTGGCATAGTGGGTAATGTGTTGCACTGCTAACCACAAAGTTAACAGTTCGAAACCACCAGCTACTCCGTGGGGCAAAGATGAACTTTCTATACCCACAAGAGTTACAGTCTCAGAAACCCATCAAAACAGTTCTATGCGCTCCTATCGGATTACTATGAGTCAGAATGGACTCTGTGGAAGTGAGCATAAAGTACAGGATGAAGGAAGGAATAAGGGAAATCAATTAGATGGTATGTGCAGAACTCTACAAAGGAAAATCCAACAAGCTTCTAGGTAAGCAAATGTTACGAACAAACCAACCAACTGCAGAGACTCGACACCGTTGTGCCTGAGGAAACAAACAATTAAAAACCGAGAGTGGGGACGTGTCTCTCTTAGGTGGAAAGCATATGTGCCAGGAAAAGACCACGGTGGCTGCCGGTCTTGCCTGATGTTTGGGCTGGGCTGGTCGCATGCCTGTGGTTTGGCCTGATCCATCCGTGTTGGGCTCCCCAGCTGGATTTTGAGTGCGGACAGCTCAACACTGAACTATGTGGATGGACTCAGAGCATCATCCCAACCAACGTCTGTAGTAAACCCTGTCAACATTAACCACCAGGTCCCCCTTTAGACCAGGACTTGAATCCCCAGTCACCTCACTCTCCTCCCCAAACACGGCAAACAACTTCAATGGTCACCCCGACCATGGCTGCACTGGTCTCCTAAGGCTGCCGTAACAACTGACCTCAAAGCGAGCAGCAGAAAACCAACATAAATGTGTTCTGTCAGTCTGGAGGCTAGACGCCACACATAGAGATGTCCACAGGGCTGTACTCCCTCTAGAGACTGCAGGGAAGTATCAGTCCTTGTCTCCTCACAGTGCCCGGCGGTTGTCAGCGATCCTTGGCTTATGAGCACAGTACTCTAATCTCTACCTCTGGCTTCACCTCCTCGTCTCCTTGCCGCCTCTCTGTGCTCCGTCCTCTGTCTATAAAGCTACCAGTCATATAGATCTAAGTCTCGCTCTGAACCAGAAGGACCTTACCTTAAATACATGTGCAAGGACCCTACTTCTAAGTAAGGGGGCATCGTGAGGTCCTGGTGAACATGAGTTCGGGAAGGGGGACACTTGTTACTACTAGATGGCTTAAATCTCTTGTCCTTCATTTCTTGCTGAATCCGAACTGATACATTTTTGCTTCTAAGAGTAATATAGACACATGCAGAGTGCACTTCCCAAGTATAGTACCAGTTACTGTGCTATGCAATTTTGGGGTCTTATTTTAGTTTAACATCACTACCATTGGAAGAGGTCATTGAGGGTAAAAAGAGATGAAATAATATGCCCAAAGTCTGAGAGCTAGAAATGGCAAATTAATATTTGAATCCTGGAGTCTACCTGTGGGCCCCTCCTTTTAGCTACCACATAATATGAGGGTTAATGAATAAGCAGGTGCATTTCTTGACCATTTCTCTCCAAGGTAGTTTCCAATGTTCTTAAAACGTGTTCTTAGTAAGCCCACATGATTGTTCTGTGTCCTTTAAGAAAATCTATCAAGTTAGTACTTTTGAATAATTAAAAAAAATTGCCATCACTTTGCGAGCTGGCCTCTCTGTCTTGAATTGAACTGGCCCTGGAAATTTCCTTTGAAAGCCACTGTTTTGATGAGGCCTTGACCCAACCAAGACAAGCGTGTTCCTGAAAGAACTTGTCTGCAACCATCCACTAAATGCAGAAACTTATTTAAACATGCTTTATTTGGAACAAACACACGCATGTATGAACTGGAACTGCAGTAGCAATATTTTTTTCTTGTGTAAAGTTTTATTGACACTTAATCCACATATCACACAATTCAATATTTCAATGGTATCAAGCGGGTTTGTAAAATCATCACCATAATCAATTTTAGAATATTTTCTCCCTCTACCTCTTCCTCCACCCCCCTGGTTAAATCACCCTTAAAATGAGTTGTGTAACCACCACAGTCCTTTTTGACTACCTCGTGTATGTGGTTTCTAGAGTCAGTTTTTCTCACCAGGACTTGACAATCTGCTGGACAGCACGGACTCTGAGTATGTGGACACACACCCATGGCCATCGAGTCCATTCTAACTCACAGCAACCCGACAGGACAAGGTAGAAGTGCCCTTGTGGATTTTCCAGATTGTGACTCTTTCCAGCAGTAGAAAGCTCCGTCGTTCTCCCCAGGAGCAGTTGGTGGTTTTGAATTGCTGACCAACAAGTGACCCACTGGCCCACCAGGGGAGGGATCAATAACAGATTCAAGTTATTCCTCTCAGGGTAAGATAGATTGTGCTGCAAAAACTTAGATTTTGCTTGAGGTTGGTTTCTTGCTTCCATAACATTGGAGCTCTGATCCACACAGTCCCTCAGGGACTCAGGCTGATGGTGCAGCAACTCTCTTCTAGCTGCTATTTCGCCACTTAGAGAAAGCAGTACCCTGAAGATCTTGCACATGAATTGAATGCTCGGCTGATAGCACCTTATCGAACTCCTGCTCACTACATATTGGTTTGAACAGGCCACACATGGCTCTCTCCAACCTCCGGGACCCAGCGGGTACCATTTCATATGTACCGGAAAGGCAACCAAACCAAATGCCACTGAGTCAATTCCGAATCCTAGTGACCCCTGGTGAGTCAGAGTATGCATATGTTCCATAGGGTCTCCAACGACAGAATTTTGGACTGGTAGATGATGCCTCTTAAGGAACTTCACCCTCTCTGGGTTACCAGTAGAGCACTTAACTACTTGCATCACTGGGACATTTTTAGAAAGTAGCATCCTGATGGTCCAAGCTCCCTCCATTGACCTGCAGAGGTACTGCATGTTAACTCTTCCTGCACTGATGCAGTCACCTGCCTCTCCCACATGTGAAGAAAGGATCTACCATTGAAACACAATGCTTATCTATAAAATTAAATGTTCTTGTATTTAATGAGATTAAATGTTCCAGTGTATGAAGGGCAGGGGAGCTTAGTCTGTAGTCTAGAACATCATTCATAACATCATAGGGTTTCAGCCTCTCCCTGCCAGTTTGGCCTGCTTTGCCAGCTCTAATGTCCCCATCCCAAAGACAGGCTGCATGCACCACGGGGCTGAGCTGTGTCCTGCTCTGTTTGCCACACAGATCCTTCATCTTCTGGCTGGCATCTGGCCCTCAGGCTAGAAGTGGTGGAGCATCTTCTGTTGAGTCATCCTGCCTGCCCTGCCCCGTCTGGCCTCCTCTGGCTGGTGTGACTGAGGAAACCAGCCTTCAGGTTGCTAGCAGGAAGGGCCAGTTCCTCTGGGGCTGTTGATGAGAAAGACAGAGAGAGAGAGAGAGAGAGAGAGAGAGACAGACAGAGACAGACAGACAGAGAGAGAGAGAGAGAGAGAGAGAGAGAGAGAGAGAGAGAGAGTGTGTTAGTTTTCTTTTGGGCAGGTGGGTAAAAAAATTCTTCCAAAAAACAATGGAGGTTTTTTCATGGACCTGGGGGGGACTGTTAGCCAAACCAGAACAGTGAGCAGAACAGGACTATTGTCATTGGGCTTTGTGTGCTTCTGTTGTCTCAGCTGGAGGCAGTGGCTGGGAAGGGCCTGGGCTCTGCACCCCTTTGGTGATGTGCCCTGGGAGAGGTTGTTAGCTTCTCTGCTTCACTTCCACAGCTGCACAAGCTGGATCATAATAATCACCAACCTTTGTTTGAACAACTCGTATATGCCTGGCTCATTCCCAAGCTTTCAGAACATCCTCCCATTCAATTCTCCCCAGTGTATGGGTTAGGCTCTATTTCTACTCCTGGGCAAATGGTGAGGAAACCATCTCTCAGAGACCTTAAGGCATTCCTGTGAGGAAATAGGGGTGGGAGTGTACTGGAGCATGTTGGGACCTATTCTCCCACTGGGTGCCCCTGGAAGCAATGTGCAGAGGGATACATCCAGCTGTGAAGTTCACCCTCAGCAGGTGTGCGATAAGGGGGTCTTCCCCAATGACATTACCACTCTAGATTCCTGTAAGCTACCACCCACTGAAATAGGTCTGCCTAATGTGGTGGCTTATGTGTTACTGTGATGCTGGAAGCTGCCAATGATGTTTCCATCAGAACCGCCGCTTCCAAAGGGATTGACTGGGCCAGTACAATTCAAAGCAGAGAGCCCAACTCAGAAACTTTAGCGATTTTTTTTTTGTGGCAGGGGTGGTGGTGGGGGGGAGTGTTGCAAGAGCAAGGGTGAAGAGGTAAAGAGACAGAATCATGATGGATTTTCTCAAAAGGTGCAGGATGATCATGGGACTTACTTAATTTTTTGTTTTGTTTTGTTTTCCTGAATGATTTTTTATCCTGTATTTTTTAAAAACTGTTTTATTCGCACTTCATCTGCATGTCATACAATTCAATAATTCAATCATATCAAGAAGAGTTGTATAATTATCACCAGTCAATTCTAGAACATTTTCTTCTTCCTTGTACTCATTGTTATTCGTGTAATTATTTTTTTCCTAATTGTGCCCAAAATATACACAATAAAACACTCCAATTCCACAACTTCTACATGTGTAATTTAGTGCCACTTATTCTACTCTTTGGGTTGTAAAACTGTTATTTATATCCTTTTCCAAATCATTGCACCCACTAACATAAACTCAACGACTCCTAAGAAACAACCCTTTCTCCTTCACCCGGTAACCATTGCTCAAGATTTCTCCTTCTCCTTCTTCTTCTTCTTCTTGTTGCTTTAGTAGTTTTCGTGATCTGATATTCACACATCATATGCTCCATGGTTAGTGCAGTGCTACCTGCTGCTGTACGGTGCCGTCATGAATTGGAACCAATAGGCTGTCACATCACAGCAATGATTCTTTAAATAAACTGTCATTATTCATTTCTTTGTATTACTTATTTTATTTGTTCTCCAAAAGCAAGCAACGTCAACCACAAACCATAACAATGCTGGCTTGCCTGGATGATGTTGGCCATCAAGTAGCCGCTCTATCTTGCCTCTCAGCAGGTGCAGCTCTTATAACCAGTGGGGCGGGGACACACACACATTTACCAGTTGCTGTCATGCGTATGCCAACTCCTGTTAGCCCCATGGATGTCAAGGTCACAGAACCCCACAAGATTCTAGAGCGTATGACCTTATGGAAGCAGGTCATGAGACTCTTCTCCCGAAGAGACAGACTTCACGCTGGTTACCTTCACTTCTGAAAAGTCCTGGGGCACCTGGTTTTTGAAGCAGACTAGTCTCCAGCCTCTAGGATGCGAAGGGGAAGGTTGTTAAACATCTGATACATTCCAGTTATAATGGCATTGGAAATGTCGCTGATGTGTGAAGCCTACTTATTTTTAACCCATAAGGAGCAGATGCACATAGCTCCTTGTCTCCATTGTAAGTTGGTGATCCATTGACAACAGCTCATGAGGGCCGTCAGGCAGGCATGTTGCCCAGCCCCGGGTCATCCATAGGAGCCCTGGTGGTGCAGTGGTTACAAGATGGGCTGCTAGCTTCAAGGCCAGCCGTCAGAAATCACCTGGTGCTCCACAGGGGAAAAAAAAGAATGAGCCTTTGTGCTCCCATCGAGTTACAGCCTCAGACACCCACAGGGAGGTTCTACCCTGTCAGGTTGTCGGGAGTCAGAATCGACTGGCCATCATTCCATGGCCAGCAAGATCTTATTCCAACCAACTCGGGGTTACGTTTCTTTCTGTTTTCTTGACTTTTGATTGCGTTCTGGGTAGAAGTATTCCGAGCAGATCAGCAGGTGAACGTTCAATATTCCGTACACATTTCACTTCATCTTACCCACGGTAGTTCCCTCAATGCAACACCCCGTTCCCCACTTGCTCCCTCTGGCTCCTGGCTCCAATCCTCCTTCCCTCCTAGCCCTTCTGAGCCCCGGCCTTGGGCAAATGCTGCCCCCTTGACCTCACATGACTGATTCTTCTAAGACAGTGGCTCTCAACCTGTGGGTTGCAACCCTTTGGGGGACAAACAACCCTTTTACAGGGGTCACCCGATTCATAACAAGCAAAATTATACTTATGAAGTAGCAAAGAATATAATGTCATGGTTGCCGGGGGGTCACCCCAGCATGAGGAACTGTATGACACTAGGAAGTTTGACAACCACTGAGGCGTGCAGACCTCACTGGTGGTATTGTTCCCCTGTGGACCGAGGTTTGGATAGAACTTGAGTCCAGGAGGTGAGTTCAGATCCAGCCCTGAAGGGTGGCTAAGGGGTTCCACCGGTCTCTACTCAACCAGTTTCCCTACCCCCTTTCATGATGCTGAATGTTGCTCCAATCCATGGCCTTACAGTACCACAGATCCCTCTAGTACTTTCCTAAAGCTGTCTCAAAGGAGAATTCTGACTCCCCATCACCCCTTTTTCTGTCTGCCAGAAACCAACCCAAGAAGCTGAGCTCACACTTGGTCATTGTCAAAAATCAAAACCGGGAGGACGTAGGTGCTCATCACTACCCTGGGCTAATTTTTTTTTTTTTAATGGAAAAGAGGCAAGTGATCCAGTTTGCTTCGGGAAGTCATAGGGTACACGCCTCCCCTGCGGAGCCAATGTCAGTTCCCTTTGTAAAGTGCGGGGTGTTGGATTGGCAAGGTGCGCAGCTCGGAGCCCCTGAGCCTGCTGCCATGCAGGGAACCGCTAGAGCCATTGTGAGCCCATTCATCTCCCGCTCCAGCTGAGGTTTGGCCCTTTCTTGTTCTGTTCTGTTCCGTGTGGTATTCACGATTCCTTCACAGAGAGCTATGTCAGGGCTGGGAAATGCGTTGTGAGTGATGCCCTCGCAGGGCCACCATCTGGCCCATCGCCATCTTGCGCAGGGAAACAGAGGATGTTCTGCAGCCCAGATGCTGGGGCAGCTCGGGGCACACGAATGGCTCCAGCAAGGAACCCACGCGCCAGCGTGTGTCATGAACGCACCTGGTGCCCCTCTCGGAGTTCCAGTCCGGCCTGTTTTCACGTGGGCCGGCTTTCCTTTTTTCATCGGTGGATGTTTCCCCCCACTTGTGGGGAGGGAGCAGAAGCCTGCAGCTTGAATCATCTCCAACCTCTTCAGCAGTGAATCAGCCCCTGTCACCGGGTTGGTAAAAATGAGAGTGTTTGCGTGTGTCCA
>NW_022111370.1:8394261-8396031 GCF_000313985.2 Echinops telfairi
TTGTTGCTTCTGAGCTAGATGGCCACTGGTTTACCTTCAAGCCTTTAAGACCCCAGATGCTATTATCTTTTGATAGCCGGGCACTATCAGCTTTCTTCATAGGGTCCCCTCTTCAAAAAGTCCATTGGGCATACACTGGGTTGATAATCTAAAGGCCAGTAGTTCCAAACCACCAGCTGCTTCACGGGAGAAAGATGAGACTTTTCACTCCTATTGAGTTCCCGTCTCAGAAACCCACAGGGACACGTCTACTCTGTCCTAGAGGGTCACTAGAGTTGGAATGAACTCAAAAGCAGTGAGTTTGATTTTTTGTTGTTGACTTCTTTGTCAGAAATAAAATGACTCAGCACACCCCTGGCAATTAAATACATTTGTGATATGGCCTATAATTCAGGATTAACTGTAGGCGCCTGCATTTGCTGCCTCCCTGGATCATTCCAGCCCCCCCCCCACCTGGAGGGGGCAGTATCACGTTAGCAAACACTGGTGTAGACCCTAACCCTTATAATGGTAGAAGGGATCCCTGGTGGCGTTCTGGCTTAAGCATTGGTCTACGAACCACAAACACACCAGCCACTCTGCAGCAGAGATGTGTCTGTCTGCTTCCATAAAAATGTACTCTTGGAAACCCCAGTGAGCAGTTCGACAATATCTTTTTGGGTGCCTATGAGTGGCACTGGTGGGTATCATAGGGACCCTAAGGGGCAGAGTAGACCTGCCCCCACAGGGTGTCGAAGGCTATAAACTTTCTGGAAGCAGACCGACTTAGTTTGCTCCCGTGCCACAACGGATGGGTAGAAACCACCGGCCTTTCGATTAGCAGTTAAACACTTAACCGCTACCTTACCCAGGATCCTCTGGTTGGGAATTGATTTGAAGGCAATGGATTTGATTTCTTTGTGGTTGGTTGGCTGTTTGCTTGATTTGAAACAACAGCAAAATCCCTCCCTGTTGTGGAGTTGATTCCAACTCATAGTGAACCTATAGGACTGGGTAGAACTGTCGCTACTGGTTTCTGAGACGAAGTCTTTATGGGAGTGGACTGTCTCATCTTTCTCCTGTGGAGCAGCTGGTAGTTTTGAGCTGCTGACCTTGTGGTTAGAGACCCCACAGGTAACCCCCAACACCAGCAGAGTTCCAGTTGTTTGAAACCTATGGAAATAGCCTCAGTTGCAATATGGTTTTCATGACAACGCTAAAGAGCTTAGAATCATGTTTTATTTAGATGATCTAGAAGATGGGGTTTCTAATTTAGCGTAGATGCAGGAAAGGCTGGAGGCTTTTGAGGTGATGTGACGGGGTGGATCTGGTTTCCTCAGCGGCAGTTCCTGGATGTTTGAGATCCAGAGACTGGGAATGGCATGGATTTATTTGTGTTTCCTAAAATAAGTTCTGTAAACCTTAATGCTTGTACCTGTGTATGTCATCCTACTTTGGAATAGGGCTACTTTGTTATGTCAATGAGGTCATAGCCATGCAGGTTGTGTTTTGAGTCCATTGCTGTTGAGATATAAATAGAACAGGTTAGCCAAGGGAGCAAGAAAGTCTCCCTGTTTTTCAACAACCTTCTGCTTTATGAAGCACGGTGTCCTTTTTGAGATCCCTTGACTCCAAATTCACTGCCATCAGGGCAGTTCCACTCAGAGCAACCTATTAGATTAAAACTGCCCTCAGTGGGTTTCCGAAGCTATAAATCTGTATTGGAGCAGAAAGCCTCATCTTTCTCTGGGGGAGTGTTTGGTGAGTTAGAACGTCTGACCTTGAGGCTAG
>NW_022111370.1:8396318-8441536 GCF_000313985.2 Echinops telfairi
TGGCAGTTCCATTCTTATTCCCCTGTGCCACTGTCACTTGTACATGAAAATAGCAACATTGCAGGCAGCAATTAAGGTTTCCAAAGGCCCTCGAATATCATCAGGGGCTTGTCACCACCTTCCTCCAGCTCCAGGATGAATGGCTCCCAATTGTCCCTTATCACATTGAAACTCCTTATCATAGGTGGTAGCATCCTTTGCTAATTGACTCCCACTTACCTAATTCATCTCTTATTCTGAAGCACTTTCTCCCTTCGTCTGGGTACTGGTTCCAAAGCCTTGTAATTGCCAGCTCTCTTCAAATCAGTTCTATTCAAAGTATCTGTCTTGGGTGTCTGCTCCTGAGCCAGGCCCTGGTAGCAGGGGAGGCAGTTAGCTGTATGAATCAGATGTCACAGATGTGATAATGCAGGAAACGTTACTCAGTGTCTCAGTGAAGAGGCGTTAGTTTGACTCTTGGTAGAATTTTCAGAGCTGAATCATCTTGGGTAAGCTGCATAAACTCTTCAACCTCCACTGAATAAATTTGGGGGTAAAATGGAACTAATAATGTAGAGTTTCTGTAACAATTTGGTGAGGTTTTATTTCTCATCTATCCATCCATCCATCCATCCATTTATCCATTTATCAGTCATTCATCAAACTAGAATCTCTGGTGGAACAAATGGTTAATGTCCTCAGTTGCTAACCGAAAGGGTTGCAGTTCCCGTACACCCATGGGCACCTTGAGAAATGCTTGATGATGCATGTCCAAAGCAATCAGCCATTGAAATCTTATGGAGAACAGTTGTTCTCTGATAAGAGATCACACTGAGTCTGAGTTGCTTTGACAGCACCTGGATTGTGTTTGACCACAAACTGAAAGGCTGGTCATGATCTATCCCTATATTACAGTCCAGAAAACCCAACATGACAGTGCTATTCTGGTTTGGCCACTCAACAACCTCTGAATATCCTTCATGGCTTTCTTAGGGAAAAGGAGGTCCAAGTCCATGGGCAGGAAGGATTGCCCACATTCAGGGGGAGGGAAGGTGCATGTTGCTCACATTGTCCCTTCACTAGCCTTTACTGGAGCATCCCGTCAGTCTTGCCACACAGCCCCTCGGTGCGCCCATCTCTTGAGAATGAACAATCCAGGGCTTCCAAGTCTATGAAAGCTATGCCTGGTCTCTGACCTTGACCTAAGACTGCAGCTACTGTTCATCATTCACCCACTGACCCACCATCACCCAGGTAGCCTCCCTCACCTTCTCCTGTGCCTGCTCAGGAGTGGGCCACATGGAAGCATAAGGGGTACCCCGGTGTCGATCAGCTGACAGGGTCTGTGAGCCCTAGGCACACAAGGGTTGCTTCTCAGGGCTCCTTCTGAGTTTCGCACATTCCAGCCCTGCCACCCATCAGGGCTGGGGGATGAGACCAGGCCCTGGGGTTCTACTTCTTCCCAGAGAAAGGACCACCTTCAGAACACTGACTGCAACTGCTCCAGCCTCAGCCCCTTATGACCCCCCAGGACCTCACTGGCAATGTCCCATCCCTGCTGACCCCCCTCCAGCCCTCCCCTCCCTTGTCCTGGCACCTGGCAGCTCAGGCAGGCTGTGACACACCTCCTGTCCAAGACAGGGAAACTGTGTGATACACCTTTCCTTTCTACACACCAGACTCCCTCATCAGCAACCCCCATCAGAGAACAGAGCACTCATGACTGCCAACCACACGTCATTAATGTGCAAACTAGGCAAGTGTTGTTGTTGGGGGGTTGGGGGGGGGGCGCGGTGACATGCCCTTCAGTCCATTCCACCTCACAGAACAGAATGAAACACTAGCTAGCTCGGCTCCCTCCTCATAATGGTTGCCAGTGTTGCATGCTAGTAATTGCTGCATCACAATGAGGGTCTTCCTCTTTTCCACTCACCCTCCACCAAGTATAATGTGCTTTTCTAGGCACTGGTCTCTCCTGATGGCATAGTGGTTACGAGTTGGGCCGCAAGCTTCAAGGTTAGCAGCTCAAAACCACCAGTCCCTCTGAGGGAAAAAGATGGGGCTTTCTATTCCAGTAACGAGGGCTTTCTATTCCAGTAACGAGTTACAGTCTCAGGGACTCACAAGGTCATTTCTACTCTGTCCAATAGGGTCACTATGAGTTGCCATCAACTCGATGACAGTGAGCTTGGTTTGCGTTTTCCTTTGGTCTCTCCTGATATCATGTTCAAAGTACATGAGACAAGCTCTCAACATCCTTGCTTCTAGGGAGCATTCTGGCTATATTTCCTCTAAGACAGAGTGCTTAGTTCCCAGTACTTTCCATTTTCTTCCTCACCACTTTAATTCAAATACATCCATTGCTCTGGTCTTTCATATTCCTTGTCCAACATTCACAAGCATGCGAGGCAGTTGAAAGGGCCATGGTTTGGACCAGGTGCACCTTAGTCATCAAAGTGATGACCTTGCTCTTTAACACCATAAAGAGGTTTTCTGTAGCAGATTTGCCCAATGTGGTATTGAGAGTGTTAAGGTTTATTGTGCCAACCTGGCTGATAAACATGTGGGATTAATTGAAGGTTGGAGAGATAAAATGGCTTGGTGAGCCTCACCTTTCTCTTTCTTGGGTCTCTTGCTCTCTGATGGTCGGACCAGGGTGCAGCTGCCTTAGCTAGTTCCCTGCTTCAGCTGGAAAGGCTCACTTCCTGTGAGATATTCCTGAGGAGAAGCCACATGGACCTACCCCAATGCAGCCCTGGGTGCTGGAGCAGCCACGTGGAGACCACTGCCAGCTCTGAGATGCTTACACACTCACTGATTAGGTTTTCCTCCTGCAGTCGGTGTCATTGTGTATGTTTTTTGAGATTGAGGAGGACTTTGTAGATCGGTATAGGACATATGGGCTAATGTTGGACTATGGGCTTGGACAGTACTTGGTTGGTATGCTTTCTTAATGTACACTTACCCTTTATATAAAACCCTCTCTTATATACATGTGCATTTCTGTGGATTTGTTTCTCTAGTCTACCTAAACTAACACAAGTGTGTTGCTTGATTTCTTGACTGCTGCTTCCATAAAATAGGTTTTAAGAACCAGCATGAATTACTGAGCATGAATGATGATTGGCCATGTCTGATACAACCACTCTGCAGATGAGGAGATCATTGAGTCGCGTGTTTTCTTTTGAGTGAAACATGAGAGGAAAGAGGGAGTTCAAGTGGAGTGAGCTACCTGGGCAGAAACAAGGAGACAGGAAACAGGGGCATATTCCAGGAACAGTCAGTACACTGGGAGCCCTGGTTTCCATGAAGGATGGAGGTGGGGTGGTGAAAATGGTGGAGAATGGCCCTAGAAAGCTGCAGTTGGTCAACACTCACCGAGGCCCCACCTCCCTGATGTCACAAGATGCTCTCCACCTCTTCTGTACTGTGTGGTATCTGCCCTCCTTGATATTGCTCAGACTCACCTTTCCAGCTGTGCAGCTACTAGCAACTGCTCAGACTGGTTAACTGCCATCTCGTTCCTCGTCAGGATGGGGACCTTAGAGAGGACTGTCATTGTAATCAAGTGCTAGCAGTACTTTGCATACAGAGGAAGCCTCATAAATGCTGTTGCTTCACCAATTAAACTCTTAATTAGCAGGTGGGCAGGGAGACTAGGACTGGAAGAAGAGGGTGCAGTGATGACTGAGCACAGCACAGAGTTCTGGAACCTCTGTCTGGTGATTTCAAGTGAGTCATAAGCCATGTCCTACATCCCGCACTCATGATTACTGGTAATTGGAAACAGAGGAAAGATTAGAATTTGGAAAACGTGGCCTTGAGAACAGAAAGAATGCGTGAGATTGAATGACAGAGTTTGCAATGCCCAGGCCATAGCCACTGGAAATACCCTTTCTGTTTTTATTGTTAGAAGCTTTTCATAAACTTGTTTTGGTGAATTAGGTAGGCGTTTACATTTCAGATCATCAATTTTGTATTCAACAACTTAAGCTACTTATCGATCACCTCCGTTTCGCTTCTCCCTCTTATAGAATACAATCTTTTCCTTTGCCCAGGTTAACACCTGCCTACCCACCAACCTTTTACTTCCCCTTCCCTCCCTTTCCCCCTTTCCTCAGATAACCATCCAAGTCTGTCATTTTTCATATGAAAGCCTTTGTTTGGTTTTGTTTTGTCTCTTGTAACAGTGGTCTGATCCAATATTTGTCCTTTTGTCATTGACTAATTCCACTCAGCGTCAAGGTCTTCAAATCCATCCATACTGTGAGGTGCTTTACCGTTTCATCATTACACACATTACTCCACTGTGTGTATCTAGCAAAGTTTATGTATCCATTCTTCCACGGATGAGCATTTCGGTTGTCACAGGGGAAATACTTTTTTACCAACAACAAAACGGTGACTATATTCATAGACCTTGCCTGCTGGAGCCCAGAGAAACAGAAAAGACTACATTTGTGAAAAGTGCTGATGGCGAAGCTCAACATCCTGCATCAGAACAATGCCAGGGGCTGACTATGGAAAAGGCCATCGATTGTTTTTATACATGCCAGTTCAAATGGAGGCTGCAGACAATTAAAACAAGTGCACCAAAGCCAAGGAAAACCTAAAGTCTGTCCCATCTGAACTGAGACACCATCTCAAGAACAATTTTGACATACTGAACATCAGTAAGCCAAGAACAGACAAGGTGGGTGATGACATCAAGTACATCACGTATGAAGAAAGCAAAAGATCACTCAAGAGATGGAGGAGGGGGGACAGAAAATGACAAAAGTGTGTCAAAAGAGATTATGAAACTTGCCTTTGAGCACAGATGGCTAAAGCAAAGGGAAGACATGATGGTGCATATGATTTGAACAGAAGATTTTAAGGGCAACCCCAGAAGACAAAGGAAAGTGTTCCAATTTAAAATGCAAAGACCTGGAATTATAAAACCAAATGGTAAGCACATGTCCATGGTTTCTACAGCTGAAAGAACTGAAAAAGAAAAAAAAAATTCAAGCCTCAAATAGTGTCTTCATTTTCTATCTTCCGCTGCTATTACAGAAATGGCACAAGTGATGGCTTTAACAAACAGAAGCTTATTGTCTCACAGGTTGAGATGGCTAGAACTTCAAATCCATTCTACTGGCTCTAGAAGAAGCCTTTCTTTTTCTGTGGACTCTAGGCAAAGATCCTTGTCTCCTTTGAACATCTGTGGGCCAGGTGTCCCTTGGAGATTTGTCATTCACTGTATAATAGAAAATCCAATTATCCAATCCGAAATGGCCAGTATCCATCCATATCATTAACGCCTACTATTCCATTTCCTTGTTGACAGGTTCTCCATTTCCTCGATTCAGAGTCCATACACTCCATAGTCCCACTATTAATGGATATGTGCAGCTGTTTCTTCTCAGTTTTAAGCCTGAAAGCTTGACTCCATCCATGTCAGTAAAGTCAAATCTATTTTGAGGAAGCAGCTTTTCCCAGTCATTTCAGATAACCGTTTTCCAGCCTCAGAAGCAGACAATGTTTCTTGATATTCATAAGGTTTTCACTAGATTTTTTTTAACAGTAAATCTTGAGGCAGCATGAAAAAAAGATGGAGGGAATATATAGAGTAACTATACCCAAAAGAACTGGTTGACATTCACCCTTTGAACTTGTAGCATATGATCAAGAATGGATGGTATGGGAAAAAGAAATCCAAGTTACATGGAAAACACTGGCAGTGATAGGTAGGTTCATTGTGCCAACCTGACCAATAGAAACTTTGGGATTAATAAGGTTGCAGTTTGATTGGAGGGCAAAGAGATAAATGGTCCGGCAAACCTCACCTCTCTCTCTTGCTCTCTGGTGATTGGACCAGCATGTGGCTGTCTTAGCTAGTTCTCTGCTTCTACTTGTGAGCTATACTACCTATGGGACAGCCAACCTGTGGATTGTGTTGCTAGAGCTTGAGGTTCCTTCGAGACCTGCTTCACCATGCTGCTGGTGTATACATTGCTTGATCATCAGGCTGTTGGATCCTATCATCTTGCTGACCGTTGGTGACCCACCCTGCTGTTTGCTGCCTATGGTCAGACTGACTACATTTCCCTGCAGAAGATTCAGCTGTCTGGTTCCTTGACCTTAGACTCAGCAGCCCTCATAAGTTGAAGGACTTCTAGTATATTAATTGTTCCATGGAAGTTAGTGCCTAGGAATTGACAGAATACCAACTGAGTTATTTCAACAAACAGAGAAAATGCTGGAATTTTCCCTCATCAATGGCAAAATATTTTTAAAAACAGCTACCTATCAATCTTAGGCTGAATTCTAGAGAAGGGAAACTAGTGAAGTTTATGTATGCAGAGAGAGAAAGACAGACAGAGAGAGAGAGAGAGATTTTTATCAAGAAAATCGTTCACACAGTTATAGAAAGAGGCAAGTCCAAGTCCAGCTAAGTTTCAAGTCCATGGTTGGTGGTCTCTCCTGACTCGTGTAGCTGTATGGGATGAAAAAGTCAAGATTAGCCAAAAGATGACCAGCTTGTGGCTGCAGAAGGGAAGGGAACCAGGATCCACAGGTCAGAGGCCAGGCTGTCAGGAGCATTGGGCAATCTGGCAGACTCTTGGCTCAAGCCCAAAGAACAGAAAGTCAGTGAACCAAAGGCAGCACCCAGACCCAACAAAAAGCAAGCACATTTTTCCACAGCACCCACTGAGAATGGAGACAGGCTCACTCTGAGAAAGCTTCCTCAATCCCAAAGACAAGGATCCCACAATGCACCAATTAGTGAACGATATCTTTGAAACATTACACAAGTAGAATTTTTCTGAATTTAATTTTTAAAATGGTTATAGCAGCCCATTATCTAGAAACTTCCAGCAAGTTAAACCAGACTCAGAAGAGAATGTGGAGCAAGGGATGTCACTGCATGTATCAAATGGATCTTGATTGAAAGCAGAAAATACCCGAAAGATGCTTTGTGTTTTATACTGGCTACACAAAGGCAACTTTGATACGCAGATGACACAGCCTTGTTTGCTGAAAATGAAGAGGACTTGAAAACTTATAGATGATGATCAGAGACTTCAATCTGTCGGTATGGGTTATACCTCAACATTAAGTAACATAAATCTTCACAATCAGATCAATAACCAACAGCACAATAAATGGAGAACACATTGAAGTTGTCAAGGTTTTCATTTTACTTGGATATACAATCAGTGCCCATGGAAGCAATAGTCAAGAACTCAAATTATGTATTGTGTTGGGCCAATATGCTATGAACAGTCTCTTTAAAGGGTTAAAAAACAGAGATGCTACTCTGAGAATGAATATGTTGCTAATCTAATCTATGGTATTTTCAATCATCACATGTCCATGCAAAACCTGCATACTGTGTTTAAAAAACGGAATATGATTTGATGCCTTTGAATTATGAGGTTGGGGGAGAATATTAAGTACACCATGGACTTCCAGAATAATGAATAGACAATCTGTCTCGGAAAAAGTGTAGTCAGAATGCTCCTTAGAAGCAAGGACAGCAGGGCTTCATTTCACATACTGTGAGCAGGTTCTCAGGGAAAAGGAACCCTGCCCAGTGGAGTAGAGGATCCGCAAAACTGAAGACACACTCAACCTGAAGGGCAGACATAACGGCCACACCAAGCAATGGTTGTGAGGACGGAACTGATGGGGTAGTTTCTTTCTGTTGTGCACAGTCACTATCACATTGTATTAGTCTATGTACTTTAGAGAAACAAATCCACAGAAACTCGTGTATAAGAGAGTTTTATGTAAAGAAATTATGCATCATGAAAACATCCCAACCCAATGCTGCCCAAGCCCACAAGTCCAACATTAACCCATTAACCCAACACCAGTCCACAAAGTCCTGCACCTCACAAAACAGAGGCAATGATGCCGACTGCAGGAGGAAAGCTGAGTCAGTGAACGAACAAGCATCTCAGCACTAGCAGGGGTCTCTACATGGCCGCTCCAGCACCCAGGGCTGCATCAGGATAGGTCCATGTGGCTTCTCCTTGGGGATGTCTTGTAGGAAGTCAATCTTGCAAGCTGAAGCAGGGAACTGCTAAGGCAGCTGCACCCTGGTGCGACCATCACAAAGCAAGAGACCTGAGAACTAGAAAGGCGAGGCTCACCACCCATTTATCCCTCCGCCTTTCAATTAGCCCCACATGTTTTTATCGGCCAGGTTGGCACAATTAACTAACTCACACATGGAACCAACTCAACAGCACCTAACAGCAACAACTCACCACTTCAAACCGCTTTTGTGAAATGAGAGGAATGCAAAATTATCTCCTCCATTGACTTGCACGATTCAAATAAGCATTTGTGGAAAACACAAAACCACAACCCAACCACTCGTTTGCCATTGTAGTATCCTCTTCTTCCTCTGCTCCTTTTCAAAGTAGAGGGTTAAACTCAACTCCGTTCAGTTTTACAAACATGAGTAGAGCAACTAAGTAGGCATGAGCATGTAGAAATAAATGAAAAATAGTATTTTTCTCAAATATTTCTCTCTTTAATAAAGAGATTCCAGGTCTGCAAAAACATGGTGATATGCTACCCGGACATCACTCAGATTCCTTTCTCTTGATGGATTTTGGTATTAGCCACATCACCATCTGGGCCCCTTCTACACGGGAGGCCTTAGGCCAGGTCCCTGTTGTTTGCTATTTCATTTAACTTGGATAGCAGCCCTCTTTCAGAGATTGTAAAACTGAAGTTTACTGAAAGAAATGTGCTTCTGGCCACCCAATGACTAAGTAACACAGACATATTCTAATCAGGTATCATCCTCTGAAAACCTGTTTCTGTTCTCCGGTCTTTAACTTGCCCCTTCTTCTTATCCCTAGGCTCTTAAATTCCTGTCTCGATACATTCCAGTTCATCCTCTCCATGAAGAACAATGCAAATCTATCTCAAACACAGATAATCATATGACTGTTATTTTACATTTTTATATGGCTTCCCTTTCCCACGAGACAACTCTCCAGTTCCTTGATGCACCATGCCAACCTGGTTCTGATCTTACATTTTCCTGTAACTCACCTTACAGGAAACCTCTCTGAGCCACCCCATACCCGCATGACCATTGCCTCCCTTTGTCCTGCCTCCTATGGTTGAGACTTGCATTAGGAAGAAATTGCTTTGATTAACAGTGATGGTAGGATGCCCCTGATCAAAGGTGGAATAAGAGGGCGTTATTTCATCGTGGTTGGCAGTCGTCTTGGGGACCACACGACAGAGTTAGCATCTGAGCTGAATATGGGAGGAAGAATGGGATACATTTAGGTCATCATGTCCTGAATTGCCAGCTGTTACCAGGGAGAATGTCAATATTGAACCTTTAGACTAGGAAGAAGACAGAGTTCCCTAAATAAACCATGGATGAGGGTTTCTTTTGTCCATCTCTAGGTTGAACGGCAGGCTGGTGGCTAGTCTGGAAGTGAGCCAGGTCTCGCCCAGCACAGTGGCATTTTAAGAGCTATTTACCAAGATGTGTTCCCTGCAGAAATATCAAGTTCCAGGCATCAGTGAATGGATGGTGGACTCTTGTTGTTAACATTTTACTTAACAGTGACATGTTTTGTTACCATTTAGAAAATAAATACCAACCTTCTGGTTATACCTTGGGCAGCCCATGACTGTCATAAATCAGCATTATCTGGCATGTTTTCCTCTGGGGGAATCAGAAGCAGATTCCTGACTTGGCCTGTTAGAGGCAAAGAGAAAAAAATAAAGCAAATACATAAATAAAATAATTGAGTTCCCTTAGAGCAGTGGTTCTCAACCTTCCTAATGCTGTGACCCTTTAATACAGTTCCTCATGTTGTGGTGACCCACCAACCAGAAAATTATTTCCGTTGCTACTTCATAACTGTAATTTTGCTACTGTTATGAATCAGAATGTGAAGATCTGATATACAAGATGTATTTTCATTGTAACAAATTGAACATAATTATAACAGTGATTAATCACAAAAACCATATGTAAATATATTTTGTGAATTATTTATTTCTAGTTACAAACAAATAAAATTTTGTCTTGAAGCATGGTGTAGCATGGGTAACAGTCTTCATGCCGGGTACTTGAATGGGGGGTGGGGGGCGTGGGGGGGTAGCCGCATGTGGGCGGGCCTGCCTGGAGATGGATAGAGGAGTGGTGCCTTGGTTCCTAAGACCATCAGAAATAGGTGTTTTCCAATGGTCTTAGGCGACCCCTGTGAAAGGGTTGTTGAACTCCCAAAGGGTCGCGACCCACAGGTTGAGACTTGCTGCCTGAGATCCTCTTGTATGGAGATGGGGCAGGATTAGGCAAAGGTCTCCGTAAGCCAGAACCAACTCAATAGCAACTGACAACCACAGCAAGCTTACTTAGAAACATTAGCTTCTCCTTTCTCATCTAACTTGACACAGGAAGCATTGAAAGATGGAAGTAGTAAACTGAGTCACGATATCAAAAAGAACTGGTCTGTATTTCACCATTTTAGGAAGTAGCATATGGTCAAGATCCAATGGAATTGAAGTAAGAAGTCAACTTTTTACTGAAGGTGTTACATACAAGAAGTTCCAGGAACTAATCGAATACCAATGAGCTATTTCAAAAGACGTGATGTTGGAAGCACTACCTCATCTATGTCAAGAAATGTGGAAGACAGCCCCCTAGGTGGAAGAGATGCATATGCATACTCATTTCAAAGAAAGACAATCCAATAGAATGCAGAATTATCAAACAACATAATTAACATCACATGCAAGTAAGATTTTATTGAAGAGAATTAAAGCAGAAACAAACCAACAAAAAACAATTACAGAAGTTCATTCACATGGAGTTGTTAAATATTCTACCAGGATTTAGAAGAGGATGTGAATCCAGGGATATCATTGTTGATGTCATATGGATCTTGGCTGAAAACAGGGACTATCAGAAACAGAGTTATTGGTATTTTATTGTGTATGCAAATGCATTCGACTGCATGGATCCTAAGTCCTTATGAAGAATATGCTCATGAAGATGTACTGCTGAGGAAAGTGTACAAACAACCTATACAAAGAGAAAAAGAGGATGCTCTGTGGTTCAACACCAAGAAAGGCGTGTGCCAGGGCTGTATCCTTTCACAACAGCATCAGATTTGAAAGGCATTAAGTATCGACCTTCCTCATTTCCAGGAGGATAATTCTGGTTCTGCCATTTGTATCTTAATCATATTGCAACCCACGTTTTTCTTTACTTGCTTGATTTCCACTGCACAGCTCTTACTCTAATCCCTTAATCTTGGGCCAAAATGCGAAAATATCTGGGGAGTGTTTTTAAGCATTTTTTAATATATCGCATATACTCGTATATAAGCCGAGTTTTTCAGCACATTTTTATGTAGTTTTTGTGGTAAAATTAGGTACCTCGGCTGATATTTGGGTCGGCTTATACTTGAGTATATACGGTATATGTCATTGTTGGGTGCCTTCAAGTTGGTCCCAATTTGTGGTCCAATAGAATAAGAGTAGCTCATCCTGCAGCAGCCTTCGAATCACTGCTGTGCTTGAGCCTGTTGTCGCCACGCTCTCTGTTCACTTTATGAAGTCTTCCCCCTTTTCACTGACCCTCTGCTTTATCAAGCATAGTGTCCTTCTCTAGGGAATAGACCCACTGATCACATGCCTGCTGTACTTGTGACAAAGTCTCACCATCCTCACTTCGACAAAACATTCTGGTTGTGCTTCTCTTAAGATGAAAATGTTTGTTCTTCTGGCCGTCCATTATACTTTCAATGGGTGTATTAATTAGTCTCTGCTTTGGCTTATGCATAGTCCAGCTTTTCCATACATATGAGGTGATTGAAAAGACCACAACTTAGGTCAGGCTTAATCCTAAAGTGACATCACCGATTTTGAACACTTGAACGAGGTCTTGTGGAGCGTATTTGCTCAATGCACTATGTCACTTGTTTTCTTGATTGCTGACTCCATGGCTGGTGTTTGTGGATCCAAGTAAACTGAAGTCCTTTCGTAAGTTCAATATTTTTGCTGTTTATCCCAAGGTTACTCATTGGTATGGTTGTGAGGATGTTTTTCCCTTCATATTGAGGTGTAATTGAATATGTATAATGTGTTGTGTTAGTTTGGGTAGACTAGAGAAACAAATCCAGAGAAACTCATATTTGTATAAGAGGGAGTTTTTTTTATAAAGGGAAAGTGTACATTAGTAAAGCATCCAGTCCAGTCCAAGACCATAAGCCTGACGTTATCCTATACGTCTGACATTGCGGATCTACAAAGTCCTCCTTAAATTCACAAACCACACATAATGATGCCGAGTGCAGGATGATCACACGCCAGTGGGTAGGAAGTCTTTGAATCTAGTGGAGTTGTAAGCATCTCCATGTGGCTTCTCCAGCACCCAGGGCTGCATCAGGGTAGGTCCATGTGGCTTCTCCTCTGGGATGTCTCACAGGAAATGAACCTTGCCAGCTGAGGCAGAGCACTAACCAACTTAGCTGCACACTGGTCCAACCACCAAAGAGTGAGAGACCAGAGAAGAAAGGTGACGCTCACCGGGGCATGTCTCTCTGCCCTTCAATTAATCCCACATGTGTTTAATGGCCATGTTGGTACAATAATCCTTAACTATCTCAATCCACCCCTTGCCAACTTGGCACCTGTACACAATTCTTTAGCTTATTCCCCCACCTATGAAAGTTTGTAAGCCAACCACTTCATGCCTTTATCCCCCCAATTTTGGGTATCCAATTTCTATACTGCCCACTTACATCAACCCAGTGCTCTGAGGAGACAATCATATTTTTCGACATGAAGAATATTCATTCCGGTTGGAACCTTGTGAAGTCTGAAACCATAAGCAAAGTCAATTCAGGACAGACCATTCATAAAGTCAGCAACAATATGCACCAGTTCACAGATTCAGAATTCTCTCCATCTGGTCGGGTTCTGGTCAATTCAATGTGGGTTGCCTCACTTAGCCTCCCAAGGGAGCCCATTGGTCCCCTTGCCTTTAGACCATGGGCTCTCACAAACACTCAACAAGCCTAGCCCCCTCATGCTAGGTCATGAACTTTAGACCAGTCAACCCACTCTCATCTTCTCCTCTTTTGCCTATAAACCAAGTCCACAGGTGTCAGTGGCCAAACTCAACCATTTCTTTATTGCTGCATTTCTCCCACTTCCACTCAACAAGTAGATCCAGGTGGTCATCGAGCAAGCATTTCAACCTGCCCACAGGCTCCCTTCAATGTTCAGTCCTAGAGAGGAGTTTTTCTTCATGGTTGCAGATTTTTTTCCAGCTTCTGACAAAGACCACTGGTTCCTGAGTACTCCAAAGCACTGGGTGGGGCGTATCTTTTCAAAGCTTTCTTGGCAGGCATGGCCTAAACCCATCCAAAGATCAATATTTAATGCCTGAAAGCAAGTGGGCTTGCAAGCTTTCTATTTTCATACTTCCCAATAAACATTTCTATAAATCATTATATTGATAATAAGCAGAAGAAATCAGTGTAAACAAAAATAGAATCAGATACTAAACTCAATTCTTAAAACAGTCAAGTTCAATCCTTATTTAGCTTATCTAAATCCTTATCTAAACTATTTGATTTATACAAAAATATGGGATTAGGTCTCTGAGAGCATTAAACCAGAGCCAGGCTGTCTGTTAGGCATTTTGACCTATCAGCCATTTTCCTTAAGCAGCATGGTTTCTGAGACATTCAAATGGCAATTTCTACCCCTAAACTCACATTCATTTTTTGCCATTTTTGCAGGAATAACCAAAGACTACAACCAAATAAGATGATCAAAACTTTAACTTCCCATCTTCTTTCCAGAAGACAACCAAGTAAAGAGTGTGGCTTTATCTGACCTCTGGCAAGCCAAAGAAGAAAAACTTCCATGAGGGAGAGGTCAAACAAACATCTGCTCTCCATCTTATGATTTGTTTGGGTAGACTAGAGAAACAAATCCACAGAAACTCATATGTATATAAGAGTTTCATATAAAGGGTAAGTGTACATTCATAAAGCATCCTAACCCAGTCCGGTCCAAGACCATAAGTCTGACATTAGCTCATAAGTCTGACACCGATCTACAAAGTCCTCCTCAAATTCACAAACCACATGCAATGATGCCGAATACAGGATGATCACAGGCCAGTGGGTAGAAAAGTCTTTGAATCCAGTGGAGGTATAAGCATCTCAGCACTGGCAGGGGTCTCCATGTGGCTTCTCCTGCATCAGGGTAGGTCCATGTAGCTTCTCCTCAGGGATGTCTCACAGGAAGTGAACCTTGCAAGCTGAGGCAGAGAACTAGCCAAGGTAGCCGCACACTGGTCCGACCATCAGAGAGCGAGAGACGAGAGAATCAGAAAGGCGAGGCTCACTGACTCAACAATTAGCCTAAAGGTTGGCCATCCTCACGTACCCCATGGATATGGAAGAAAGAACTAGTGTACTGCTTCCATCAGGGTTCCAGTCAATAAAACCCCAGGGAACAGTGGTACTCTGAAGCATATTGGGTCACCAGGGGTCAGAATCAATTTGGCGATGTGTTCGGTTGGATTTTCTAGAAATGCAAAACCAGTGATGTTGGTATACGTTTGCATATAGCAAGAGGTTTATATGAGTGTCTTACACAGTTGTCAGAGTGGGAAGTGGAAGCTGATGAACAGGAAACAAGACAGTGGAACAGAGACAGAGGGGGAGCAGAGGTTGGTTGCTTCAGGTGTCCAAAGTAGGCCAAATGAATCCACCATTGGAAGTCCACTGATCGTTCCTCAGAGGGGCAGGTGATGCAACGGTAGAGGAGCCAGATGCAAGATCCAGCTTCAGCAGAAGGCAAAGGGCCAAAGAGAATTTGACTCTCTTCTGCATACCAAAAGGCCTATGACACCAATGGGGTGTCAATGGGCCTGACTGATAAGGTGGGCTCTGCCCTCACCCTTACCCAGGAATGTCTAGTTGACACAATCCCTAACCATCACAATGTCAAAGGATTTTGTTTCTGTTAAAGTCAACCAAGAAAGAGGAACCGATCGCAATGATCACCTTATAAGCATGCCTCCCACCCCCCAGGGTGATGGACAACAGAAACATGGGTGAAGGGAGACCAGGGACAGTGTAAGATATGAAAATCATAATAATTTATAAGTTATCAAGGGTTTATGAGGATGGGAGAGTGGGGGAAGGAGGAAAATTTTGAGAAGTGATACCAAGGGCTCAAGTAGAAAGAAAATGCTTTGAAAAGGATGATGGCAATATATGTACAAATGTCCTTGACACACTGAATGTATGGATTGTTATAAGAGTTGTAAGGGCCCCAATAAAAGGATTAATAATAATAATAATAAAGTCAACCCCTCTGTCCTTTCAGTTAATTTACGGTGCTTTTGCCCCTTTACAATATGGGTTTTGCTAGAAGGATTATTAATTTCCTGCTGTGAACAGAGGATTATGCCATCTGCCACAGGTACCCCTTGATAATCATAACATTAACGACACAACTACCATTTATGACAGGTTTGGTACTCAGGGCACTGGGCACGTCTCTCAGACTGAATTCGTTCTCTAAGGCTACAGCGACCCGAATGCTCGTGACTGCTGTCATTCCTCACTAGCAGGTGCGGAAACACAGCTCAGAGCGGCTATATAAGCAGAACCAGGCGGCGCAGTGATTCAGAGCCTGAGCCATTGTATCGCACGCTCTCTCCCATGGCTGCTTTCATTGCTCCTTCTCAAAAATAAAAATAAGTAAAGGCAGAACCAACCATCTGGGAGTCGAAAAAAGTGGACACCTTGCAGTTGCCCTCCTACCTTTTTCCTTAGGCCATCTCATCAGGGATGAACTCCAATTCCCTTGGTTAAGTCCATTTGAACTCACTTTTAGGAGTTACCAAGTGACAAACTGCTCTAATCACACACCGAGTGGAGGATTCAGGGCCGGCCCCAGCTGAGTATTTCAGCCCTTGTCCTATTTTGTTCCTCTCCTATTTGCCTGGCGTGATTTGTCCTTTATAAAGCAGCCTCATCTGGGAATAGTGTGCGTTTGTTAATTACCTTTGCAGAACCCGCAGATGGTGCAGAAAACCCTGTATTGTCTCAGGACCGGAGCCAAAAAGAGAGTGAGGGAGAGAGGGCGGCATCTGTTTATTTGTTTCAATGCTTCACAAGGAAACCGGGGATATAAAAATAAAACCGTTCATCACTGGGCATTTCAAAAGGACGAACACTTTCACTGCCGCGTAATAATGGTTTAAAATAAAATTCTATTTCAGTCTCCCAAGCCTTGCCGGTTTCAAAGAAGTATTGGAAAACAGGAACCGGCCATATTGGGCTCAGTAAGAGTCCATGAGGCAATCTTGGATACCCGCCAGGTGTAGCTGTCAGATGGAAATGAAACTGTCGCATCACAGTTCCAATCCCAGAGATGAATATCCACCCAAGAAAAGCGGGTCCCACACAGAAGGCGCCCTGGGTGTCCTTTGCCTCTTCCTCACCAGCCAGCCAAAGCTTGGGCTAGTTTCAAATTCCCAGGGATGAACAGCCTGTCTTTCTACAGGGTTGCTGCAGGGTCTATCTAGAATACGAATCTACTGTGCCTAGCAGCAGAGGACAGTCCAGGGGAAAGGGCCCTTTAAACCACCCCCTTTTAGAGGATTTGCACCCCAGTCAGAGCTTGTTACTGGCAAAGCCAGAATGAGAAGTGAGGTCCCCTGTCCCTCAGCTAATGCTGCCCTTTCCTTTCTACTGGGTGAGAAAAGAGAGAGGGCCAGGGATGGATGGATGGATGGAGAAGACTCTGCACAAGGGACATGCACAAAGTCTCAGAACCTGCCCGTGTGCAAGGCAGCCGTGTTAGGACAGGCTTTCTACAAAAGCAAAATCAGTGACACTTGTATGCACATCAAGCGTTTTATGATAATAGTGTCTCTAAAGTTAACCAGAGAGGAGGATATGTGTTCGAAACCATCTTTCCTCAGAGGAATATGAGGCTTCCTACTCCTGTAAACAGGTACAGTCTCAGGAGCCCATCAACTAGATGGCAGCAAGTTTGGATTTTTTTTTTTCAGAAATGGAACCAGAGACATATAAAACCATAGGTATATGAATGGATTCTGGGCTTTCGCTTACTTCTATGGCCAATATAAGAACAACTAGTTCTTTTTAAAAAAATCATTTTATTGGGGGGGGTCGTACAATTCTGATCACAATCCATACATCCATCCATTGTGTCAAGCACCTTTGTACATTTGTTGCCATCATCATTCTCAAAACATTTGCTTTCTACTTGAGCCCTTGGTATCAGCTCCTCATTTCCCCCCTCCCTCTCCATTACCCCCTCCCTCATGAACACTTGATAATTTATAAATTAGTATTATTTTGTCAAACAACTAGTTCTTATGACAAGACCATTCTCAATGCTCACACCCATGAAGAAATCACTGAAATATAGGGTCTTAAAGCAACATGTGGTGATGTAACCAGATGGTGTCTGGTGATCAAAAAGAATAGCATCCAGGATCTTAAAGGCTTGTCCTAAAATAAATAGCCATCTAAATGAGGCATCAACTAGGTCCACATAGAAGAGGCACAGTAGCTTGTGTTATGCAAGGATTTTTAATAATAAAATCCAAATCTGAAGGAGGGAAGAGTATGAGTTTTCAGAGGCTGTAGATGATAGTGGAAGCCCAAGATCCATGTGCAGAGTTTCCACATGGATTGAATCTCTGCTGAATTCCCTATGACCATAATTGAGAGCTGTGAATAGCCTTGCTAATATGGAAGATGATCCATTTTAAAGTTGTTTCTGTTTTTAATATATTTAATATTTTCTGATTTTTAAAAATTGAGGTTTTTCTATGTTTTGTCTGTTCACTGTTGCTGGCTTTTGTTTGGTTCTACTTGTGTTTTGAATGATTTTCTGTATTTGAAATCCAGGATAAATAGATCGACGGAGACAGGGGCTGGATTGAAAATTGCCTAGGGGCCTGGCAGAGGAGGATGAAGGGAAGTGGGGAGCTAACAAAAATGAATACAAAAAGAAAATGTTGTGACATCGATTATGGTGATGATTACACAAAGTCTCTTCGTGTGCTTGAATGATTGAATTGTATGATATGTGAAATGTTTGCCGATAAAACTATTTTTTTAAAAGAAGAAGAAGAAACCATTTTATATCAAGAAAGTGGCTCGCACAGTTGTAGACACAGTTAAGCTCAGTCTGTGGGTCAGATGTTGAGCCGAAGGCTTTTCCTGACTCAGGTAGGTAGGTGCTCAGGCTGAAGAACTGGGACACAGGAAGGTCATGGGCTGGTAGACGCAGAAGTGGGTGAATGCAATTCAGTAAGTCGTGGTTCGTTTCTGCAGAGACGAATGAATTCAAGAGCCAGAGGTGAGATGCTGACCAGCAAGAAAGGGAAGAAGCCTTCACACCGAGTCTGTTTAAGTAGGAGTGGGCCAGATGCTTGAAGAAACTTCATTCAATTGCCTCAGTGCTGTGACCGGACTACAGGCGTAGCGTGCCTCCCTAATGTTTCCGCAACTGCATTGGCTGCTTACAGAAGACCTTATCATGGAATTGATTGTATTACGTTACATCACATCATGGGAGAATCTGGCCTAGCCAAGTTGACACAGAACCTATCACAGGAGCTACGTGACCAAGGATAGAGAGGCACGGAGACAAGAGGCTTGAGAAACGAGATGTGGAAATGGGGCAAGAAGGGTTATTTGGGGTCTGATTGTGGTGTGGTTGGCCATATTTTAAAGAAACATGGATGCCAGCAGATGTTTGTAAACAGGAAATAATTTGGGCTCAATTTATGCCCAATCTGGTGGTAGTCCATGATAGGTGAGTGTGGTAGGTACATAATTCCATGCCAACTTGGAAATATATAAAAGGGTAGGGTGGTATTCAACCCGTCAATCAGGCCACAGCTTGATGGTACCTCCTTGTCAGCGTGACCTCATAAGGAGGGCCCTGAGAACCTCCCCCTCTCTCTCTGCCTTCACCTTCCTGCTGGCTGACCCTGTTTGCAGCCAGAGCCGCCACTATTGGATCCACACAACTTTGCACCCACCGGCCTGTGATCTTCCTGCATTCTGCATCATTTCATGTGGCTGCCTGGATCTAAAGAGGGACTTATAGACTAGTGTCTATCTGACTTATGGACATGAGTTGGACTGGGCTGGGATGTTCTCCTAATATACAATTATTTTTTTATATAAAGCTCTGTCTTATACACGTATGAGTGTCACTGGATTTGTTTTTCTAGTCAACCCGGCCTAACACTGTGAAGGACAATATTGGGGACAAGGTTGTCACCCAGGGGAGAGATGGGAAGGATCCAAATCAGTACCATGACGGTGTAGATAGATTTCATCATCCCTCACTCTACATGAATTTCTTGTTCAAGGTCACTAATGATCTTGAGCTTGCCAAATCTGAGAGTCACTACTCTGACTCACACTCTTTGATTACAATGAACACTACCCCCACCTTTTTTTATTTTAATCAAACACCAGACATTTTCTTAGCACTTGTGCCATGGTACGTACATTCCTGGTTTCCCTCCTTCCTCTATGGTCAGCCCTTCTCGAGGACCTCGGCTTCTCCTTCTGTGCCACGAATGGTGGTTGTCACAGGACTCTCTCCTTGACTCTTTCTGCTTTGCTTCAACTCTTCAGAGGCTTTAAATGCCACCTCTATGCACCTGCCATAACAAAATACCGAAATGGGGTGGCTGTGCAGAACAAGCATTTATTTTCTCACAGTTTTAGGGGTAGAGGTACAAATTCAGAATGTCAGCAGTGCTATGCCCTCTGTTGGTTTTAGATCTTTTCTCATCTCTTTTAGTTTCTGAAGAGGAGCCCTGGTGTCCCAGTGGTGATGGGTTGGGCTGCTACCTGCAAGGTCACAGTTCAAAACCACCAGCCACTCCTGGGGAGGAAGACAGTCTTGGAAACTCACAGGGACAATTTGACTCTCTCACACAGTGTCGCTATGAGTTGGCATAGATATAATAGCAGTGAGTTTGGATTTAGGTTTTAGTTCCTGATAGCCCCAGGTGCTTCCTGGTATTCCTGGGCTTGTAGAAAGAGTCTCACAAGCTGTCTCCCCTGTGCATGTGGCTCCCTGTCCCTCACTGTCCTTATTCTTAAAATGACATTTAGAAAGGATTAGACCTAGGTCTACCCTCCTGACACGCACTGCAGGATGTTTTCATCAACTTGCCTGACAACATCTGCCAAGGAAACTCTTATACCCCCAAAGAAGGTCTCATTAACTGGGGCAGGGTAAGGGATTCCGCTTAATTTTCTTGTGGACATAATTCTGTCTATAACAGAACCAATAACACTGATTTTTATATCTCCAACACTCTTCTCTGCCTTCAAACTTTCTACTCACATGTCGAATGGCTAGCCATTTAAAAATAGATGATCTCAGAGCACAAGATTAGACCAATCAGAATCCTTGGATCATTGCTTCCCTTGCTGACCCACATAATTGAATGCCCGGGCACATACCATCAGCCCAAGAGCTAGCACTTCAGTGTCATTCACACACAATGGCAAGTGACTATTTTGGTGAGATCCATCTGTGTTAGTTGTATTCTGGTCCAATATTTTCCAATCCTATGCACAATTCTATTGCACAGCGCCAATCATTTATTTAATTTCCTGTCGGTAGATACTTGGGTGGTTTCTAGATTGTTGCCTATTAAAAATAGCACTCTTAGGACCATGTTATCACATCTCCTGAAAAGCACGTGTAAACATTTCATTTGAGGATGTCCCTGGGAGTAAAACTGCTCTGATACATGTCAAGCAAATATTCAGAAAATATTGTTTTTCAAAATAAGTAAACCACTTTATACTCATACCAGCAGGGTATGTATATATGTATATATATATACACATACACACACACACACACACGCACATATGGAGCAGTTCTGTTTGTCTTTTTAAACTTGTTATGATTTGAGTAAAAGTTTACAGAGCATTAGGTTTTCCACTCAGCAATTTATGCACATTTCGTTTTCAGATATTGATTTCAATCCCTACCACGTGCCAGTACTCAGTCTCACCCTGGGTTTTCTGTTTCTATCTGTCTTTCCCTCCCTACCTCTTCCTATCTTTCGAGATGTATCCCACGGCTAAGTTGTTCTTGGTTGATTGTTTTAAAGAATGTATATCTCACTGTTGTTATTATTTACCTTTTAAGTTTGTCCGTCACGTAATTGAAAGTTGAGCTCAGGGGAGGCGTTCAGTTCCAGCCTTGAAGGGCCATGGTCTTGTCAGACTAGTAAGTCTGGGCTTTTTGTGATTTTAAATTTTGTTCCACGTTTTCCTCCTACTGTATCCAGGACCATCTTATTATGATCCTTCTCGGAGCCCATGGTGTTGGGAGCTGGGTACCATTTATTTCTTCTTGTCTCGGGGTCATGTCATGGGGCCTGGGGTTCACATAGTCTACTCATCCTTTTCCTTATTGTTTTCATGCACCATTGATTTGCTTTCCATCATGGCTTTGGGTAGCGGCAGTGTATGAAGTTCTCCTTGTTCCACATGAGGCTTTTCGTTTATTTTTCTGTAGTTGTAGTTTCCTGCTCACTAATGAGTTACAGCATCCTTTCAGAAATTGATTGCTTAATCTTCATTTGCAATGTTTCATTCGTATCTTTTGCCAGTACCCTGGATTGATTTGTTAGAGATCTCTATACATTTCTATACTTTTTATTTTTATTTGGCACCAAACCTTTGTTGGTTGTAGCTAGTATATATGTTCCTGTTGATAGTTTGACGTTTCATTTTCTTTGATGTATCTTTTTATCAAAAAAATTCTTAATTAGAATATACGTAAGTTTATTAATCTCTTATCTGCAGTTCTTTTTGTCTTAACAAAAAAATCCCTACTGAAAAGTGCGAAAGATATTGCTTATAATCTGGATTTCATTCTTTCTATGCCATGAGGTAGTGATCTGATTTAACCTGTGTTTCCTTATCAATTAAATGACTGTTTTACTGGCATGCTTTCTTAAATAGGATCGCTTTTTCCTACTGACCTGGCATACCATTTCCACCCACATATTAGATATTGATGTGCCTTACTTTCTGGAATCTACATTCTAGTCCACATGGACACATAATTGTATAGTTTTACAAATCCAATATTTATATCATTTTATTTTTATGAGACCAACTCTTAATTTCCAGTGCCTGTCCCTTCACTTCCTGGTGACCTTGGCACTGAATTGGCTATAATCTGAGCCAAGCTAGCCAGATAGACCTCCAAGTCCTTTGGACAAAGTGATGTGTTGAAAACTGGTCCCCTGAGTTAAAGATTGGTCACTTGAACCTAATGGATCAAGAAGCCAATATAAGGGAAAATTGACTGAGAACCGAAGCAACTGCTTCCTAGTAGCTTTGGGGCACCTGGATCCAACCGTGCCTGAAGGAATCACCCTTTTCTAGTTACATAAACCAATACAAACCCATTTTTGTTCAGTGAGCTTGAAAAGGTTTCTATTTCTTAAAATTAACTAATAGAGATGGCAACAATACATCTATCTGTAGGTAAATCCAGGAAATGTCCATGAGCAGAGTCAATATTTCCTCAGATAATCTACTGTTACTCCTACGCCAAATAGACCACATTCCGCAAATGCTATGGGATAGATGGTTTCTAGTCTTCCCGTTATTTGTAATGCTGTTATTCCATGCTATCAAGTAAATTCTGACTCAGAGGGATGGAATAGGACAGACTAGAATCACCGAGAGGAGTTCCTAAGCTGTAACCTTTACCTGTCCCTTATTCATTGTGGCACTTTCACATGCACATGGGGTGATTGAAAATGCCATGGTTTGGGTCAGGTGAGCCTTTGTCCTCAAAGTGACATCTTTGTTTTTAAATACATCTCTTTTTTTGCATCAGACTTGCCACCCCCCCCCACACCCAAAAAGTTTCATCATTTGATTTCTTGACTGCTGCTTCCATGGGTATTGATTGAGAACTAAAGTAAATGAAACCCTTGAAAACTTTAATTATGCCCCCCTCCACCCATTGTGTATCATAATGTTGATTATCGGTCCTTTTATGTTTTTTGTTTTATGATTTACGGTTTTTCCATGTTGAGGTGTAATCGGTACTGAAGGCTATAGCCTTTGACCTTCACCAGTATGTGCTTAAAGTCCTCCCCACCTTCAGCAAACAAGGTGGTCTAATATGCATATCACATGTGTTAATGGGCTTCTTGGAATCTGCACAGTATGTACATTGAATAAGTATGGTGATAGTATACAACCCTGACACATCTTACCTGATATTAAATAGTAGCACCATGCTCTGTTCTAATGACTACCTCTTGGTCTATCCATAGGTTCTGCAAGAGCACAATCAAATATGCTGTAATTCCCATTCTTTTCAATGTTATTTATAATTTGTTTTGATCCACATAGTGGAATGCCTTTTGAATAATCAATAAAACAAAAGTAAACATCTTTCTTGCATTCTCTGCTTTCACAAAAGATCTATCTGGCATCAGCAATGACAACCCTCATTCCACAACCTCAACTGAATTTGGCTTGAAGTGCCGACAGTTTCTTGCATATGTTTTGCTACAACCAATTTTAAGGTTTTATCTCAGGTACTTTGGACACGTTATCAGGAGCAACCAGATCCTGGAGTAGGGCATCATGATAGAAAAGTTGAAGACCAGTGAGTGAAAAAAAAAACACAAAAAAACCTCCATGAGATGGATTATCACAGTACCTACAGCAATGAACGGTCCCTTGTCTATCAGCTCGTCATCCTGGAGGGGCTTGTGCGAGGCTGTGATTCTGGAGGCTATGTAACTGGCATCTCAAATGCCATCAGGGTCGCCCAAAGTGAGCAGTTTTCACTGGAGAATCTAGACTAAGAACAGACAACAAAAACAAAACCAAACAAACCCCTCACCATCCCCCTTACTCCCTTGCAGAAAGAAGCCACTGAAAACCATATGCATAGCATTTTTTAAAATCAATTTATTGGGGCTCATACAATTCATCACAATACATAGATCAATTGTGTAGAGCACATCTATACATTTGTTGCCTTCATCATTCCCAAAATTCGCTTGTCTCTTGGGTTCCCGGAATCAGCTCATTTTCCTTCCCCCCCCTCCCCCTCCCTTCCTCTTCCCCCCTCCCCCATGCACCCTTGATAATTTATAAATTATTATTATATCTTATATTACACTGCCCGGTGTCTCCCTTCACCTACCCCTCTGTTGCCCATCCCCCAGAGAGGAGGTTATATGTAGCTCTCTGTGATCCATTCCCCCTTTCTACACCCCATTCCCTCCTGGTATCGCCACTGTCACCCCTGGTTCTGAGTGGTTCATCTGTCCTAGATTCCCATATGCATAGCATTTTTAAATACTGAAAGCCTAAAGGAAGAAAGCAGAACATTGTCAGAGATACTGTGGGCATATGGGCCACAAAGGACCCAGGGTACTTGAAATATGACTGGAGAAGAACTGATTCCTTGGAATGGAGTTGATGATGGTGACATAAGTCAGTAAAGCCTGTGTGAGTGGAGCCTTAGGGTCTTCATTTGTCAATGGGGCATAACTCAAGGGAAAGAGAAACAGCTGAACACATTTCTAATGATTGAAACTTGGAATATTTGAAGTAGGAATTCAAGAAAATTGTAAGTGGTTGAAAATTAAATGGAAAAGATTGATATCCTATGCATTAGTGAACTGAAATGGACTGGTATTGGCTATTTTGAATCCCCAAATCATATGACTTAATAACATAATCCAAAGAATGGCATGGCATTCATTTTCGGAAAGGATTTTGCTAAATTCATCATGAAGTACAATGCTATTTGTGATAATCTATCCGCCTTCAAGGAAATCCAATCAATACAACCATTATTCAACTTTATGCACCAACCACAAAAGCTGAATGAAATTGAATGAAAAAGATGAAGAAACTGAAGAATTCTACCAACAACTTCAGTTGGAAATTCATCAACTATGCAATCAAGATATATTGATAGTTATTGGTATTGGAATACACTAGTTCAGCGGTTCTCAACCTGTGGGCCATGACGCCTTTGGGGATCAAATGGCCTTTTCACGGGGGTCGCCTAATACATCCTGCATATCAGATATTTACATGATGATTCATAAGAGTAGAAAATTACAGTTATGAAGTAGCAATGAAAATAATTTTATAAGGAACTGTATGAAAGGGTCACAGCATTAGGAAGGCTGAGAACCACTGCACTGGTTGGAAACAAAGAGGAAGGAAGAGTAGTTGGAAAATAAAGATTTGGTGATAGAAATGAAGCTGGAGATTGCATGAGAGAATTTTGCAAAACCAACAGATTGTTCATAGCAAATACCTTTTTCAACAACATGAAAGGCAACTATCTATGTGGACTTCCCCAGATGGAAGAAACAGAAATAAAACTGACTATATCTATGGGACAACATGATGGAGATGCTCAATATCAGGTGTTCAAACCAGACCAGGGGCGAACTCTGGAACAGATCATCCATTGGTCACATGTAACGTCAGCGTAAAGCTGGAGAAAATTAAAACTAGTCCCCAGGAGTCAAAGTATGACCTTGAGTCTATCCCACCAGAATTTTGAGTACATCCCAAGAACAGATTGGACAAATGGAATACTAATGAGAGGCCACCTTAGTTTGGGGAGGACATCAAGAACACCATTCATGAAGAAAGCAAAAGGTCACAATAAAAAGACAAGAAAGAAAGAAAAGATCAAAGTGGGTGTCAGAAGAGACTCGGAAACTTGCTATCTATCATAGACTAGCTAAAGATAATGGAAGAAAGGGTAAAGCAAAAGAGCTGAATAGAAAATTTCAAAGGGTAGGTCAAGAACACAAAGCCAAATATTATAACAAAACATGCAAATACCTAGAATTGGAAAACCAAAAGGGTAGAACATGGTCGGTATATCTGAAAGTGAAAGAACTCAAGAAAAAATTCAAGCCTTGAATTATAATTTTGAAAGATTTTTTTAGGCAAAACAAAATATTGAGTGATGCAGAAGCATCAAGAGAAGATGGAAAAAATACACAGAGTCAGTGTACCAAAAAGATAGTTGGTGCACTGAGAGCTCACTACTTCAGGAGGTACCAGATGAGCAAAGACCAATGGTGCTGAAGAAAGAAGGTCAAGTTGGACCAAATGCATTATCCAAAACCAAGGCTCCAGGACTTGACTGAATGTCCATTTAAATGTTTCAGAAAGTGGAAGAAGCACTGGGAGCACTCACTCTTCTATGCCAGGAAATTTGGAAGACAACAAACATCCCAAACCAGTCCTTCCCAAGCCTACAGTCCAACATTAGCCCATATGTCCGACACCGATCTACATAATCCTCCTCCATCTCACAAAACACACTCAATGATGTTGACTTCAGAAGGAAAGCTGAATCAGTGCATGTGTAAGCATCTCAGCACTGGTAGAGGTCTCCACATGGCTGCTCCAGCACCCAGGGCTGCATCAGGGTAGGTCCATGTGGCCTACCCATGTGGCCTTAGGGATGTCTTGCAGGAAGTAAGCCTTGCCAGTGGAAGCAGGGAACTGGCTAAGGCAGCTGCACCCTGGTCCGACCATCACAAAGCAAGAGACTTGAGAACTCTAAAGGTGAGCTCACTGAGCCATTTATCCTTCAATTAACCCACGTGTGTTTATCATCAAGATTGGCACAATAAACTACCTCAAGTATGGAACACAACTCCATATAAGGAAAACCAAAATCCTCACAACTGGACCAATAGGTAACAGGTGTAGAAAACATAGTAGTAAATGTAGAAAAGGTTGAAGTTGTCAAGGATTCCCTCTTGCTTGGATCCACAATCAATGCTCGTGGAAGCAGCAGTCAAGAGATGAAAAGACAGACTGCATTGGGTAAATCTGCACATGATCTTTTTAGAATATTGAAGAGCAAGGACATTCCTTTGAAGACAAAGGTATGCCTGACCAAAGCCATAGTTTTTTCCATTGCATCATATGCATGTGAAAGTTGTACAATGAATAAGGAAGACTAAAAGAATAGATGCGTTTGAATTGTGGTGCTGGAGAAGAATATTGAAAATACTAAGAGCTGCTAAAAGGACAAACCGATCTATATTGGAAGTATGGCCAGAGTGTTCCTTAGAGGCAAGGCTGGAAAGACTTTGTCTTACATATTTTGGACAGATTGTCAGGAAAGGTCAGTCCCTGGAGAAGGACATTGTGTTTGGTAAAGTGGACGGGTGGCGAAAAAGAGGAAGGCCCTTGCAAAGATGAGTTGACACTTTGGCTGCATCCATGGGCTCAGGCATAGAACAATTGTGAGAATGGTGCAGGACCCTGCAGTGTTTGCTTCTGTGGTGCATGGGGTCTCTATGGCACCTAACAACAACAGCACAACAATGAACTCAAACTTAGAAGTGATTGTGAGAATGCCGCAGACCTCAGCAGTGTGCCATTTTGTCATTCCTTGGGCCACTGAGAGACGCAAATGACTTGTGTCACCAAGCTTCAACAACAACTTCGTGGTGGCAGGCTGCCACATCTTTCTCCGGCAGAGAAGCTGGTCGCTTCGAACTGACCATTTGCAGTTGCGTGCTTCATCACTGTTCGACCAAGGGCTCTTCATTAGGTAAGCTTCAGTCCAGAAATCTCACACATAATAAAGGAATTGCTGTGGCTGAAGAAGGTCTGCAAGCTGTCTGCTCTGGCCCCACCAGCAGTTCCTATTCCAAGTCCATGGATGCAATGTTTTCCTGCTGGAGAATTTCCTCAGAAGACATTATGAGGACCAGTAGAGAAACTGCAAAAGGCATTTGCATTTCAATGTGGATGTTCCCAAGGCCAACAGTCGGACAGTAGCAGCTAGCTCTGGGGTTATCTTTGCAGGTCATTCCCAATTCACTACAGCTGAAGACGGAAGTCATCAGCAGGGGGAGAATGCCGACCGACTTTGCTGTTCTCTAAAATACAGAGAGGGAACCAAACCTGATTCTTCTTGCCAGACCCTGTGGACATTAAAAGATAGGGAAGTGGAGCGATGTCCACCGCCTTCTCCTCTGTTTCAGCATGGATGACTGAACCCTCACAGCCTCGGCCAGGGTCCTAGTGGGAGAATGGAAATCAGGCTGCCTTTGCAATTCTGTTTGAAACCACATTTCCTGAATGTAACCCTAGTCATTTTTATTCATATTTCACAGTGGCAGTCCAAAGCTTTTCTACATTTTTATTTAATTTATAATGCCCTTCCACTGTGCTAGCTTCTTCTGCCTTGGGGGAAATATGGAAAGAGTGGCAGGTACAAATTCTTCTGTCAACTTGAGCAAAGTGGAGGAGTCTAGCCTGTCAACCAGGTCACAGCTTGATGACCTCATTTGGAGGCACCACAGAGATAAATAGCTCACTGGAGTCCCGACCTACTCACTCTCCCTTCCCTTTCCTGCTGTGGAGACACTCAGAGAGCTGGAGGAGCCACATGGAGACCCGTGCCAGTGTTGAGATGCTTCTACTGCCACTGGATCCAGAAGACTTTCTACCCACTGGTCTGTGATCTTCCTGCATTTGGCATCATTACATGTGCTGCGTGAGTCTAAAAAGGAAGTTATTGACCAGTATCGGACATATGGACAAATATTGAACTTAGGGACATGATCTGGACTGGGCTGGGATGTTTTCTCAATATATAATTGCTCTTTCATATAAAGCTCTTTCTTATACACATGTAAGTGTCTATGAAATTGCTTCTCTAGTCACCCCAGACTAACACACTATAGTACCTTGGTAGTTAGGTACTAGAGAAACAAATCATGAAGATGGAGAGTGGATGCTTGTTTGACCTCTACCTCATGAGAGTTTTTTTTTTCCTTTGGCAGCCAGAGGTCAAATATGGCCATGCAGTTTACCATGTTGTTTTCTGGAAAGAACATGGGAAGTTAAAGTTTTGATTATTTTGCTTGGTTGTGTCTTTGGTTATTCCTGTTTGAAATGGTGAAAATGAATGTGATATATATATAGTTTGAGCTCAAGGAAAAACGCTCCTTGAATTTTGCAGAGACCATGCTGCTTAGTGAAAATGGCTGGCAGAAGGTCAAAACAGCTGACAGAATACTCTGGCTAGATACGGTCAGAGGCCTAAGTCCATATTTTATATCAATGGAATAGTTTAGATAAGGGTTAAGATAAGATAGATATGGATTGAACTTGATTTTAGGAATTGCGTTTAGGATCTAGCTGTACTAGGTTTATACAGTTTTCTTCTGCTTGTTATTGATGTAATGATTTATATAAATTATTATCGGGGAGTATAAAAATAGAGAGCTTGTAAGCCCAATTACCTTCAGCCATTAATGTGAATCTTTAAATAGGTTAGGACACCCCTGCAAAGAAAGCTCTGAAAGTCTAAGTCCCACCCAGTGTCTTGAGTGCTCAGGACATTTGAAGGTGAAGAGACTTGCCTAGGTGGCTGTTGAGAGATTAAATAAAAAAAGGAACCCTTTTGGTATTTTGAATTAGTGGTTTGTGCCAAAAGGTGGAAAAAATTTGGAGCCATAAAGAAACTCTCCTCTCTAGGGACTGAATGTTAAAGGGAGCCTGCAGGCAGCCTGAAATGCTTGCTAGGTCACCCCCTGGATCCACCTGTTTGAGTGGAAGTGAGAGAAACTCAACTATAAAGAGACGGGTTGAGTCTGTCCATTGACACCATGGACTTGGTTCACAGGAACTAGAGAAGACAAGAGTGGATTGACTTGTCTGAAGTTCATGACCTAGGCTAAGGGCTCTAGGGTTGTTGAGAATTTGTGATGCAACCAATGGGCACCCTAGTGAGGCTAAGCAAGGTGACCCACATTGAGTTGATCAGAACCCGACCAGATGAGGAAAAGATTTTGGAGCCTGTGAATTGGTGCGTACTGCTGCTGACTTTATGGACGGCTTGTCCTGATTTGATTTTGCTAATGGATGCAGACTCACAAGGTTCCAACCGGAATGAAGGTTCTTCACATCAAAGAATATGATTATCTCCTCAGAGCACTGGGTTGATATAAGTGGGCAGTATTGAAACTGGATACCCCAAATGGGGAGGATAAAGGCATGAAGTGCTTGGCTTATACACTTTCATAGGTGGAAGAATATATTCATAGGATTATGGTGTAGGTGTTCACTTAACTGCAATTGTTAGGCATGGAATATTGCTGTTTGGTTCACTCATAGAATATTGTGTTTGAATGAGGCTGGCATATATTGAATTGTATGCTTTTTGTTTTATCCCATTAGTTACAGATATGATTTTATTATTGTTTGCTTAAACTATGTATGGTTAAAGAGTTTTGTAAGTTGCTCTTTTATATAAAGATCTCTCGTATACACATATGACTGTCTATGAATTTGTTTCTCTTTTAGGGAAATTTGAAACTGAGAGGGAATGATGATAGAATAAATGACAAAATCAAAGTTCACAATGAGCTTGAGATATAAAAACCAAGGTATCACGAAATTGGGTAGACGTAAACACAAGACTTTAAAAGGAATTTTTTTAGGAAAAGAGTGAATGAATGAATATATTTCAGGTCTGACGGAGAATAGTTGTACATGTATGTTAGCTTTTGTTGTAAATATATCCATGTAAATAGTCCACATTTGGTGGACTACACCAGTATTATTAATTCTTACTCATCATCATGACCCTCTATAAGGTTTGTAAAACTGTGCATCTTTATAGGAGTAGGTAGCCTCATCTTTCTCCCTGAGAGGTGGCTGATGTATTTAAACCACAAATCTTGCAGTTAGCAGTCCAACACCTAGGCCACAGTGGCATATAGGGGGCAACATTATGACAGCATATTAGACATAACCAAACACCTTGATTGAGTGAGTTTCTGAGCCTGTGGGTCCTGGACTGAGGTCTCAGGGGAAAACAAAGTCAGATAGCTTGGCAGTTCGCCAAGACAATACTCCACATCCTACTTTTTTGAGTAGTGACTGGAGGGTCTTAAAAGTTTGTGAATGCCATCAAAGATACAACTATTGATCTCCCCTTTCCAGGGGAAAGAAGAGTGGACAAGATTGAAGACACATGAACAATTAGTCCAACGGACTAACTAATCACGTGAACATCAGTCTCCATGGTTCTGAGACCAGAAGATCTAGATTGTGCCCGACTACTAGTCTCAACTGCTCTGAAAGGAATCACATTAGAAGGTACTGGATCAAGTTGGAGGAAACTGTGGAACAAGAGTCAAAATCATAAGAGAGACCAGGATTGCAGGTTGAATGGAGACTGTTGGAACCCCTGAGACTCTAGCCCTTAGTTACCATTGAGGTTAAAATTTCAGCCAGTTCCACTTTCATCAAATTTTCAAGGCTATTATCTTTATAGAAGTTAACTGCCAGGGCTTTCTTTCACAGAGTGGCTAGTGGATTGAAACTGTCAACCTGGCAGGTAATAGGCAATTGCTTCACCGCGGTGCCATGGAGCAGTGTTTTTGCAATAGTTTAGGGAATCCTAAATGGGCTGCAGCCCTCGGCTCAAGTACAGGAACAAGTGTGAGGATGGCACAGAAGGCGGCAGTGCTTCCTTCTGGTGTGCACAGAGTCGCTAAGGGTGGGAGCTGATTTGATGGCATCTAACAACAAAGAATACGTGCCATGTTTTTGGTATACATTGTTAACTACTGTTAAAACTTCATATAGAAACAAAAAGTGAGGATGCTGAAAGCTTACAGAGAGTGATTCGGGATCAGGTCATCCTTTGTAGCTATTTATCTGTGTACGAAAGGAGTTTATTCACTTCTATGCAACAAAAATGAAATTTAATCATGTATTTTAAGAGAATCATCTTAGAAGGTTTGGGGTATAGAGGAAAAATATGGAACAGAACTAAAAAGCATAAAAGAGACCAGGCTTACTAGTTTGACAGAGACTGGTGAGACGCAGAACATTATGGCCCTTACCTTTCAGATCTGAACTGAACTCAACTGTGCATTAGCATAGTCAACCATGTGAGATCAAAGGGGCTCCATTCACCCTAGGACAAAGCTCAAAGGTGTAGGAAGAAGGAGTGGAAACAGGAAATACAGGGAGGAAGTGGGATTCAGTATGGGACAGCGAGGGGATTAAAAAAGGATGAGTTGAATCAAAATGTGTATGAATTGTTGAACATAAAACTATGATGTGCTCTGTTGATTTCGCCTGATTCCCAAAAAGAAGTTTACACTGATAATAATAAATTAGAAACAATAACCAACTGTGGTATAACCATACAGTGAACGATCATTCAACGATAAAAAGAATGAGATCCCAGCATTAAAAAGATATGGGAAGGAGGAGACGAGCCAGTCAGGGTGCGATGTAGCAATGATGAAACAGACAACTTTCCTCTAGTTTCTAAATGCTTCCTCCCCACACACTATCATGATCCCAATTCTACCTTACACATCTGGCTAGACCAGAGGATGTACACTGGTACAGATAGGAACTGGAAACACAGGGCGGATGATCCCTTCAGGACCAGTGGTGTGAGTGGCGATACTGGGAGAGTGGAGGGAGGGTGGGTTGGAAAGGCGGAACCGATTACAAGGATCTACATATAGCCTCCTTCCTGGGGGACAGACAACAGAAAAGTCGGTGAAAGGAGACGTCGAACAGTGCAAGATATGACAAAATAATAGTTTGTAAATTATCAGGGGCTCATAAGGGAGTGGGGAGTGGGGACGGAGGGGAAAAAATGAGGAGCTGATGCCAGGGGCTTGGGTGGAGAGCAAATGTTTTGAGAATGATGAGGGCAATGAATGTACAAATGTGCTTTACACAATTGATGTATGTATGGGTTGTGATAAGAGTTGTATGAGCCCCTAATAAAACGATTTAAAAAAAAAACATGGGGAAAACTTCAATGCATATTGTAGGAGAAGGCAGTTGGAAAACAATCATGATATTCTGACAAAGCCAAGACAATAGTGACAGTGTAAAGATCAATGGCTTCCAGTGGTTAGGGAACGGGAGAAGGGGCCAAGCAAGAGCAGGGAATGAATAGATACACAGAAAAGAGTTAAGCGGTTTCTAGGGCAGCCAAATTCTTCTGTATGATACTCTCATGGTGATACATGACCTTAAGTATTTGTCAAAACCTGTAGAACTGTACAAGACCTGGTTGTGCGATGGTTAAGTACTCTGCTGAAAACGGAAAGGTTGGTCCGTCTAATCCACCCAATGGTTCCATGTGAAAACAACTGATGACCTGCTCTCATAAAGATGTCAACCTGGGACATCCTATGGGATAGTTCGACTCTGTCCTATAAGGTGACTAAGAGACAGAATGGATTAGAAGGTAGGCAGCAATGCCAACCATAGACTTCAGTTAGTAGCAATGTATCCATATTGGTTTATTAATTAAAACAAATGCACTATACCAATACCCCAAAATTAGTTGCCTTGGAGTGAATCCAGGTTATGGTATCCCCACATGTATCTGAGTAGAACTCTGTTCCATAGGGTGTCCAAGGGCTGATGACTTACAAGTAGATCACCAAGTTTTGCTTCCGGAATGCCTCTGAGTGGACGGAAACCTTAGCTTTTTGGTTAGCAGCCCAACACATTTATCATTTGCACCTTGAAGGGTCTCCTCATGTAACCGGATCAAGAGGAAGTTATGCAAATAGGAAAAAGGACTACTGCATGGTTTAAGATCCGGAAAGGTATGCATCAGGGTTGTATCCTCTCACCGTACTTATGCTGAACAAATCATCGGAGATGCTGGATTATATGAAGAAGAACACAGTGAATGGATTAGAGCAAGATTTATTAACAATCTGCAATATGCAGATGACACAACTTTGCTTGCTGAAAGTAAAGAGGATTTGAAGTACTTGCTGCTGCTGCTGCTGCTGCTGAAGAACTCCAGCCTTCAGGGTGGATTACAACTCAACGTCAAGAAGACTAAAATCCTCACAACTGGACCACTAGGTAACATTATGATAAATGGAGAAAAGTCTGAAGTTGTCAAGGATTTTGTCTTGCTTGAACCTACAATCAATGCTCGTGGAAGCAGAAGTCAAAAGATCAAATGACCCGTTGTCTTTGGTAAACCTGCTACACAAGACCTCTTGAAACTGTTGAAAATAAGGTTGTCATTTAGAACACAAAGGTGCTTCTAACGCAAGTATTTCCAATCACCTCTTATGCATGGGTAAGGTGGAATCTGGATAAGAAAGATCAAAGAACAGTCAGTGCATTTGAATTGCGGTGCTTGCGGAAAATATTGAAAGTACTGTGGATTGCCAAGAGAACAAACAGACCTGTCTTGGTGCAGGCAGAACGCTCCTTGGAAACAAGGATGGCGAGACTTCACCTCGTGTACTTTGGACATGTTCTCAGGAGAGACCAGTCCCCAGAAAAGAGCATCATTCTTAGTAAAGACGAAGGACAGCAAAAAAAAAGGAGGAAGATGAGACAGCTGACACAGTGGCTGAAACAATAGGCTCAAGTATAACAATTGTGAGGATGGCCCAAGACAGAGGGGCATTTAGTTTTTGTACATTGTGTCCCTGTGAGTTGGAACCAACTCAAAGACATATAACAACAACAGGGTCTGTACACGGACACAAGATTTCATAATGGAGGAAACTGTGCGAAGGAAAAGAGGGAATATTGGAGAACTCTAGGTACTTTGTGTAAACCGAAAACCTCTGCCCTTATCTGTCTAGTGCTGCTATAACAGGAATACCGCAGTGCGTAGCTTTAATAAATAGAAATGTATTCTTTTAACGTTTAGCAAACTAGAAATCCATTCACAGATCCATACCTGGGGAAAAGCTTTCTCCCTCTGTGAGCTTTGGGAGAAGATTCTTGTCTCCATGTGCTTTGGCACCACTCTTCCTCTGGGTCTAGGACTTTCTCAAGGCAGAGGCGTAGGTCAAGAGGACCCACAAGGACCAGTCCTGTCCTGCCTCTGCTTTCTTGTCCCTTCCCTGCTTACTTCTCTCTCCTTTAATCTCTTGTAAAAGGAAAACGTGAGCCAGGCCACATCCTGGGATACTCCCCTTACCTTGGCTCAAGGCTTTCACCTGAGTGAGGGTGTTACTTTCCACCCTAATCCTGCTTCATTAACATAACAAGCATATCCTAATCCTACCTTTTTAACCCTAGCCTAGGCAGAGGTTGGGATTGAGGACAATGAGAACAACCACCTGCAATGGAAGACAACCACACAATACTCTGAGCCCAAAGCCCAAGGGGGCAGCTCAGCTCTTTTAGAGGGGCTCTCACCTCACACCATCAAGTCCATTCTGAGTCAGCAGCTCTCTAGGACAGAGTGGGACTGGCCCAGGCATGTTGCCGAGGCTGGAAGCTTTACTGGGGCAGAAAGCCTCAGCTTTCTTCCATGGAATGCCTCGTGGGTTCCTGCGGCAGCCCTGGCAATGAGCAGTCCAACGTGTCACCCGATGCCAGCTCTTCAGACACCCTTCCTAGCTCAACAGGACCTGTGCTCCGAGGTCACCATTCAGTCAAGCAGCGGCCAATGTATCAATCAAAGAATGATATCCACGACAACCATACCTCTCCAAAGGCTTATTCATAGGTGAGCAAAGGGCAGTGCTTGACTTCACACAAAGCCCGGGTGGCAGGATGGGCAGGAAAGAGGGGCAAATGGAAACCAGGTTCTGGAGGAGGAAGTGGAGAGGGTGCCGTGACATGGAGTGGATTGCAACGAATGTCGCCATACAGAATGTGTATCAAAAGGATTGAATGAGAAACGTGTGCATTCTGCAAACTTTCACCCAAACCACAATAAAATGTTCAAATACGGAAAAAGAAAAAAGGGGAGTGGGGGTGGGGGAGAGGTTTTGTTTCCCCAAAAGCGGCTTCCCAAACAATATGGACCTTATAATAAGATAATAGCACAAACTGCCTTTGCTGCCCCTCAGCTCTGAGGGCTGCCTGCAATCTTCCGTGGTGGACGGAGTAACAAAGCCAGTCTATTCCCACACCCCCCCTCGCCCCCCATCTTCCACCCCCGAGATGTATCTGGGGAGACAGAGCATGTTTTCTTCAAAGTCTAAAACAGTCGGTTGTCAGCTAGAGAGCCAACCTTGTTGATCTGGGCATGAGTGGCATGAGGGGAGGGCGTTGGATCAGATGGGAGGCTGGGGCGTGGAGTTTTCTGACTTTCCGTGGACCCTGGCCTTGCATGAGTTCCCTGGCTCAAATCATGCACTTTTTGGGCAGGAAGACAGAGCCTTGGGAGGAGGAAAGCTGAAGAAGGCACGGTGGAAAGCAGAGCCTTTCTTCTGCCTCTGTGCTTGGGAAACCTGAAAGTCAACTGCACACTTTATTAGATTTATGCCCATAAAGGAAACCAAAACATCTTAACTATGTCACCAGGAAGCAGTCTCCTTGCTGTTGGCAGCCGAATTTCCTCTCCAGGTCTCACTTGGGGCAGGAAGTCTGTCTTATTACAGTGCTGAGGGGGCCTCTCGGACCGGAAGCTCCTCCTCTCCCTCTGTTCTGCACGCGGTGAGTGGAATGATCACCTCAGTGAGTTGATGATGCTTATGCTAGGGCTGTAAAGTGTTTCCCCCATTGCTTCTCAGTAAAGCCCGAACCACTGCCCCTGCGTTCAAGGCCTTTCCACAATCAGGACCTAGATTACTTTTTTCCATGTTAATGTCCTCATAACTTCAAACAGTTAATTTCCCACAATGCATTCTGCTCTTCAACCCTGTCTCTGCAAATCCCCAGGCCTCCCTCCCTGCTCCCCCTTTCCATCTCCACGTCTGCTCTTGTTGTTGTAGCTATTGAGTCAGACCTACACAAAACTGACCATCTTACTGCCAGGCCCTGCCTCATCCTCAAGAGTGATTGGGGGGCAAACCGCAGGGATTCATAAAGATTTCATTGGCTGAAGTTTCCAGGTAGATGATCAGGCCTTTCTTTTTAACCTATCTTCGTCTGAAAGTACCTGCTAAAGCTTGTTCAGCATCACAGCCACCAACAAGCTTCTGCTGACAAGTGGCAGCCACAGTGTCATTCCATCTTGTCTAGGGCCCTCCTCTTTGCACAATGTCCTTGTCCAGCAATTGATCTCTCCTGGTAACATGCCCAAAGTACCTGAGACAAAGTCTCACCATCCAGGCCTCCAAGGAGCACTCTAGCTGTATGTCTTCCAAGAGAGATATGCTTGTTGTTTTGCAAGTCCATCACAGTTTCCATTTCTTCACCAGCACAATTCAAATGCATCAATTCCGTTTCCGTTTTCCTTATCCAATCCCCATCTCTCACATGCATATGAAGCCACTGAAAATACCATCGCTTGGGTAAGCCTGCCCCCACCCCACCCCTTTTAGTCCTAAAGTTACACCCTTGCATTTCAACATTTTAAAGAGATCTTGTGCAGACTTAGCCAATGTCATACAGCATTTGATCTCTGGACTGCTGCTTCCATGAGCCTTGATTGTGGTTCCTTGACTTCATTCTTCTCTGTTTATCAGACTAGGTATGTGTCCAGTTGCGACGATTCTGGTTTTCTGATATTGAGGTGTGCTCCATACTGCAGGCTGCAGTCCTTAATCTTCATCAGCAGCTGCTTCAATTCCTTCTCACGTTTAGTAAACGACTTTGAGACATCAGTATATCAGAGATTGTTAATAACCATTCCTTCCACCCTGATATGAAATTCTTCTTCATGTAACCCAGTTTCTCTGATGATTTGTTCAGTACATAGATTAAACAAGTATGATGAGAGGACACAACACTGAAACACTGCTTTCCTGGTTCTAAACCATGCAGTATTCCCTTGTTCTGTTCACACAGCTGCTTCTTGATTCACATACGAGTTCTAAATGAGCACAATAAAGTTTCTGCAATTCCCATCCTTCTCATGGTTACCCATTTTGCTATTATCCACACAGTTGAATGATTTTGTATGGTCAATAATACACAAGTAATCTTTCTGGTATCCTCTGCTTTCAGCCACCCATTTGATCTCAGCAAGGATCTCCCTTGCTCTACGTCCTCCCTGAATCCAGCCGGAACCTCTGGCAGCTCCTTGTCAATGAACTGCTGCAGCTGTTGTTGGATGATCATCAGCAAATTTTGCTTGCTTGTGATATCATTGATACGTTTCTTTTGTATGGGAAACAGACGGATTTCTCCCAAGTTGTCTCCCCCAAATATATGCCAAACTTAGCTGCTTGCAAATGACTCTACCCTTGGAGGTCATCAGGAGTAGCCATCTAGAGCAAGCAGACACCACTGTCTATCCCACAACAAGTAGGGCCCACTCCCTACTGATAAGGATAGTAGTTGTCTGTTTCCTTGTAGGAGATGCCAGAGAGGTCAAACCTGCCCAAGGATGACCAAGGTTAGGCTGCCATCATGAATCTAGGGTCCGCCCGTCTTGTCACATGTATACCTCTAGACCTTCCCATTCCTATGGGCACACCCCTAGCTCATCCCCTTCCTGTCACGCTTATGCTTATCAGACATCCCCTTCCTATGATGTGTATGCCTATTGTACTGGCCCTTCCTGAGACGTGTGGTTATCATGTCCCACTAATGAGATATAATCCTTGGTTAGCAATAAAGTGGATGCTCTCCCCGGTCCTCGCTCCCGGATGCTCTCCTGCTCTCGCTCCCGAGGCTCTCTCCTGCTCTCATGGCCGGACTCCCCCCATGAGGACCACCAAGCCGGGCTCAGGTGAGCATGCTACCATGAATAGTGTCTGACTCCATTATTCCAATCTCTCCTCTACCTCTCATGCTCTCTATGACTTTACTATAATCTTTACTTATAATTGCTGTACAATTGTGCCTACCGGACTTGTGATGATTTATGGGGGACTCCTCCTCTCCCCACACTTTTGTTTGAGCATTCTGTTGGGTCACCTTTCTTTTAAAAGGGGGCAAATATGGGTCTGTTGCAGTCTGTTGGCTAAGTGGCTGTCTCCCAAATTTTCTGGCATAGATGAGTGGGTGTTTGCAGTACTTCAATATCTGGCTGAAACATTTCAATGGGTATTCCATAAATCCCTGGTGCTTCATTTTTAGCTAGCATTTGCAGAGCACCTTGGACTTCTTCCTTCAGTACCATTGGATCTTATTCATATGCTACCTCTTGAAATGGTTGACTATCAACTAGTTCTTTCTTGCTACAGTGAGTCTGTGCGTTCTTTCCATTTTCTTTTGATTGCTCATTCAATATTTTGCCCACACATCTTTGGATATTGCAACTGGAGGCTTGATTTTTTCTTGAGTTCTTTCAGTTTGATAGGCTGAACATTTTCTTCCCTTTTTGCTTTTTACCTCTAGGTTTATGCACATTTTATTATAATATTTGATTTTGTCTTCTTGAGCTGTCCTTTGACATTTTCTATTTAGCTCTTTGTTGTCATCACTCTTCCATTTGCGTTAGCTGCTGTAAGATGAAGAGCAAGGTTTAGAGTCTGTTCTGAAATTCACTTTGATCTTTTCTTCTTTTCATTCCTATCTTTTTTTTTTTTAATCATTTTATTGGGGACTCTTACAGATCTTCTGCCATCCATTCATCAGTTGTATCAAGCATATTTGTACCTATATTGCCATAATCATTTGCTAAACATTTACTTTCTATTTGAGCCTTTGGTATCAGCTCTTCTTCCTCCTCCCCACCTCCCCACCCCCGCCCCACCTCTTTCCTGTCTTTTTAATGATCTTTTTCTTTTTTCATGAATGAGGGTCTTGATGTTCTCCCACAGCTCATCAGGTCTACTGTCATTAGTGTTCAATGTGTCAAAGCTGCTCCTGATGATGCTCTCAAAATTCAGGTGGGATTGACTCCAGGTCAAACTTTGGCTCCCATGGACTTGTTTTCATTTCCCTTACCTTAAACTTTACATATGAGTGATTGACTGTGCCAGAATGGACCTTAAGCCTGGCTTGAGCTGCTGGGAATTGAGCTTCTCCAGCTTTTCTTCACAAAATATAGTCAAATTAATTTCTGTGTATTCCATCTGGAGAAGCCCACATGCATAGTCAACGTTTGAGTAGTTGGGAAAAAAGGTATTTGCTATGAACAAGTCATCGGTCTTGCAAAATCCTATCATGGCTCTCCAACTTCATTTCTATCACCAAGACTATATTTTCCAACTATTATTTCTTCCTCCTTGTTCCAACTTTTGTCTTCCAACTTCCAATAATTATTAACACATCTAAATAAATTTGATCTATTTCAGTCTGAGGTTAGTAGAATTTTTCAATTTGTGCATCTGACACAAATTGACTCTACTTTTAGAAAGCATCTCAAGATTAAGAAGCATAAAACAATTGGACTCTTATATGCTAGTAATGAGAGTTCCCAAACAAGGCATCAAGAAAACAATGCCATTCAATAGCCACACAAATGTTGAAATACCGAGGAATAACCCAAACCAACCAAACAAAAGGTCTGTACAAAGAAAACTACAGAGAATTATTACAAGAGACCTACACAAATGGAAGAATATCTCGTGCTCATGGAAAGGAAGAATCAATATTGTGAAAATGTCAAGACTACCTAAAGCAATCTACAAATTCAATGCCATCTTGATCCAAATCCCAACATTATTCTTTAAGGAAATGGAAAAGCTAATTACCAACTTCACACGGAGAAGGAAGAAGGCCAGAATAAACAAAGAACTTCTCAAAAGGAAGAACAAAGCAGGTGGTCTTGCACTACCTGACCGCAAAACCTACTACACAGTCACCGTTGTCAAAACAGCCTGGTACTGGTATAATGGGATATACATAGACCAATGAAACAGGACAGAAAACCCCAAAATAAAAGCATCCTCCTACAGACAACTAAGTTTTGACAAAGGCCAATAAACATTAAGTGGAAAGGGAATACCCTGTTCAATAAATGGTGCTGGAAAAACTGCATATCCATTTGCAGAAGAATGAAACAAGAATCTCACATCATGCTCGAAAAATGAACTCAAGTTGGATCAGAGATCTATATATAAAACCCAAAGCTATTAGGCCCATCAGTGAGAAAATTGGGCCAATATGATGGCCCTAGTGTAGGGTGCACACAGGCTACCAGATACAACAAAGGAAAAACACACCATGTAACACAAAATAGATGGACAGAATCTTTTAAAAATAAAACACTTGTATACATCAAAAGTCTTCATCAAAAGAGTAAACTGAGATCCCACAAATTGGGAAAATATATTTAGGAAGGACATAACGGACAAAGGACTAATTACTAACCTCTACAGAATAGTGCAAGCTTACAACAAGAAACAAACGACCCTCTTCAAATGTAGGCAAAGGACCTGAATAGACAATTTACAAAAGATGGCACCAGAATGGCTAGCTAGCAAATGAGGAAATGTTCCCGTTCACTAGCCATCCAGGAAATGTAAGTCAAAGCAACGATGAGATACTGTGTAACAACCACAAGTACAGCCCATTTGAAAACAAACAAACGAAAAACAAGAACAGAGAACAACAAATGCTGGAGAGAGTGTGGAGAGACTGGAACTCTTACACACTGCCTTCATGAGGGCGAGTATTGAGTTAATTAGTCTTAGATTAGAGGTAGGATTAATGGGAGCCCCAAATCCTTTCCTGAATGTGTTTTTTATCTGCCTCGTGTTCACCTTAGAAACATCCTTGTCAATTTATGGAAGAGAATCTTACCAACCATCTCCATGGAGCATAGGGCCTTGTGCTTCTAATGTCATTGATTAGCCCACGTATGAATTTTTAAAACACTTTGAGAGAGGGAGATTGAACAAGTGTAGGTTAACTACATATCACAATAGCTGGGTTATTCCTTTGTACAGAATAAATCCTTACATGACTGGATGCGACTTGCACACACAATGGGAGTTGGTGGTCAGGTAAAAGCTACAGTAGTATTCGCTGATAATTCAGTCACAGATCTTCCAGAAAAATCCATATCTTAATACAGCAAATAGGGCATTGAAGTTGTGGGTAGATGTTAGTCTGCCTGCTGACAGTTCAACACTCTTGATATAGCTGTCTTTTGGTTCTTAACCCACCATGTAATTTCACTCATAAGTTCCCAGGTTGCAGTTGTGTTTGAGGTAGAGTCAGGTTCACCAAATGGGGTTTCCACATTCTGTTCCCATAGAGGTAACAACTAGAATAGGGTTCCTAGAGGGTCTGGCAGGAGAGGTGGGAGGGGCTGATATCAAGGAATTCAAGACGGAAGAAAATATTTGGAAACTGATTTTGGTAGCAATTGTACAATACTGCTTGATGTGATTGAATATGGAGTGGGATGATGTCTGCATGAGCTACTAATAAAATGGTTTGGGGGAGGAGAAGAAGAAGATGAAGACGAAGAAGGAGAAGACGGCATCTCTTCCTCAGTCACATTTGAGTGCTTTGCAACCAGAGGGCCTTCTTTGCTGGTACTATCTCTCATAGTGTTTTGCTTCTATTCATGAGGTTTCAGTATCTGACCATAGTTGGATACTACCCATAAGATTTTCAGTGGCGAATTCCTCAGAACTGGACACCCCGTTCCTTCTTCATTTTCTGTTCTTAGTCTGGAAGCGCTGCTGAAACCTGTTCACTTTGGGTGACCCTGCTGGTACTTGAAATACCAGTGACATAGCTTCCAGCATCACGACACACAGGCCACCACAGTACAATGAACTGGTAGACAAGTGGTGGTGCTAGCAATGTAGTCCATACTTCAAAACAAGCAAACAAACAAACATGATATATTAAATTATTCTTATTCTTGCAATACTCTATCTCATTTTATGGTGACAAGAAGTCCATTCCAATTTTTTGGCTCTGCCTTCGAAAGAATTCCTGACTGCAGAAAGTTTATGTCAAAAATCCATGTAATTGATGGTCAACCACCCAACTTCCATGCTTATTGCTGTGAGCGACTGTGCCTTATCATGTATGAAATCTCTGTGGCCCGTCTAATTTACCACAGCCATCTTTACTCATCAGTGTCTTCTAGCTGGCGCTCAAAGGAGTTGCCCGACCAGCATTGACAATACTGTACAACCAGCATTTACAATACTTCTCAGAGCCTGCTCAAGTTTCCAGAACACAGAACTATTACCCCACGTTTACAGAGCACTTCAGAGTTTCCGATCCACAATGATTCTGGAAGATAGGGAGGAGAGGCATCAATCACTCCCCAAGGAGGAAAGAGAAACTCACAATAGAGTGAGCCCCGCGGCTGGATGTGAACGTCAGTGCAGGAACATTAGCCTCCTCCTGGCCACGGGGCAGATATGCAGGAAGAATTTAGGGAGCTTGTGGATGAGTAAATGAATGAGTGACATGAAGCAAACTGCCTTCCGTGCTGGCTGAGAGATAGAATTCATTCAGAGGTGGGCAAGCGTAATATTCATCTACCAAGTCCTTTAGCAATCGGAGGAACTGTATCTATGGGACCATTTCAGTTGTGAGACCTTACCTACATTTGCTTAAGGGAGAGTGAGAGTTACCTGTCCGATGAATGGGACGCACAAGGGGAAAACGGCCTTCTGGCTTAGGGCTGACTCGTGGCTGAGATGAGATAGCACATGGTCATACTCTCTTCCCTCCAACTCATTTCTCTGCCAGACAAACCCCTCCTACTCTAGAGAAAATGATTCCAGTGTCCTGAGCTACATGTGCTTCTGCTTGGTGGTCCCAGAGGGAAAGCACAGTGTGAGTGAGCCAAGCAAACTTTGTTCACACACTGTCTTAGTTGCCTTGTATTGCTGCAACAGCACAAGTGCAACACAAATCGCAGACAGCTTTATGAAACACAAAAGTATTTCTTCATCATTCTGTAGCCCAGAAGTGGGAATTTGGGGTGTTGGCTCTCAGAGGAGGTCCATCTTTGTCCCTTTCATTTCTATCAGTTGCTGACAATTCTTGGCCTGCCTGGACTTGAATAGTTATCTTCCTCCATGGTACCTACCACCACCAACAAGGTGACCGCCTTCTCTGATTCTCCTCATTTACACACGGGGCATGCGGAGCACAAAGGCACGCGATGCTGCAGTTAGAAGTGGTAGACCATCTACACTCAAGTTTAGACTCAAGTCTAGATGGTCTAGCTCAGGAGACCACAGCCTGAACCACACAGCGTGCCTCTCAGTTACCACCTGTGTAACGTGTGCATTTTACACGATCCTTCTGAGTAATTTTACATACCGGATGGAAGGTCTAGAGAGAGTGAACATATACAGGATTCCTGACACAGACTAGGGGCTCAGTCAGTGGTCGCTACTGTTCTAAAACAGGATGTTCATGAGGAGAGATGGAGACAACACTGACCAGAACTGCCAATGGCGTTTGGGATCTCTGTGCTAACGGGCCCAGGTCTCCAATACAAGGGTTGTGTGAGAGGCTGCCTTAAAGCTGAGAAGGTTAAAAAAAAAAAAAGAATTGAAAATAAACAATGAACAACAACAACAAAAAGCTGAGAAGGTCAGCAGTAAAGCGGTGCAAAGAAAAGCTACCGGATACAAGATGGCTTAGACCTAAAAGAGAAACTTGCTCTTTTCATAAATTCCATAGGCAAGCTAGAATCAGGATTGAAATTATCTCTCATCATCTCCCAGTTGTGTTTTCTTGTATGATGACTAATTTCTTCACTATGGTAAAGATGGCCACCCCAGATCATGTGTACCGAAGTCCTCGGGAGTACATTTATTCCAACCCCAGGCACAGAGGGCGCGCCTTCTGACAAGTTTCATGTTCGTGGTGGTGGAATAATTGGGAAAAGGATATCAAGAATGGCTGCGCAACAGAAAGCGTATAAGCAATGGCACTGAATTATACATGTAGACGATGTGGAACTGGAGAATGGTTTGTTGTTTACATTTTTTGCCACAATTAGAAAAACAATAATTACATGCATCACAATAAGTATGAAGAAGAAAATGTTCTAGAATTGACTGTGGTGATAATTGTACAACTCTTCTTGATATGATTGAATTATTGAATTGTATGACGTGTGGATGAAGTGCTAATAGAACTGTTTAAAAATAAGTTTCATCAAAAGTCCTGGGGAGGACTCTCATTGGTCCCAGTGGAATTACATGTCCATTCCTTAATCTATGACTGTAACCATGGAGATATGGGGGGGGGGGTTGTTTTGTTTTTGGGTTTAAAAAAAATAATTTTATTGGGGGCTCATACAACTCTTGTCACAATCCATACATCCATCCTTTGTGTCAAGCACATTTGTAC
>NW_022111370.1:8443052-8444314 GCF_000313985.2 Echinops telfairi
TGCTCTGCAGGGCTAACAGGCTGAGACCCCCGCAAGGAATGCTTACATTATGTGAAAAGATGGCCAATTGATGGCTCAGCATAATAAACAAACTTCTGATGCTCCTCAGAGAAATAAATAAAAGAAGTTTGGACAGCAGGAGTGGGAGGCAGGAAAACAGAGTAGGGTCCTCTGGCACCCAGTAACAATGTGTCTTTTCCTGGTGACACCTGCCCTCCTGGATACCCGCACCCTGTTCACAATCTCACAGGAAATGCCTTTGTGTGGACACTGCTGAATGGGGCCAGTTTTATACACCACAGAGCTTGTGATCGCAGATGTCAGAACTGAGCAGTGCTTCGGACATCTGGTTCACATTTCCATAATCACTGGGTGGAGACAGACTTGCCAAGCAAGCCTGAAGGGCAAAAGCCTTAAAAGAAACAAGGGCTAAATATGGCTGCATCAACGTAAACAGTTTCTGAATCATCAAGAATATCATAAACCAAGTCAAAATGGCAAACTACCAAAAATATATATATATATTTGCAACTTATCTGGCATCTCTAATATGTTATCTTCATCAGAATATTGCATCTCAGTTAAAAACAAAGGCAAGACCTCTATTGGAAAAATAGGCAAAGAAGATGAAGGGGCTTCCAAGAGTTCCTGGGAAACTGATATTGGAAGATATCAGAATGTTTTTCCAAGATCTCTTTGAAGCCCTCTCCTATAATCCGGTGATTTTCAAAAGATGTAAAGGATCAAGAAACATACCAAAAAGTTAATTTCATCAATACTGAAGGGAATCTAAGCGATAGGACAACATGACTGAAATACTGTTTTGGACCTATTTGATAGGGGAAAGCAAAAAGGATGCTAATTCCCAGTGTGTGCCCAGTGGTGTGGAAATAAGTACCCTTCAATATTGCTCAGGGAGGCATTGGTGTAGGTACAAAAGCATGCACAGACATTAACACCAAGGGGGTTGGAGAGGTTATTGGCCTCCCTTCGCTCTTAGGGGTGGGGAGGGACACTGCAACAATCTATAATGAGGGGCAGTGGACAGGGTGGAGGAAGCACAGTATGTGTGTTTGAAATATTCAAGTCACAGAGAGATGAGGCTGTCGACTTTGACCCTGGAGCACAAAGAAGTCTGGGCTGGGGAAAGCGCGTGGCAGCACCAGGACAAGAAGGAGATTTGGAATCATGGAGATGCATGAGCCCGGGTGGAGTAAGAAGATGGTGTGGAGCAGCTAGACAATCCCAGGAGAGAAACCAGG
>NW_022111370.1:8445906-8447443 GCF_000313985.2 Echinops telfairi
AGGGGCAGTTCTATGCTGTCCCATATGAGTCAGGGTCAGTATGAGGCACGGTCGGCCCACCCAATGGCAGTGAGCTTTGGTTTTTCATCTTGCAAAAGCTGATTGCCAGGCCTTTCTTCTGTGCAGCCATTGGATGAACTCAGATGGCCAATCAGTACGTTAGTAGCTAGAGCAAATTGTGTGTACCAGGGACCTTTTGGTTTAATGTAAGTCCCATCAAAATCTCAAGAAGTTTTGTTGGCAAAAGGATCCTGATATTTATCTAGAAACACACATAGGAGGGGAAAACTATCTTCTGTAAAAAGAAAGTAGAAGACAAAATGGGTGCATAAGCAAATGTGGTGAATAAAGTGGACGGTGCCTGGCTATCAAAAGATATAGCATCTGGGGTCTTAAAGGCTTGAAGTTAAATAAACAGCCATGTAGCAGCGAAGCAAATAGACCACATGAAAGAATCACGCCAGCCTGTGTGATCATGAGGTGTCCCCAAGATCAGGTATCAAAATATTCAAAACAAACAATTATATCAATGTGAATGAGGGGGGTTGAAGCCCATCTGTAGACAATTGGACATCCCCTACAGCAGGGTTACAAGGAAGGGATGATTCAACCAGAGTGTAGCATAGCACCAACGAAGCACACATCATTCCTCTAGTTCCTGAATGCTCTCCCTCCTGCAACTACCATGATCAAGTTCTACCTTCCAAATCAGAGTACAAACATTGGTACAGATATGATCTCTTGAATATGGAATCCAGGACAGATAAAACCCTCAGGAATAGTAGTGGGAATAGTGCTATCATGAGGGTAGGGGAATGGTGAGGGGTTGGGAGGGAAGGGGGAGAAAGGGGGAACCCATCACAAGGTTGGATATATAGCCCACACCCCCAGGGGGATGAATAACAGAAATGTGGGTGAAGGGGGACAACAAACAGTGTAAGACACAAAATAACAACAATAATATATAATTGATCAAGAATTCACAAGGGGGGAAAAAGAAGAGCTCATACCAAGGGCTCAAGTAGAAAACGTTTTGGAAATATTGATGGCCACCTAAGTACAAGTGTGCCCAATACAATTGAATGATGGGTTGTCATAAGATTTGTAAGAGTCCCCAAAAAAATGATAAATAAAAAAATAACAATTGATTCGACCAGCCCTATAAAATACTAAAACATATTTTAGAGTCATAATAGATAAATGACAGTGACACATAGGCAAGTTTCTAATGACAGACTAACAGCAATAGAGAGCTCAGGATAGATTCCATTATGCACTGCAAGCAAAGAAATGCAAATCAAAACAATGACTGCTTCACTTAATTATAAAATTTAAAAGGAATTCTCACATCACAGTGCTAGTCTGTGCATGGTAAAGGTCACATTCAGCTGGGGGAATAAAAATTGGGAGGACCTTCTGAGAAAACTACATAGACATATGCAGCAAGAGCTATAAGTAAATATGTACATTAAAAAATCATTTTATTGGGGGCTTGTACAATTCTTATCACAATCCATATATACATCCATTGTGTCAA
>NW_022111370.1:8448937-8450185 GCF_000313985.2 Echinops telfairi
ACCCCATGCACAACAGAACAGAAACCTGCCCATCATGGGCCATCCTCACAATGGTTACTACGTTCGAGCCCATTGTTGCAGCCACAGTGTCATCGAGATTCTTTCTGCTGCCCCTTTACTTTACTGAGCATGATGCCCTTTTCTAGGGACTAGTTTCTAGATGTGTCCAAAAGAGGTGAGGTGAATCTGTGAGATGAAGTTTTGCTTCTAAGGAGCATTCTGACTATTCTTCTTTCAAGACAGATTCATTTGTTCCTCTGGCAGTCCATAGCACTTTCCATCTTGTTCAACAACACCATGGTTCAAATGCATCAAATTTTCCATGGTCTCCCTCACTCAATGATCAACTTCCACATTCGCATGAGGTGAGTGAAACTCCCATGGCTTTGGGTCAGCACACCTTAGTCCTCAAAGTGGCATCTTTGCTCTTTAGAATCTTAAAGAAGGTTTTATGAAGCAGATTTCTCCCATGCAATATATCATGTTATTTCTTGATTGGTGCTCCCGTGAGTGTTAATTATGGCACTCACACAAAAAATGCTCTGCCGTGGAGGTATTAAAAATGGTACTTATGAAAACTAAAAAAAACAATGAGGAATGGCTATAGAGTGATAAGAAATAATGGTGCTATTTAATAAAATTATATACTATATAATTAAATATCTCAGAAATAGTAAGTTATATGTAGAAAATTCTGGAAGAAAATGTTAAAAATAAACCATCGTTGTGTTTGACTGAGACTGCTGATGCTTTTCTTTTCTTTCTTTCTTTTTTTAAAAATCATTTTATCAGGGGCTCATACAACTCTTATCACAATCCATACATACATCAATTATGTAAAGCACATTTGTACATTCATTGCCCTCATCATTTGCTTTTCTTTTCTTGCTTTCCAACTTCCTATTAAATTCTATTTTTCTAATACATAAAAATAAAATAATATCTTAATAAATTAAGTAATTACAATGTAAGTTTTTAAAAGACAAAAAATATTATTTTACCACAGTTGTACTATCTATCAATGAGTCAGCAAAGCCCCCAGACACCCCATGTACAACAGATGGAAACATTGCCTGGACCTGCACCATATTCACCATCGCTGTGGCATTTGAGGCTTTCATGGCTGCTACTATATATTTTGAGTTCCTTCCAACACTGTGACTCATCTTCTAGCACTATAGCAATCAATATTCTGATATGATCCTCAGAGGTTTCATCAGCTAATTTTCAGAAGAAGATGGCCAGTCT
>NW_022111370.1:8454088-8464326 GCF_000313985.2 Echinops telfairi
TAACTGTTTATTTCTTGTATTATATATTTATCTGTATATGATTTAACAGTTCATTTCTTGTTATATATCTAATTATCTTTATAAATAAATATATTAAATTATCAGCAATTTGGTTTTATCTCTCTAGAGAACCCTAACACACCCTCCAATCAAGCTTTGACTTGATTAAGCCCCACCCACGTTACTATGGAAGCCTAGTTGGCACAAAAAACCTAACTATCAGAGATGTTTGCTTGTATTTATTGACTATGCCAAGGCATTTGTCTATCTGGACCTTAATCAACTATGAATAATCTTGAGAAGAATGAGAACTGCAGAACACTTCATTGTGCTCATGTGGATCTTGGATCAAAAGCAGTTGTGCAAATGGAATAAGGGAACACTGCATGATTTATCATAAAAAGTGTGGATCAAGGTTGAATCCTCTCTCCATACGTGTTTTATTTGTATACTGAGCAAATAATCAGAGAAGCTGGTATTTAGGAAGAACAACATAGCATCAGGATTGGAGAAATTTTATTAACAACCTATGTGCAGATAACTCAACCTTGCTTGCTGAAAGTAAGATGACCTGAAGCACTTTATGATGAGTTTCAAGGATTACAGCCTTCAGAATAGATTATAACTCAATGTAAAGAATACCCAAATCCTCACAATTGGACCAATATGTCACATCATGATAAACGGAGAAAAGTTTGAAGTTGTCGAAGATTTTGTTTTGCTCGTATCCACATCAGTCAAGAGATCAAAATAAATACTGAATTAGGTAAATCTGATATACAAGATCGTTTTAGAGCATTGAAAAACAAGGATGCTACTTTGAAGACTAAGGCGCGCCTGATTGAAGCCATGGTATTTCCCATTGCCTCATATGCATGTGTAACTTGGACACTGAATAAAGAAGACTGAAGAAGAATTGATGCATTTGAATTGTGGTATTGGAAAAGAATATTGAAAACACCACGAACTGCTGCTACAAGGACAAACGGATCTAGCTAGGAGGAAGTATGACCAGACTTCCCCTTAGAGGCAAGGATGTTGAGACTTCGTCTTACATCCGTTGGACTTGCTGTCAGTAGAGACCAGTCCATGAAAGAGGATGTCATGCTTGGTGAAGTGAAGAGCAGTGAAAACAAGTAGGCCCCCAATGAGATGGAATGACACCGTGGCTGCAACAATGGGCTCAGGCGTAGGAACAGTTGTGAGGACGGTGCAGAACCGTGCGGTGTTTCATTCTGTTACGCATAGGGTCACTGTGGGTTGGAACTGATTTGATGGCACCTAACATCAACAACAAGGTCCCAGGATGTGACCCCACACAGAGTAATCAACTCCACAATGAGATCTGCTGTCAGTAGCCAATCAATTTTTAGATTAGGGTGGAATGCCATCGGGTCCCAGTCCTGATAAAGTTTCTTTGGTGTTCAGGCGTATTTTCGATGTAAGTTGATACTGTGCAGAGCTTGTTTGCCTCTTGCTGGTTCTGGATCTTGCCACTGGCTCAGCAACCTTCAGTTCTTTGGACTTGAGCCAACAGCCCACCATATTGCCTGCCAACAAGGGAAGCCAACTTTGGCCTGTGATCTGATCTGTTGACCTTCAATTCATTGGACTTGGCAGCCACAAGCCGAGTTGGCTCCACCTACCTGCCCGTGGTTGTACTGCTTTCCGGTTGATCTTACTGCTTCATAGTTGGCCTTGCTGCTTCCCACAGTTACTCGAGTCAGGAAAACCTCTGACACATGGACTTGACCTGATTGGAGTAACTTGCTTCTACAATTGTGTGAGCCATTTCTCTTTATATATTCATATGAGCCTAACTGATTTTACTTCTCTACAAAATCTATCTATTTATCTATCATCTATCTGTCATAGTTGATTTGTGTATAGATCTAGGCCCTGAAGAAACCATGATACGAAATCTATGCCTTTATACAGCTCTTGTTCAAGAGAGTGAAATGTGCAATAGTTGGAAAACAAACGAATAAGTCAACAATATGCTCTCAAGCAATGAAAAAATAAAGCAAGCAAATGATAAAGTGCGGGAGTCACTCTATGAGACTACTGGGAAAACCTGTTGGTGGAAATAAAGTTTGAGCAAAAACATGAATGAGATCAAGGCCCTGAGAAAATTTATAGATGCCAGGGAGATCGGGCAACATACGGAGTTCCTGAAGAGGGTCGAGAGCTGAGGGTGGAAGGAACAGTGAAGGGTGATACGGTCCTCACAGGGCATGTAGTCAGGAAAGGTGGCACATGGGGCCCTGAGGACCTGGGGCAGAGTGTGGAGTATGACCCAGCATGCTGGGAAGCCTATGCATGCTTTCTTACAGGAGAGTGACTCGTTCGGATTGACACTAAATGCTGGATGGCAAGAGCAAAAATAGGAATAGAACTTGGGGATGGGAGCTGGGTCAGTCCTACAGATGAGAGGTTTGGGGGGATTGGGCAGAGAGTCTGGGTGCAAGAATCAGAGATGGACATTATCTCTTATCTTCTAAACCAAAGGGGGAGGTTGAGGTGGACGGCCTAGAATCAACCAAGGCTGGCAATTAGATGAAAGTCAATGGAACTCTGGAGAGGCAGCGAGTCCTGTCTTGGTCCCTGTAGTGTTGGTGGTCGTGAGGAGTAACTGGCTTGCTCAACTTTGTCTGCACCTGCACTGGAAGGGGCAAAAGGCATGCAGAGGTATAGAGAGAGATTGAGAGAGAGAGAGAGAGAGAGAGAGAGAGTCTTTCCCCCAAGGAGTCTATAATTCCAACAGATATTAGGCAAGTGCAGCATGGGAGAACTGGTAGGGGAAGAGGGAGGTTTAGGTTCTGTGACAAACAATGACACAATCACTTTTTAAAAAATCATTTTATTGGGGGCTCATACAACTCTTATCACAATCCATACATACATCAATTGTGTAAAGCACATTTGTACATTCGTTGCCCTCATCATTCTCAAAACATTTGCTCTCCACTTAAGCGCTCCTCCTTTTCCCCCCTCCCCCCTTCCTCATGAACCCTTGATAATTTATAAATTATTATTTTGTCATATCTAACACTGTCCAAAGTCTCCCTTCACCCAGTCTTCTATTGTCCATCCCCCAGGGAAGAGGTTATATGTAGATCGTTGTAATCGGTTCCCCCCCTTCCACCCTTCTTCCACCCTCCCAGTATCCCCACTTTCAGCACTGGTCCAGAAGGGATCATCTGTCCTGGATTCCCAATTTCCAGTTTCTATCTGTACCAGTGTACATCCTATGGTCTAGCCAGATTTGTAGGCAACTGGACATCACATTACAGAAGGGTCACGGGTAGGAGATGAGCCAGTCAGGGTGCAGTGTAGCAACGACGAAACGTACAACTTTCCTCTAATTCTTAAATGCTTCCTCCCACCCCACTATCATGATCCCAATTCTACCTTACAAATCTGGCTAGACCAGAGGATGGACACAATAATTTTTATCTTCAATGAGTAACCTTAGAGAGCTGCTCTGCAATGTCATACAGGGTTGGTAAAAGTTGAAACAGACTTGACAGCGGGTCCCAACGACAGCAGCTCATAATCTCTACTCAACACAGTCATCGCAGGACAATGCACAGAAGCCAAATTCTCACGACTGTCCTGTAGTTAGAAGAACCACTGCTCCTTCCCATGCACTGGCAGCATCCTGGGGTGCAGGGAGCAAGCTCCTCAGGGAAAGAATGAACAAGACCTCACTTTGCTTCTGCTGATGGGCCCTCCATCTACTTCTACCAAGTCCACATTCCCTGAGGGTGTCGTGGGTCTCCCCAAAATGGGTCTTGGAGGAACAAGATGGCAAGTATCAAACAAAGCCTCCGTGCAGGTCCTGTCTCTGGAGAGCTAAAGCCAAGGGTCAGAACCTACCTTGGGTTTCACGATGTTGCATCTCGGCTCACCTTACCACATAATTTTAGAGACTACAAACTACATGCTCCTCCCTCCTGCCCTACACACACACACACACACACACACACACACACACACACACACACTCTCTCTCTCTCTCTCTCTTTCTCTCTCTCTCTGAAGCCCTGTTTTGAAAGGAAATTCTTCTCCCATTGTAGAGGGGAGCTTCCAGTCTGTTACGGAAACGCTTTGGTTTAAAGGTGCTCAAATTCGGAGACATGCTCCTCAAAGACTTGAGTGCTTCCCAATCACGCATGGGTCTTAAAGATCATAAATCTATTTCCTCACAGTTTCGGGGCAGTTTGGAGGGAAAAGGCTCTCTCTGTGGCAACCTCACCCCCTCAGGTTGCCCAATGAAAGACCTGTGAGACACAGCACGCTATAGGATTGCCTTGTTCTTCTGGGTCTTTGTGAAAGGTCCCCCAGCTTGGACAGGGCGCAGTCACCCCTTTCCTATAGCTCTCTAGTTAGTAGGCAATACTTGGTTTTCCCATGCACACAGGCTCCATTTTGGGCAGGTGTTATAGTTCTGGGGAAGAATTTCCTTCCTTGGTTGCTTGGAGCTCTCCACTTGGCGACAATGCCCCAGCCACATTGGCTGGCTTCTACTTCTCCCAGCTGGGCCTGTCAGCAACATCAGGAGACATGGAGAAGAGATGGCAGTTGTCAAGGATTTTGTCTTGCTTGGATCCATAGTGCATGTTCATGGAAGCCGCCATCAAAAGATCAAATGACATCTTGCATTGGGTTAAACTGATGTACGAGACCTCTTTAGGGTACTGAAAAGCGAGACTATTACTTTGAGGACTAAGGTGCACCTGACCTAAGCTATGGTATTTTCCATCGCCTCATCTGCATGTGAAAGTGGGGAACTGAATAAAGAAAACCCAAGAAAAATGGGTGCATTTGAATGGGGGTGCTGAGGAATATGGAAAGCACTGTGGGCTGCCAAAAGCACAAACACGTTTGTCTGGAAAGAAATATGACCCTTAGAGGGAAGGATTGGCAGACTTCATCTTACATTGTGGGGGACCAGCCTCCACAACCGAATGGGGGGACAGTGGCATAATTGAGGGGGAAATTAAAGAGAGAGGAGACAAGGCGTGCAAGGGCTCACCTCTTTCATGTTGACTGGAGTCAGAGTGAGCGAGTAATGGATTCTCACATGGCTTCTATCATCTTGGGCATGTAAGCCATGGTAAGCACTTACGTAACAGGAAGGGGTTGTATTAGAAGCATACATGTAACATGAGGGGGACAAGCTAGGGGTGTACATGCAATTGGAAGGGAGGCACTAGAGACATACATGTGACAGGAAGGTACATACACAACAAGATGGGCAGGTTCTAGTGCTAAGATGGTGGCTTAACCTTAGTCATCTCTGAGCTGGATTGACTTTAGTTATCTTTGAGTTCTTGGGGAACAATCTATGATTCTTTTCAGAAGGGAGTAGGCCCTACTTAGGGTGGCACAGACAATAAAGTGTGATTGTTCTTGATGGCAGACAACCTTCAGGCAAGTAGCCGTTGACCTTCAAGAATACAGTAAGGGAGGGTGTGCTTGCAAACAGCACTACAAAACTGGCATTATTTGGTGGGGACATCGAGGGGAATAACTTGCACTTACGAGAAAGCGAGTGGGAACGCATCTCCAACTTACAAACGTGAAGGTCTCCCTCCACAGGAGGCCTGACTCCCAGATTCCTTAACGCATTAGAGTTGAGAGTTGGCTGCCTCCAGTCTCTTCCCGATTCCGCTTCCCACATTCCGTAACTTAGACATGTTGTCAGCAGATGCCAGTTCCGAGGGAAAGACCTCAAGCTCCGTAACGTAGAAGAGCAGTGAAAGAGGAGGGCCCTCGAGGAAATGGGTTAACACGGTGGTTGCCACAACGGGCTCAGATGTAAGAATAAGGTGAGGATGGCAAGGCCCTGGCAGCCGTTTTGTTCTTTTGTGCATCGAGTTGCTATGGGTTGGAACCGACTCAATGGCACCTCACAGCAGCAACATGCCTAGTCAGTCCTTTTTAAATTTCAAAAATGATTGGCTTAATGTACACCCTACACTGATATGACCTCATTAACATAAAAAATACCTGCCCCAAATGGGATTACATCCACAGGAGTAGGGATTAGGATTTGAAACATATATGTGAGTGTTATAAAATTCACTCCAACCCTTATCACTCCCTTTGGCTTCCCAAAATTTACACGTCTTTTCTGTGTGCAAAACACATTGTCCCCATCCAATCATCTGGAAAGAGTTATTCCCTACTATCAATTTCAAAATGCCATCTCCTCAACCATTGTGCCAGTTACATACTCTCTGGTCAAGTGGGGTGAAGAGCTGGAGTCTAGCCTGTCAGTCGGGTCCTAGCCAGTGAGGCTTCTGTGTAGGCGTGGCCTTCTCCTGTGGATTCTGGGAACTCCTGTCTTCCTCACTGGCGCGGACCACACACACTCTCTGCCTTCCCTTTCCTGCTGTTGAGACCCTCAGAAAGCTGGAGGAGACATTTGGAGACCGGTGCCAGTGTTGAGATGCTTCCACTGCCACTGGGTCCACAAGGCTTTCTACCCACTGGCCTGTGATCTTTCTGCATTCTGCATCAATGCATGTGCTGCGTGAGTGTAAAGAGGAATTTATGGATGAGGATTGGACATACGGGATAATATCAGACTTGTGGACTTGATCTGTACTGGGCTGGGATGTTTTCTCAATATGCAATTGCTCTTTTATATAAAGCTCTTATGCACATTTGAGTGTCTATGAATTTGTTTCTCTAGTCAGCCCAGACTAAAATGACCACAGTAAGTCAATGTTTCCCAAAGAGGGTGATCCACCCCCTGGTAGCTGGAATGATTCAGGCGTAGCTGCAAAAGCATACAACTACACTCTCTCCTTGATTATAGTCTACAGTGCAAGTTGTTCACTTCCAGGGGATGTTGAATGATTTTGTTTTTTCTGAAGAGGGGGAGGTAGACCAAGTAAATATGGAAATGACTATCTAAATCAAATATGTCTCCATGTGTTTTACCTCGGGGCAAATTTCTCCTATATCTGCAAACCCGAGAATTTGGAGGGAAATGACTGCCTTGTGTTTATCTTGATGTCCCCAGAACATTTAACATGGTGTCTGGGGAGCATGGAATGAGACCTGTTGGAGCTAGGGTAGAACAAGAGTGGAGAGAATACAGGAGACAACTCTAAGGTCAAGAATCCAACACAAGCAAATTAGGCAAAGGATCACTCTTGTGCTTGCTCACAATCACTTCCATGGGAGTAGGGGGTATGAGGCACTAAAGCATTTTATACTTGAAATGGCAATTTTTTTCTCCTTGTAGAAATTTTTATGAAGAAAGGTCTTTTCTACCTAGCTAGACATCTTGAATTCTAAAATCTAACATAGCGGAACAAATCTGGCATTTGATTCCATCTATCATTAGGTCACTGTCAGAGTTGATTCTGACCCATAGTGACCCAATCAGACAGCATAGCACTGTCTGTGTGGGTTTCCAAGACGGAAACCCTGTAAGGGAGTAGAAAGCCTTGTCTTTCTCCCAAGCAGTGGCTGGTGGTTTAAAACTGCTGACCTTGCAATTAGCAGCAAAACTCATAACCTATTATGTTATGAGGGCTCAGGGTTGTAAACTGAATATTTACAACTGAGTCAACTGATAATTTTTTGATTGAAGTTGTCAAGGATTTTCTGTTGCTTGAATCCACAATCAGTGCTCATGGAAGCAGCACTCAAGAGATCAAATGAAGCACTCATTGGATAAATCTGCTGCACAAGACCTCTTTACAGTGTTGAACAGCAAGGGGGTTACTTTGTGGACTAAGGTGCACCTGACCCAGTCCACAGTACTTTCAATCACCTCAAATGCATGTGAAAGCTGAATAAAAAATACTGAAGAATAAATGCATTTGAATTATGGGGCTGGCAGAGATTATTGAAAGGTCCATGGGCTGCCCAAATGGTACACAAATCTGCCTTGGCAGAAGTACAGCCAGAATGCTTCTTAAAGTCAAGGATGGTGAGGGAGGATGGCTCAGGACCAGGCAGTGTTGCATTTTCTTGTGCACAGGGTTGCTATGGGTCAGAGATGACTTGATGGCTTCTAAGAACAACTTATCAGGGTTATGAATCAGGCACTCAATTAGGCATTCAAACGAATTTACAGATGCTAGGTGCGGGCAGGGCTGTATTAGAAAACACAGCCTTGATCCTTTTCCAGAGGTCACTGAGTTTGAAACTAGAAGATGAAAAATGTTCATGGGCAATTTAGAGAGGGGGTGAGTGAATGCTGTGGTGTGGGTCCCGAGTTGCAATCGAGGATGAGAAGGGAGTGGGGCACACTTTTAATTTTGTTCATGAATTTGAGTTTTGACATTTTAAGACCTGTCATCCTCACAACTTCTCTTCCAGATTTTGCTTTGTTTTGTGTAAATCACTTTGGATTTTAGCATTAGTGCTGTTGTTTGAAATTACATCTCTATTAGTAATGACATCTCAATTGTAATCTTCGAGTCACATTTCCTAATGTTTTCCCCATTATATGTCCTCTATGAGATGGATGGACACATGGGCTCAGGCATAAGGACAGTTGTGAGCATGGTGCACGACTGTATGGAGTTTCCTTCTTGTGCATAGGGTCCAAGCCGACTCAATGGAAAACAACAATGCATATCCTATATGTATAATATGCTGGTATTTTTGCCCAGGAAACACGGTTTCCAACCCCTTCTGGTTTCTTTGATGCTTTATTATTATTCCTTGTGTTTGTGTTGCATCTTTAAGTAATTCCTTCAGAAAAGGTTTGTGAGGGCTAAACTTTTGAGCTTTTTTAATTCTTTTGCCACAATTTCTGCTCTGCTTTGAGGAGATTCCTGGACACTACACCTAAAGTCAAATGGCAGCTCATGTGCAGAAGCTAAAATCCAGTCTGAATAGAAAGTTCTCCTCCTCCACACTTGGCAACATCAGAATAGATGGAGAAGCGATCCACGGTGGTCAAGGACTTTTGCTTGGATTCAGTCAATGTTCATGGAAGCATGGGCCAATCTGCTCCACCAGACCCCTTTCTGTGTTGAAGAACAAGGATGTCACGTTGAGGGCTGTCGTCTTTTTGAGGAGCCCAGAGAAAACCATGCATATGACTCATGGTGCTGGGGAATACTGAAATTATGAGATACCAGACGAACAAATTAATCTGACTTGGAAGTACAGCCAGAGTTGCTTCGAATCAAGTCTGGGGAGACTTCGTCTCATCTCATGTACTCTGGATATATTAGTGGGACAACCCAGACCCTGGAGAAGGGCATTGTGCTCGGTGCAGAGGAAGGTCTGCATACAAGTGGAAGACCCTCGACAGGATGGATTGTCATGGTGTCTGAAACAATGGCTGGAAGGCAATTGTGAGGATAGCACAGGACTGGGCAGTGGCGCCTTCTGCTGGGTGCAGGGTCACTAAGCGTTGTAACTGACTCAAAGACACCTGATGACTTTTGATTAAGCATTTTACTAGAGGTAAGTCTTAGAGTATGTTACATTGAGCTTGTCACGTTGCCCTGAAAAGGCTGTGCCTGGTGACCAAGGGTTGTGCACAGCCAGAGCCCAATAATTGCCTGGCATTCAGAGTCCACCCTGTTCTTAAACCACACAGGGAAAAGGACACTTAGACTCAGTGTCAGCAACGGAAAGGCCCAAGACCAAGTGCAACTCCTGCTACATCATTAAGCTAGGCCAGAGCACAGAGACTGTGTATGACAAAAGTGGGGGGGAGGGGGGGAAGGGTGGTGGTTTGAGGGTAGAGAAGATTTAAAATACTGATATCCATCCCCATAGGTTGAAGGAACAACAAAGGTTATGCTCTGAATTTTCCCAAAGGTTGAAGGAACAACAAAGGATATGCTCTGAATTTTCCCAAACATTTAATTGAAAAAAAGGGCAACAGAATCCATCCTTTCCTTCCCCTCTGTACACCAATATTTAGGCAGAATATCAACTTTGTTTCAAGTTAAAAAATAAGGCACTTATGGTTAGAACTTGGGTGAGCAAGTTCAATCCCAGGCCCTATAGGTGTTCCACATCTTTTCTATCGCCCCTCCACAGCATGGTCATGGAAGAATCCAGAGGCCGAGAGGAAAACCAGTGGAAAAACTACACGGCAGGCGGTTTCCAATCAGAGGCCGTCTGAAGGGTGCACTTAGCAAAATGGTCAGGTTTCATGCTTCAGGTTTTTAATGTAGCATCAGATTAGCTATGGTGATGATCTTTACCTGGGATGCCCTTATCTCAGACAGGGTTGGGGGGGGGGT
>NW_022111370.1:8464426-8483376 GCF_000313985.2 Echinops telfairi
GGGGAGGATCCATAGAGAAAGCCTGGCAGTCCTTACACTAAAGCAGGAGTAGAGAACCGTTTTCCGTGCCCGGGCCATTTGGTATCTCTATTCTTCTTCTTGGCCCATATTGGTGGGACACCGAGCTAACTCACCCCTAACATGCCCGCTTCTCCTTGGTGAGGGGTGTGAGGTTAGCTGCTACTGAGGACTGTGCTGGCCTCCCACAGACCCAGGGCAGGGCATTCCCTACCTTTGCCCTACAGCGCAGTGTGGGTGGAGTTCTATTGTAACACATTTACTTCACTAAGCTCTCTAGAGAACTTTTGGCTGGTGTGGATGGCCATTTTTATAATCTGAATTAAAAAAAAAATTCCACAACTATGCCAATAACTTAATAGTTTATTAGTCAGTCAACAATATTACAAATATTTAAAAATTACTTAATATAAATAGTTGGCAGCAAACTATTCCATTACAGAGTTAAATTACCAGTACAACAGACAGACTGGAGATTTAGACACCTGGAAGATAACAATAAAATAAACCAAAATATTTAACCAAAAAAATTTAAGCTGAAGGCTTTTACCTAGTGTCCATAAAAGCATGGGTTCTCTTTTTTTATTTAGAAAAAAATAAAAAACGGCTTTAACACCCCATTAGGAATATAAAAGAAAAAATCAACGGAAAATATTAATTTTCATATCAAAGAACCATTTATAATTACAATCCAAACACTCCATAAACCACTTGTGCGATTCTATACAGAAACTGGGAATTAGAAACTAGTTGCTTTTAATATTACAAAGATTTCAGCTCCAAAAATAATTCAACATAAAATAAACTTTAGCAATTAGTGTCATAAAATTATATATTTCCACATAAAAATACAAAATAATATTAATGACAAGAATATGAAAAATTATTCCAAGTATTTTACTACTATTAAAATAAAATAAAACCCAAGAACAAAACAAAATAGAAATATGCATGAAAAAAGTCTCTCCTTTTGTTAGCAAAACACTATCCAAAATAACTACAATCATTTACATCAGTACAAAGATTTCTGGATTTAAAAAATAGTTGCAATGACAAAAGGGGTATCTTTTTTGACAGTAAAAAATGACACTGTGGATAAAATCTGCAAAATATGCAATGAAAAAAATAAATTTGCATTAAAAAGGTTTACACTGTCATTTTTTTTATACAAACATTAGAAACAGTATTGCACATCACGACACAGAATCGAGGTTAGTCAGCCTTCCAAAGTGTGTTATATTCAAGTTTCATAGCATCTTTGAGGAGGGGCTCTGTGCAGCCAGATGCAATAGGGATAAAATATCAAGTGTTTTTCCATACACAAATATATAAATGCTAAATGTTTCCTTCTTAACAAAAAGTGTGTCTTTTTAAAGTTTTTTTTTCCTCCACAGTCATACTTTTGGGCAGCAATATGAACATTTAAGGGAAACACAGGTGAAGAAGCTTTGAAAATACAAAAATACAATTAAAAGTAATAATTTTCTACAAAAATAGTAAAATAAATATGATCTGTAAATTAAAAAAAAACCACCTTTTATTCCGTTTTTCACCGTTTGGAAGTTAGGGTTTTTGCCCTTGGGGGGGCGGGGGGGGGGGGGGCGGGGGGGGAGGGACAATATTGGAACAAATCAGCTTTAGTGAGAACAGAAATGAAGGTAACCCACCGTACATGTCTGTCCTTGTCGCCCGTGACAAAGAGGGCACCAGAGTCTAGGTCCCTTCGTCTCACATATTTACGAAGGGAAAGTGACTTTCAACATCTCCAATTATTTTCATCATATAATTTATTTTAGTGCTCATTATTTAATACATGAAAAGGCTCTTGATCTTAAACGTTAAGCTGAAATTATGAAAATAAAGTTAAAAAATCTGCGAAATTAAATATCTAAATAATTAACATTGCAAAACTACTGATTTCTTTTCTAAATTCCAAAAATTGAGGTATAGCAAAGGAGATGTCACCAGTCAAAAAAAGTGTGCCATAAAATAGCTGACTGTTGGAAAAATCTCTCACAGAGATATAAAAATAGTGCATAATAAATGTCAAAATGGATTAAGGTTTGGCAGGGTTAAGGTTAGAAAAGAATACTCCAAAAAATCTGGAGGACCATGGTTAAGTAACAAACAGGGAACATTGACAAATAAATCAGTAAAAAGCTCTTCTGAAAACAGCATCAACTTTAAACATTAAAAACTTGAACCACAACCACAGTAAAACAGCAGTTAGACATGAACCACATCTTTTTTTTTTTACAGTACAAAAAGCACACCGGAGACAACCAATACAAGATCAACACTTTGCTCACTCGAGGGATTGTCCCAAGGGTTTGCTGTAAAGCAATACCCTTGTAATTTTCTCTTTAGAGTCAAAAATCTGCACTTATTTATGTTTTAAAAGGAACATTGACCAGTGTTGGGCGCTTTGCTTGGATTGCAGAATAACTCTTAGGTCAAGAGATAGGGGCTAGTTGCATTAAATATGCTCTGAAGAGAAAAAAATGCCACTGATGATATTCTAATAGTGTTCAGTACCAAGAGAAACGCACTACTGCATGTTTCCATGCCACTTTCTCAAAAAATAATAAAACAATTTTAAAAATCAAAAGAAACTGCAAGCAAAGTCATTACCAAAATTCCTTCATTAATTTTTACAAAAAAACCCAAAAGCAAACAAACAAAAACAAAACCCCAAAAAAGGCAATCAATCCTTAACCATTAAGGACAACAATGTTCCATGCAACAGTGACCCCAGTTTAGACAGAAGACCCCAAGGTACATGTAAGTTAAACATGTAAGCAAGTTTAAGCCAGATTTCACAACATCACCGTAAAGGTACCATTTCATGTCACTCAACTAGCCAGCTGCCTATATCCCATCTCCATTTTGACTGTACTCTTTGCAGACCTCCCTCCAGCCTGCCATGGTCAGGATGGGCTTCTTGTGGGTCTGACAATTGGTGACTGGTTGGTTAGCAGTGTGCTGGCCGTCTTTGGTTTGCAAAGGATGTCTTAACCATGAACTCTCAAAGGGGCTAAAATCAACGTCATTTAAAAATCCTGGGAATTTTCTTCTTCTTCTACTCAGTCTTTTCTCTATACTACATCACTGCACATGAATTAGAACCGCACGTCACAAAATTGCACAAGGATTACACATATTACATCCAGTCTGCATAAAGTCCAAGTCTACTACCGACCAGATCACAAAATGGCTGCACTTGCTAATCTAAAACGAATTTGCATATTGTACACATGTAGGACAGGTTTGCTTTTAAACTTGAAGTCACAATAATGCATGCAAGTTTGCTTCTTTTAAACAAAGCTTATCATTTGTTCATGCGATCTAGGTTCAAGAGAGCTTGTGTGAGCATTTGCAAGACCTCGCCTCTTGTAAGTTAATAAACTCTAGTGCATGCATATGGTGTATACAGGTAAGTAAACATGCATTTAAAAAATTATTTTTTCACATTCTAAAACGATGGCAGTTTAGGCCATATTGTGCTGCCTGCATTTTTATCTCTGCAATGCAGTGTCTCTAACATTTTCAATCCCGTATTAATAGGTGGCATTTACACATAACACCTATATAGCAGCAAAAGCTAGTACAGCTTGTGATTAAAAATGTTTAAAAATAGCTAATAAATCCGATTATCTTGAGGTATTATTTCTTGCAAGTCAAAATGGAGAGCAAAAAAACCCAAAACCAAACCCAAAGCCAAAAACAATCAACCCTAATTTTTAGTTTATGTATACACGGAAAATAGCAACGATAAAAATAAGCATTTGTAGCAGACATATTCCATCTTCACTATTATTTTGCTACCTTTGGTAAAGTTCCTGGGGCAGATCTTGAAGTTAAAAACCCATGTTCAGAAATAAGTGCACGCTTCACCCACGGTATATAGCAGCAGACTGTGTTGCCCCTACGCAAAACATTCTCTTATCTTAATTTTCACTTTACATATAAAAATAACTTGGAGAAAATACAAAAGAACATTTTATTTTTTAACATGAAAATATCGCAAAAATCAGTAAGCCTGAGATGTAGGGTTTTGGTGAAAAACAAGAGGCTTGTGGTGTTTTGGCTGCTGATAAAGATGCACGTATTGACAGCCGGGGTGAAAAGCAGAAGAATGCACTTATTTCTTCTGCACGTCAGTATCTTCCAACACAGTAACCCACATGCACCCTTCCTTCTCCTTGGACACAGCGCGCTCCTCAGTTCCAGCGGAAGTGGATCTGCCGTGGGCGGTCGGCGCCTTCCTTCACCAATGGCTTGTGGAACTCACGGCCTGCCCGAGAGTGGATATTTGCCCAACAAAACTCACAGTAATACTGCAGGCAAGTGACATTGGCACAGAAGAAAGGTGCAAACTTCCCGCCACAGCGCGCTCCCTGGCATTCGTCGCACATCTGGTCATCGAGCACATATGGCTTCACCTCCACCTGGAAGGCAGAGCAGAGGTGTGGGCGCCCGCCTGGCTCTGGGCTCTGGGGTTACTGGTTTGGGGTGTGGGGTCTAAGCGACTTGAAGACAGTGTCTGGATTTTCCCTGGGTTTTAACAGACACTAACACCGTGTGTGCTTAGGGATCACTTGATAGAAAGCTGCTGACAATTTTTTCTTAAATGTAACCATGTAAGTTACCTGTGTGTTTTTTGTTTATGTTTGTTTCTCAATCCTAGAAATGGTTTTATAAAGTAGGATGCTCTGGCTTAGGTTAGGGTTGCTAGCTGAAAGGTCAGCAGTTCAAGCCTACCAGCTGTTCCTCCCGAGATAGCTGAGGCTGTCTGCTCCCTAGAGATTTGCAGTCTCTGAAACCATGCAGTCACCCGGAGTCAGGATTGACTTGATGATGGTAGGTTTTGGCTTAATCAATGTAACGAGTCTTTAAACACATGGAAAACAGGATCCCTAGCTTGTGATTCTGTAATATAACCAAGACCCATTTTTGATTAATCATCAGTATCCTCCAAATTAAAATGTGTGTGTGTGTGTGTGTGTGTGTGTGTGTGTGTCTGTGTGTGTGTCGTGGTGGGGAATCCCACTGAGTATGTGTGAACAGGTGTTTCACTAATGTTGTTCATTCTTTTTCAATTCAGAGTAACAAATGTGTAACTTGGCTAACTGGATTCAAAATGACTAAAAGAATTAGAAATTAACCATTAAACCTGGAACATCACCCATGAAATACTACACACACACACACACACACACACACACGCGCGCGCGCGCACGCACAGACGCAATGAAATACAAGGTGTAGTGGCTCTCAAGGAGTTAGGAACTAAGCCAATTTCCTAAGCGTCCAAATGCCTAAAAAGGAAACTGAAGAAACTATTCTAATAATCTTCTACCCAGTGAGTACCTGGTGTATCTTTGGGGTGTCCATTCTAAATTTACTATGGCCTTTTTAAGAAGGTACCTGTTTCTCAAATCACCTGTTTTGTGCCCGAGTTACTACTAAGAATCAATGCACAACCCTCGAATAACTGGTCCTTCACAATCATTTTAGAAACAGGGAGATAGCTATTCCTTCTGCTTCTGTACATGAAGCCACGCATATACAGTGTAGCTAAACTCCTCTGGGACCATTTCACCTCTTTGCTAAAGTAGAGGACGGCAAGCTTGGCTGCCTATCACAACCCTCAGTATAGGCAATTTCTAAGAGCCTGCTGTCCAGGCAGCCTCCCAGATTAATCATCTCAGAACCTGGGGCTGGGGCTGGGCCAGGGCTTTCAAATGTTCCCCGGTGATTTCAATGTGTAGCCAGGGTTGAAAACAACTAAAGTGGAAACCAGTTTAAAATGTTTACACTTGTATATCTGGAAAAAAAGGCAAATCCTCTTGGACACTTATATTTGAAGGGACAATGGGAAGGTAGGGTGTCTTGGTAACTGCCATCCATTCCGGCTCCTGGCAGAACTGCTCCGTGGGGTTTTCAAAGCTGTGATCTTTTGGAAGCTCTGGCTGGTGAGACTGGGCTGGGAGGTTCCTACAGCCAACCTTTAGGCTGTAATGGTTTGGCACTTGACTTAATGACGACTTCTAGAGCCCGTGGTCTAGGCAACTGGCATTGATTAACCAATCCTCCATTCCCCCAAATACTCTTCATGTACAAAGCTTCAGAGAAGAGGCTTGAAGGGCAAGCATTATTACACCAGGAGGGTATCAACTCAAGCGATGTCACCTAATTTACATATCAAAAGCTCTTAGTGCACCCTCTTCTTAGTCGGCCTCCTGGGGATACATTAAGGCTATACCCATGGGTACATGATTTCTATACATATGGACAACTGTGAACTATTCACAAAATTCCGTGCGAACATGCATTGTAAACACACAATTGCATGACTGATCATCGCGAGACACTTAGAAGTTCGTATGGTCATCTGGGCAACATTCCCATAAAAACAAAACAAAACCACCCTGCTGCCATCATGTCAATTCCACTCATAGCAGCCTACAAGGGCAGCGACACTGCTCCATAGGATTTGCCCAGACGAAGCAGATGGCCACATCTTTCTCCTTTGCGGGCTTGCTCAAGCCCTTTCTCCACTGGCCGACCACAGGGTGCTTTCTAGTTTAGAACAACTAGGCGAGGATACACAATGCATATTTTACTGTAGCTTTGTCCTCTGAACTTTTTACATAAGTGAATTGTCCTAATCCCCAAAATAACTGCCAGACAGGCACTACTACTGTTTTCCATTTTACATCCAAGGGCAGAAACACACAAAGAGGGTTACTTTGCCCTGGAGAAGAGTGAATGTTGGGAAAGGGATTCTCTCCCTGGCTCCAGAGTACATGCCTCAAACAAGCTCTGGCTCTATGGTTTAAAAACCCACAACCCACTGCCCTTGAGCTCATGCCTATTTAGCCATCTCGGTACCAATAAAGAAACGTGAAATGCCTTCGTGTACATCTTTTGGGCATGTTCTTACTTGTTTTGTATGCTATGCTGACATGATAAAGCATGTCAGTCAGGAGTTCTAGGTTTCAAGATATTTTGGCGCAGTAGTCTAAAACTCCGGGCGCTAAAAGTCTAAAGAAAAAATTAATAACTCTGTTTGCATCACATTATTAAAACATTCTTAGGGTAGTAATCTTTGGATCACACCTTGGCAGGGATTCATAACAAGTCCACTTACGCGTTTGTCAATGTCGCCGTGCTGAAGCTGAACAAACCGAGCACTGATGGCAGCGATGTAACTCTGCTGATTTGAGAAAGCCACTCGCCCAGCGCCTTTCGGGTACTTGAGCTCAGGATCTGTATCGATTCCAGCGTAACACACTCCACCATACAGCCGGTCCATGATCATAGCAAGTTCCACTTCAAAAAGAAAAGAGTTCACATCAAATGGGAGAGAACACAATGAATCAACTTTTAAATACTTTCTTTTGCAAAGTCCACAGGACAGTAACATTTGGCCCTAGGTAGTAGAAGAGAGGGAGTTGTGAAGGAGAAACTGAGGTCACAGAAGCTCTCATTTATGTTTCAATAAATATAGTTTCGCCAGCACTTCATCCAACCACTGGCAAGCACAAAACCCACCACAGGTGCACTGTCTTCTCTCCTGGGACTACAGGCAGGTCAGGCTTTTTTATAAGTCCAACTCTCTCATTTACATACAGGTCACCCCCAAATTAGTTTATATTCAACTTACCGAAAAACTGCCCTTGCCAGGGTCCTTTCTATGTTTGTGATTTTGGTACATCTTATCACTAGAAATACATACCGCCTACAATGTCGCACAAGTACATAGTTTGCTGATGATATCACGCGATGATATCAATCTCACGCCAACCCCCAAGGAAAAAGACAGATTGGATTGATACAATCAAAGGCAATACTAATGAAAACTTTGAAAAGCCCAATGAGTTATTTATGTCAGAACAGAGCGAGAACAGAAGCCCATGGTAAGCTGGGGTCTAGCTGTGCTAGAATCCTACCTAGTCTCACTATAGAAGAGCCTGTGCTCTGGCAACGCTTCCCTTCTCCCTTCCCCAGCCCGTCTTTCCCTGGATACTGCAACTTCCGGGGATAGCACACCAGGACATTGTTATTTGCCTTGTCTTTACAAACAATTCTCTCCCCTCTCAACAACTGCTTTAGCTTTGCTTCCTTTGAGAGCAAATCAGTAAAAATATGTTTATGCACTCCCTGATTGCTCTCCTCCTGGTTCTTGGTCAGACACACTGTCATCACCCTCTCATGCTCTTCCCTTTCTAATTGCTCTGGTCAAGTTCACAACCTGCACTGCCAAAGCCAATGGTTAATCTACCCAAAAACAACTTTTAACAGTGATTCCCTTCCTACTCCTTGAAATATTTCTCTACCTGGCTTCAAGGATAAAATATTCTAATTCCCTTACAGCATCAATGATACTTATCTTCACTCTTCTCAATATTCACTGAGGAGGCAAGATTAAAATCCACTGCTAGTTCCGCTTCCATTTGACTTTTAAATGAAGAGTTCCAGTGCTTGATCCTCTCTAGCTAGGCTTACGGGCTTTGCTGACTTCATCCTGGGTCATGCTTTAAACACCACGCTCTGTGAGGCTGACCTCCGCAGGTGAAAAACCAGTGTTCTGCTCCAGCAAGTATTACAGCCTAGGAGACCTTAGGGGCGGTCCTACTTTACTGCAAAGGGTCACTGGGAGTCGAAATCTGCTTGATGGCACCGAACTACGAATGTATGCTCAACTTCTGCTCTAGACTCACACTCATTCACGCAGAGTGGCATACTGGGAAGTGCATATTAACAGCCAAAAGTGTGTTCAAAACGGACCTTCTGATCTTCACTCCAATGAACCTCCTTCAATGAGTTCTTGTCTAATCAGTTAGTGAAGATCGAGAGAGAAGGCTTGCGTTGCCAGGTCAAGGCCTTTGGTATTATCTTGAGTTCGCTTTCCCTACTACTCACTGCATATCTAATCCTATGAACTCATGTTTTAAGACATAGCTAGGACCTAATCTCTTTACAGTCAGCACCAACATTCTGTTCCAAGCTGTTCTAATTTCCTCTTTGGATGAAGTGGATAGCCTTCTCTCTGCTTTTGATTCCTCAGCTCCCTTCCTGATACTCAATTCTCAAAAACATAGTTACTGTGATTATCCTTAAAAGAATAACAAATGTCAATAACCTTGATTGAAATGTCTATTTCAGGGTCTTTTTTAAAAATCATTTTATTGGGGGCTCATACAACTGTTATCACCATCCATCCATCCATCCATTTTGTCAAGCATATTTGTTGCCATCATCATTCTCAAATAATTTTCTTTCTACTTGAGCCCTTGGTATCAATTCCTCATTTTTCCTCTCCCTCAGGAACCCTTGATAATTTAAAAATTATTATTTTTTCATGTCTTGCACTGTCTGATGTCTCCCTTCACCCATCTGTCTGTTGTCCATCCCCCAGGAAGGGGGTTATATGCAGATCATTGTGATCCGATTGCCCCTTCCCCTCCTGATATCACGACTCTCATTATATTCTAGGCTCTTAATGGCACCACTAGCTCTTGTTCAAATATAAATCTACAGCCTTCCTTGGAATCTGCAAGCCTGTAATTACGGCCCTACAGGTCATCTTCTGCTTGACCTCTGGCTCAGGATTACCAACAGAAGTTATCACTCCCTCAAGTAGGCTTTTCTTTTACTTTATGGCTCTAATATAAAACCCAAAACAAACAAGTCCCCAAGTCCTAATTCCTTTCAAAGTTCCCCTTAAGAAGCCAGACATATTTATTGAGATTCTTCTCATTTAAGTAGACTATCAAGAGTCTCCTTGCAGTTAGCTTTTAATCTTGCTAGATGAGCATCCACCGTCCAGCAATGAGTTTCAAGAGAGAACTTTCAACAATTGTTCTCAGATTTTGTCTCAGGATTCTGTCTGTAGTTAATGATAACTCAGGTATTTGCCCCTCCCCACACCCAATAATGCCTCGTACACAAGGGTGTCTACTGAATCGAACACTTATTTAAAAAGTGGTTTTCAAACATTAATCTTTTACGTACCAGCTCTTAATGGCCTTGGAACACCTCCAACAAAAATGGTCTTTCGGGGATCCAGAGGCTGAGAACCATCCATCACAAAATCACTATCACTTAGATTCCAAGGACGGATCTGAACCTATGAAGAAGAAAGTGATGATACTGTGACAGGTCTTACAATGTACACAGCTTCCACTGTCTTTTTGCAGTGGTCCTTTTAATTATTCAAAGTTGCAGCTTATTGAATTTGAAAATCAATTTTTTATTTTTAAGTAGAGGTACCAAACTTAGGTGTTTCCAAACTTAGTCATGGTCGTTAGATGATTTCTCCAGTCATGAGCATAGACAGGTATGGAGGATGTGTGGGTAGCTGGGAACGCAGGTGGTGTTGACTTACTGGCTTGTCCTTGATGGTTGGGCTAGAAACACACAAGTAGAGCTTCCCATCTTCTTCAATGCAAGCATCAATCAGAGCCTGGACTGAGCTCTCTTCTTGAAAGAGAAGGAACGCATAGCCTACAACAACCAGAAAACAGGAGGTACTATGTCAAGGCCAGTGGTTTCACCCTACATTTCTGGATCGGCCGGCAAATGCATGCTTTGGGGGAGGGGGTGGCGGGGGAGAGAAAAAAATAACACCACACCATCAAATAGGACTCCAACTCTTCTGCCTTTTGTTATCATATTCGATGGAGCACACACAAAAATAATCAAGCAATAATTAGCTAGTTTCTAGAGTCCCCCTACCAGGTGGTAAGAGTTTTATGTACATTATTTCATTTGCTTTCACAAGTCTATGAGACATCATGTTTATTTTTTAAAGAAAATTCTTGAAGTACCAAAAGCCAGTCAGTCCATCAGAAGAAGGCACAAATCTGTCTTGGCAGATGTACAGCAGAATGCTCCTTTGAGAGAATGGCGAGACTTCCGCGAATAAAGAGGAGGGCGTAGGGTCAATTCACTAAATACTACCTGAAGTCCAATATTGTGAACGCTGCCAGGAGGAGAGGAATGTTTCTATCCCAACATTTAATTAAGCAACATGGTAGTAAACCAGGACCTACAGTTAAAGTAAATAGTTCGCACTAGACTGCTAACCTAAAGAAACTGGCTGCTTGAGCCCACCCAGTAGCACCTTGGAAAAGGCCTGGCGATCTGCTTCCGCTACCATCACCATCAAGAAAACCCTGCAGGAAGGTTTTGCTCTGTAACACAGGGGTTGTCATGACTCAAAATCAGCCCCATGACAACTAACTTTAAATATGAACAGATAATATAAAATACTATTCAGAGTTTCTCTAACACGTAACCGTTTATAGTTAGTCATCATATAAGCAACCAGACAACCCACTGCCATCGAGTTGATTCCAACAGGGATCCTACTGATCACAGTACAACTACTCCACTGGGTTTCCTTCCAAGACTGCAAATCTACACAGGGCAAGATAGTCTCATTTTTCTCTCATGGAACCACCGGTGGATTCAAACCAACGACTTTGTAGTTAGCGCCAAATACTTTACCTACTGGGCCGCCAGGGCTGTTAATAATTTTATAGGGTAATCCTTATATGTCAATGACAAAGGAAAATATACCATCTAAATTTGGTTTTGTTATTTCAGTGTTAGGTAGCTGAGAGACAGGGACTGGGGATTGTCCCTCTCATGCCTGCACAGACCCCCTACAGGAGGTTGGGAAGGAAATCAGGTGACCCTTAGGCACCTACGAAAGCCCCTTAAGTGGGCATGCTCAAATTCAGGGCCCAAGGCAGGTGGATGTTAAACCTGGGCGGCCCAAACTAGACCCAGGTGGGCTTAATTCAGTCAATGGGGTCAACCAATACCTTCCCCCGTGCCTCCCCAGCCAATACCCCAGCAGTGGAAGGGCAGGTCTCTTTACCTGGGCTCCTGGTCAGTGGTAGGTCAGAGAGGATTCTCCCCTTTACTGCTCCTGCACCCTATGGGGCCATGCTCTCTGGCCTCAGTTCACCACGTGTGGACGCGCAGTCCCACGAGGTTGCCCGTGTTCAGTTGTGGGCCCAAGCATGGCTTCCGCGCTGCTTGACACGCTTCCTTGAAATAGTGTGCACCCCACCCCTTTAAGACCGTATAACCTGAAACTTCTCCCATCCTTCATAAAAATCCGTTGGGATTACAAACAGGCTTCGGCGTGAATTCTTTCTCGTTCGAAGCCAAGAACCGAGGTACTGACCCACTTGCAAAACCTACTGATCCTCACAACAGTAATTTCTAAGATTTAGTTCTACACCACCTGTTGGTCTACGAATTGCAAACTCAGCAGTTCAAAACCACCAGCTGCTTTCTCCTAAGGAGAAAGATGAGGATTTCTACTTCCAGGAAGTAGTTATCGGCTCAGAACCTTAGAGGGGGATCCTACCCTCTCATACTGGGTCACGGTGAGTTGGAATTGACTCATTGGCAGTGAGTTTTTTGGTTCTTCTCAATGAAGCTTTTCCCTAAGGCCAAAGTAGCCACTGAATCTTGTATTTATTTCTGTTTACATCACATATCAGGGAACTATCAAAACAATTCGGGAATTGTTAGAGATATAAAGGCGAATAAACACTGTAGAAGACAGTCTCATCGATGACACCCACATCGACAAAAGAATCACAGGACTTGCAATGTCACAATACTAACAGAATAGAATCCCTGTGATGAACGGCAGGATGGGGGCCCACAACAGGGAGATGAAACCTCAGCAGGAGCCTGAGCGCTCTCCCTGTGAAACTTGCTAATGAAGCTGAGGTACAGAGCTCACAAGCTGAGAAAATGCTGAGCGCATGGGCAGGAGGAGGCTCTGAAAGAGCACAGGCACAGAGGCGAAGCCAGGGAGATGAGCGGATGCTGGTCTGTCTGTGCCAGCCACCTGGATGGGCTAGTCAGAAGAAAAGTCACAGGCAGGCTTTAAGCAGGCTGGTGAGGGGTAAGATAGCATCGTGGGAGGGCATTCTGGAGAGGATGCTCTGGCAGCACTGAGGGAAAAGGCAAAGGGCCAGAGATGTGGACAAACTGGTTGGACCACTGTGGGGGAACCAGGATCTCTTGGATAGGAACATTACCAACTAGCATGTTTGTATTGAAGGCTACACAAAATAAACTGTATAAAATAAACAGTAAGACTCTGGGCAATAAACTCATGTTAAGCAGTGAGTAACTCTACTTACCCTGAGTTCACTTTCTGTCTAAATCAAGGGTTCAAAGGAATTCCACGTCCAGGAAACCCCAAAATTATGTGTGTGTTTAAAAGAAAAGCTTTAATTAGGTTTTCATAATAGAGGGCTGAGACTCAGAATCCCTACTCAAAAAGTTCTTGAAGACTCTTGTCAGGGTAAGATCTCAAGACATGGGTCATACGCCGGTGCTGCACGCTTCCTTCTCGAAAGAGCTAGACACCAGTAATGGAAGTGCTAGTGCACTTCTCCCACAATTCACTGGGAGCGCCAGTCAAGCTCCTTTCATAGGTGCCCCACACCTGTTATGTTGCCTTTCCCACCGTCAAATCAGAGCATCTAACAGATTTTCTGGAGTCTTTTCCTGGGTCTTGATATCTCACTCCACTCTGGAAAATGGTGGCGTGCCTCTACCTTTTCTAGAAAATGCGTTCCAATGATCTTCCAAGAAAAGTCTGTTTCTCAAGCTCTCCTCTTCTCACACTCACTTCAGAGGAATCTGCCATGAGCTACTCTGACAGAGAAAATGGGTTTTCAGCTCTGCTCCTTACTCCCCTTGTGGACAAGGTGTAATTCCTCTCCCCGCTGGTGTTGGGCTTGGTCACGTGCTTGCTGTGCTCAGATGAATGTTAGCATAACTTGTGGTTCTTTGTCTCTGGCAGTCAGCCACAGCATTAGCCCAGCAGTAAGTCATTAACACAACTAAGTATCCTACTTAGGATTTAAAGTAATTAGGGGTTAAAGAAAAGCACTGAGTCCCTTCCTGCCCAATCTACACTCCTAACTCAATGACAAAGAACACACTGCAGTGCTTTTTCCATTTTCTCAAGTTCTGCTAAACACGTAGGTCTTACAATATTGAAACTATATTACAAGTTGCTATGAATAAGATACTTCACTCCTAGTTGTACTGAACCTGGACACTTTTTTATGTTTGTGTAACCAGGTTTACTTAGAATGATGCTTGAGAGGGAGAAAATATTCAAAACATTTGTCGATTTGCATCTGTGAAATCACGATCAAGCCACTGTAGAGAAAATACAGCAAGTGTCTCATGATTTCTTAATCGTTCCTAAGACCATTCTGCCTCGTTCAACATGTTCCCAGCCTTTTCATTATCCATTAGTAATTATCCCATTAGTAATTTGACCCTACATAAAGAAAGGCCCTAGTCAATTCTAAAAGTAAGAAATTAGGAGGGAGGGGAAAAATGAAGACCTAATGTCGGGGGTTTAAATGGAGAGAAAATGTTTTGAGAAACGATGTACAAATGCGCTTTACACAATTGATGTGTGTATGGATTGGGATAACAGTTGTATGAGCCCCTAATAAAATGTTAAAAAAAAAAAAAAGAGAAATTGATAGGCTCTCTTTTGTCCTTATACAACCAATTCCCTGGCACCTGGGAACAATAAAACCCCCTTACCTTTTGGTGGGAAATAGGACTTGCTTTCTGCCTTATGTGGCCAGTCTACCACCAAAGGCCCGAATCTTCTGAAGCTAGTTGTTATTTCATCTACAGGAAGTACAACAAAAGGTCTCAGGAATTTGTTTTCATGGTTAATTTGAAGAAACGCCGCATTGAACAATTTTCTATCAAGATGTACTATTGCTAAGCGCCAAATATTGCCTAAGGTAAACCAGATGATAACAAGGAGAACCTGTCTTGTGTCTTTATTAAAATCATATGCAAACCAAAGAAAGAAAATTTTGTCAAAACAAATTCAACTTCTAGGAACACGGTGGCCAGAATCATCATTTGGGGATGAATTTAAAAATGTCATGTTAGAGTATATGACTACAAATGGATTTACAGCACACAAAACCATAAATAACACTGGCAGGAGAGACATGTCAATGTTTTGACAAGTTCAATAAAGAGATTCATGAGGGTCTCACAAGTGAAGCTCTGCTCTTTCCCAAGACTGGTGTCTAATAAATGGCAGCCACGTCTTAATTACATGTGTGGTGTTCTTTCACTGCATTAGACTGATTTCTATCACTAGTCTCCCCGGCTTACTACCCTCTTCACTCGGATTAGTTGTAAAGAGTAGCAAGTTTTTTACAAGGTCACAAAAATCACCCAACTTCAGTAGTTTCCATCTGAACTATTTTCCCTTTGTTCCAATTGCATGTGACTTGTGGAAGACTCCTAGGATTCTGGAAGACTCGTTGAAACACACTGGACCCCAAGATCACTGTTAACTGTGAAGCCATCCCACCATCAGATATGGGGGACTCAAGGAAAATTGTGGCTTCTCCTATGATTCTGGAAGACTCGTTTTCCAATTGAATGTGACTTGTGGAATTGGGGTTTTCTGTTTCTTTCTCCATTTCTCTTTTGGGCATTATAAATTAGATGTGAGTTTACATTTCAGGTCAAGTGCCCATTAAAAAGTAACACCCCCTACCCAGCCCTCCACAGTCTACCATTCCCCTGACCCTTGATTTCTCTTCTCCCTCTTGTGGATGACCATATTCCAAGTTAACACTTTCATTTCACTAGTCAGTCTAGCCTGTTGCTTTATTGTGGCTCCTTTGGCCTCCCCCAGGAGACTCCAAAGTCAGTTCCCTTGGTATGAAAGTCTCCATCTCCCTTATAACAGCAGCCTCATGGAATATTTCTTCTTTCTGTGATTGACGGATTTTGCTCAATATGATGTTCTCTAGGTCCACCAATGTTTTACGCATGTTTGAGAGCGAATCTGCCTTAAGGAAAGGAGCCTTTTGATAAGGCTTCATGATTGCGCTCCATTTATGTGTATCATATAAAAGGATAAGTGCTATCTATTCAAATCTCACACACATCTGGCTTGATCCAGAGCACAGTTTCCCACACTTCCTTGGCCTACTACTGCCCCCTCTTCAGGTAAAAAAACGATTCGGCACCCCTGGCAATGAAAACCTTTTGCACTATCCGTAGTCCATAATCCAAGATAAAAGTGTAGGTAATCTGCTTTTTCAGCCCCTCTGTATTGGCCACATTGGAAACAGTGAGCTAGAGTATGGCAAACATCGCCAAAAAAATACTTGCCATGAGACACAAAATGAAGGAAAAAATTCAAAAAAGTCTTTTTCTCAATTACCTCCTTAACTTTAAGGGGTGACCAAAGTATTTCAACAAAGATGAATATCTATTCTTCCTCTAAAATTCCCTAGGCCACTGTGCCCCAGCCCCAGTTCAAGAAAAATCCCTTTGGGGGGGGGTAAAAAAAAAAAAAAAAATCAAACTTAAAGATAATGGAATTTCCCCACAAACTTTCTGAAGTCCCCACCTCTTATTTCCAGCTTTCTATCTCCGACTTACCTTCATCAATATCTGGAGGAAGACCACCAACAAACACCTTTCGAGAGAAGCGCTCTATTCGCTCTCCGTTTTGATGGGCTGAGTAGCACGTGGGTGAATTTAAAACGCCAACTTGGTCACTGTGACCGTCGTCGAGCAAGCCGTCATCGATGGGAAAGAGGGAAGAGCGACCTAAAACACAGCAACGGGTCACGTGATCTCAGGTGGAAAAGCGCGGCATTCGGGCACCACTGGCAAAGTCAGGGAATCAAAAACAGAGGTGATACAGGCGGACAAGAAGCCGCGGAAATGCAGAGAGCAGACTGTTGGTGGCCTATCTTGAAGAGAGTAGGAGCACTCTGATATGATTTAGAAATCAAGTCACACGGCGACAGTGATAGTGAAACACACACACACCCCAGGTCACCTCTGAGCGACCTAAAACACAGCAACGGGGTCACGTGATCTCAGGTGGAAAAGTGCGGCATTCGGGCACCACTGGCAAAGTCAGGGACTAAAAACAGAGGTGATACAGGCGGACAAGAAACCGCGGAAATGCAGAGAGCACAGACTGTTGGTGACCTATCTTGAAGAGAGTAGGAGCACTCTGATATGATTTAGAAATCAAGTCACATGGCAACAGTGATAGTGAAGCACACACACACACTACACACACACACAACCCAGGTCACCTCTGTTGTTTTTGACAGCAGCAGAAGGGGGGGAGGGGGCGCTGAGCAACAGGAGAAACATGAACATCTGTGGCAGAAAAGCAATGAGCAGCACAGGTAAGGGGGCACAGCCCCAAACCACGTGTAGACGGGACTAAGTGGGCAAAGGCAAAAAGGAATATTTGCACAGACACGCGGTCTTAATTTGTTAACAAGGTGTGCCAGCTTATATAAAGGGGTAGGCAGGGTTTCTGCACATGAGCACCGTGGAAAAGAGGGGCATCCCCTCCAGCTCTTGAGTGCTGGGGTCGTCCTCATTGCACACATCCAGTAAAACACTCGCGGGCATTCCTAATGCTGAATTCAGCAGGGATGGAAAAAATAGAACCTACTAAGATAGTTTGCTGCCTCTCCAGTCATGGATCTTATAGAAGAGCAAAGATCTGAACACAGATCTGTACAGCCATCAAGAAGATGCCAAAGTGCTTCAGAGTTTGTATTTTGGAGGCAAAGAATAGATTAGCTAGTAAAAGAACCATTTCTGAAAGCCCAGAGTGAAACTAGGTAGTACTTGCTGTAGCACTTGCAGTAAAAGGAAATGGTAATGGGACTGTGAGGGGATTAGAGAAGAGGGCGCATTTACAAGTGAACATTTTTGTGAAAACATAGATTTGAGTAAGTTTTCCAAGTGGAAGGAACAACCTAAGAGAATGTATGAAGGAATGAGCTGTTTAATAATAGTTGTCCCGGCTAAGACACACTGGACCCCAAGATCACTGTTGATTGTGAAGACATCCCATCAGATATGGGGGGACTCAAGCAAAACTGTGGCTTCTCCTATGATTCTGGAAGACTCATTTTAGCAAATACAAACAAAGTAGCTTGGAATGGAGAAGACCAAAGACACTACCAAAAAGGATGCCTGACAGAGGTAAGAGAACAGGATTAAAAAAATGAATGAAAAGGGAGGAGCCAAAGAACATCCATGGTAACACCACTAATTACACTTAGGACGGTGAAGATCAAGAAGTCGTGTGAGAAAAGGAAACAGGCTTTATCTACACCGTATGCGCAGTAACAGAAGGAGATGTGGTTCCAGTGTCTGTGATGATGAGGGGTTGTGTCAACAAGCACTCCTGGTAAGGGGAGAGGCAGAGCCCAACCTATCAGCAACCCGATGGGTAGCAGCTGGGTAAAACCTCGTGGCAGTGTAGCCTTTGTATAAAATAGAGAGCCAAGCAGTAGAATCTTCTTCAATCCTGTGCCTTCTGCTGGAGCGGAATCTCCAATCTGGTTCCTTAATCTCCTGTTGTGTCAACTGCCAGTCCCAGGAGGACACATTAGGCAGACTCGGGATTCAGATTACCTCTGCACACGCGCCCCCGCCACCCGTCCCCGCCCGCTGTCTCTGCATCTCCTGCTTCCTGTCCATCAGCTTCCCGGACTCTGGAGAAGGCTGACTTGAGCCGGAATACCACGGTGTCAGTCATTTCTTGATTTGCATCTCTTTCTATAGACAACACATACAAGCCATCACTGGCTTTGCTTCTCTAGAGGACCCAACCTATCCCAATGTCTTACACTTCTGTGTAATTATATTAACTATATTTATACAAAACCTATATTATCAATGGCATTATACTATCATAACAAGATTATTCTAGTTGCTGGAGGTAATTATAAAAAATCACTACAGAGTTCATCGGTTCATCGAGTTCAGTTGGACAAAGGGCACACACATGCGCTAGCTACCCTCACAGTAAGTCTTCCTCCTCCTAGAAGTTGAGG
>NW_022111370.1:8485970-8488715 GCF_000313985.2 Echinops telfairi
GTTTTTAATATTGTTCTGAAAATGAACACAAGGCAGTAACGGTCTATGTAGACTGTAACTGTTCTCTAAAGACCAGTAAATGTCTCATAGATTATAACTGGTTCCTTGGGGATATGAAAGGGGAGGTTGTGGGAAAAAGGAGGAGCTAGTACAAATGAGTACAAGATTGAAAAAAACGTTCTAAAACTGAATGGGGTGATGACTGTACAACTCTCCTTTATGTGACTGAACTACTGAATTAATATATATGAATTATATGCCAATATAATTCCCAAAAGGAAAATTCAATTTAGAAATGCGCTACGATAGCACTTATCAGAACAGGTGAAATTAAAGCGCCAACAGTCTAAAGTCAATCTCAGTTTCAAAATCTGTTGGAATATAAAACTGAAAAATGATTTCCCCATTTCAAATGAAGTCTATACTAAGTCTGTGAACTAGTCATTCTATTCTTAGGAATGTATCATCCAATAAAAATGAGTGTTTATGTCTAAAGAATGAGAGCACAAGAATGTGCACTATATTAATAATATCCCTCAAAAGGTAAATAACCAAAAAATATATTAATAGAAAAATTGAGGTACACATTGTGGTAATAGTCACACAATGAAGTTGTGTTCACCAATATACATAATAAAATTACTGATATTTTTCCTCCTTTATAATTGCTGTATAAGTAGTCTTACAAATTATCAATATTTAAAAGCAATGACAGGCAATTTTAGAGATCTTTCTTCTTTTAAAAGTGCGAATGTGGTGTTCTTAAGGCTCTTGCCTCAAGAATTAGAAATTAAACAATTTGTAGGTTCTGGATATTTGTTACAAGGTAAATTCAACTCAAAGTTCTTGATTCTGTTCAAGGCAACAAGGAAGAGCTGATTGTTCCACAAAAAACGCTATTTCAGGAATCCTAGTTAAAAATGTGTTGACATGAACATTTACCTATGTGTAAATATACAGTAGATGGATAATGCACAATGTACATACAAAACCATGCATATTCATAAACAAACACAACTAATAAGGTAAATTAAAGTTTGCAATAACCAAAGTTACAAATAGAAAATACGGCTATGAACAATGGGGTATATTTTTAGGCAGAAGAGCATGGGGTGCGGGGAAGAAATGGAAAAGTACCCAGATAGATGATAGTCCCTTATGCAAAAACAGCAACTTTCAAAAGGCTCTCTGTACAGCCTGGTAAATTGCAGAAAAATGGTCATACTCTGTGTGTTCAAATTCCTACATACTTACTCTGGATGCGTCACAAGATCATGAGTTATCGTATATACTCGAGTATAAGCCGACCCAAATATCAGCCGAGGCACCGAATTTTACCACAAAAATTACATAAAAAGTGTGCTGCAAAACTCGGCTTATACATGAGTATATATGGTAAGTGAGGTGAAATAATATCTACATAAAATCAGAAAATCCAGGGACCACTATAGAGCAATGCAGAATGTTATATTACTACTAAATGTGGTCTGAATCGCTACCTGATAATCCATGCAACCTCCTACTTCTCTCATATTCAAGATTATTTTTCTTATCCTCCTTAGTCTATACTTAATCCACTAACACAAATTTCTGACTTTCCTGTTTACGAAAATGTTCCTTTTTAGTACTCATTGCTATTAACTGAAAAATTTCTTTTTCATTAAAAACAGTCTAGTACCAGGGAGTTTCAAAAAGATCATGAAAAACTCCAGGAATCTTTTCATTCCATTCTCCACAAACTATTGGAAGCTTCCTGGTATATTTCTGGAGCTCTGGTGCTACAGTGGACAGCAAGGTTGGCAAGCATTTCAAACCTGTCACTCCATGGGAGAAAGAGCGTGCCGGGTCAGTGAAGATTCCCAGTCTGGGAAACCAGAGGGAACAGTACTACCCCTAACCTATAGGCTCCCGATACGTTGGAGTTGACCATGATGGTGCTTCTTGCTTTGTTTTCACGTATGGATAATTCTTCTGGAGCCCAGCAGTCCTTTAAATATTAAGGGAACAGACTGCCATGTAGAAACCTTTTGAGAAGTTTTACTTCCCACTTCCCTTCATAAACCCCATCTAACTCCAACCACAGACCAGCAAGGCCACTCCCAGAATGGCAGGAACGACAGCGACCACGTGGAACAGTCAGTTTTCCAAGGGCCAGTCCTCTTCTTCTTCATCCAGTCTCCAAGCTTGTGGCTCCAGCTGGGCTCCCGGCACAGGGTGCCCACACGTGACAGAGTAGAAGTGCCCCAGCAGGTTTCCAAGGCTGGCTGCTCTACGACCTGCACAACCTCATCTTTCTCCTGTGATGCGGCCACCGTGGGTTCAAATCTCACATCGTTCACTTTGGGGCCAACTACTCAATCATGGTGCTGCCAGGAACCCTTCCCAGAGGCTAGGGGTTCAGGACAACAAATGTTTGCTTTTCCTCAGCATAACTCAGTTTTGTATTAGTAAGAAAACACAATCTCCTAAATTAATATTTACACCCATCTTGATTCCAAGCTCTTATTGACATTAGTAAGGACATTAAAATATAGTTACTTTGTAATACTTTTTTTGGGTACCCCCCCCCTCCCCAGTCAAGGGGGAAGTTCTTTTACACCAAGACATGGACTCAACTCTACACCTGGGCAGAAAGGTAGCCAAAGGGTAAGGAAGAAGGAAAGCAGTCCCCTTCAGTAGACACAGGAGCAAATGGCTTGGCTGCATCAGTTCAAGGCCGTGTTTTATTTTTGGCAATCATTTTAT
>NW_022111370.1:8490197-8522126 GCF_000313985.2 Echinops telfairi
CAGAGGAGTGGATAGAAAGACCATGCATGCTACATACCACCAGAAAATCCAGCTATTGTTAGAAGCCCTGTGCCACTAACCAGGCAATGTCTGTTCTGTCCCTCAGGGAGCCACCGTAAACCACGTGGCAGGCCTCCCTCCATTCCCAACGCTGGTGCCCAGGAAAGGGGCTCTCCAAACCGCCCAGGACCAGGACACAGGCTACCAACTGAAAGCAGGGCAAGACCATTTTGTTTTTCATAACCGCTTACATGTCGTCTACCACGATTAAATGGAGAGAAGGGAAGATACACAGCAGCCGCATGTTTAATGTCTTGATCCCAAGAACTCCTTTTATCATATTTATACTGGGTTTAAATTAGACTTTTTCATAAATCACTGAAATTAAAAGATGAAAAGTATGTACACAAGGCTAAAAAAAAAAGGGGAGTGAGAGAGTTCTAGTTAGAAAACCAAAGGACCAACCAAGAGATTCATCAAAGTGCTGGATGATCATGATGTTAAATCCCTCTGATCTGAAACAGAAAACTAGAAAGACCACAAAAGCATATGAAATAGTAATTTCTATAGTCAGTAAGTGGCAAATCATTTTACTTGTTTCCCCCCTATCCCCCAAAGAACACACACTCTTGACTAAAGTTACCAGCAAGGTGATTCCAACTACCAGCTTTATGTCTTTGCCAACACCGACTAACTCATATGATGGGCTGCAACCGCTGACCCTGTGTTCTGCAGTCCAACATTTACCCTGTGGTCAGTACACAAGCACCGAAGGGCACTGTTACTTTGCCCATCTTCCATGGGCTACCGGGCAGGACCTTGGTGTTGTAGCAGTTAAGCATTTGACTGCTAAACAAAGGTTGGGCTTTGAACCCACTAGCCAGCCCATGGGGAAATTATGTGACAGTTTGCTTCTGCGAAGATATACAGCCTTGGAAATCCTGGGGGGCAGCTCTACTGTCCCGAAGGGCTGTTATGAGTCAGAACTGATGCAATGGCTGCGGGTTTGCTTATCTTCCCTAGGTTCAAGGGCGATTTTCACTTGTCAAAGAGAAGCCTTGTCATTCAACACATGTAAACAAAGGATAGTGCCTCTTCCCACCGCAGCATGATGGAAGCAGGGTTATTGCACAGGTAGAGGGAGGATCGTGTAGTTGTGTGAAGTCACTTTTGCTTCCTCTCATCCCATCCACCCTCGCCCTCTCAATGTCTATAAAAGGGAAAGGAGAGGTAAATTTTTAAGCCACAAAGAAGTGACAGATGTTTTCTTGAGGAATCTAGTAACAGTCTGAAATCACACAGTCCCTGATTTTCCCATTAGGGTTCTAAGCAGTCGCCTCGCCCCTCCCCTCCCCCCAGGGGGTGTGTGTAGAGGAGATGGGAGCAGAGTGTACCAGGGTGTGTGGCATGTGAGACAGAGAACAATTACATTCTTATAAGACACTGAGAAATATTCCAAACATGAGCTCTGTAAGTCTGGGCCAACAATAATCTATTTGGTATTCTCCACTGGTCCAAAATGAAAAGTAGCAATCTGTAATTATAAATTACATACCAAAGGTAAGTCCAAAAAAAAGCACAGTTACAGACCGTATGACAATCAGAGCGAACATGGCCCTCAATGCTGTTCTTGGAATGCTATTTCCCGAGTGGGTAAATTGTCAACAGCAACTTTGTTTTTAAAAAGTACAGTAATTAGTTTCAAAACAGTTAAAAATCTGAATACTTTCAAAGTAAAACAGTAAAACCATTAGTACTAACATGTTAACAAAGTTAAAGAGATTTAAGATTCAAATCAGTAACATGTAAGTGCTCAAAATCAATATGTAATTCTGTGAATTTTCAGATTTTGTGTAGTAAATCTGGAAAAATTAATTATACCATTGATCAGTAAAGGCCCAATTAGAAGCAGTTATAGCATAGCAAGCAGAAGTAAATTACCTCGTCTTCGCCCATAACTCCTTGCTGCATGTAAACAAAGGACACATTGTAAGATGTCAGAACCAAGAAAATCAGCCCACAGGTTCAAGTATCTGCGATACGAAAAGCTACGTGGGCATCTGGGAATTACTGCTACTTTGTTCTAAGAGTTACGACAAGAATGTAACTCCACATTTGCAGACTGCCTTACCGTTTACAAAGCAGTTGTATTATATGTAATTCATCATCTGGATTCTGAGATCAATAATACATTTAAAGTGGATTTAATCTCAATTAGGTTTCAAAAAACATCATCCAAAAACTTGCTCATATTATCAGACTAGGAATATGTAAGACTTTACAGTTAAACAGCATTTCAAGTAATTTTACAAGTGAATGGACACAAACTGAATATAATTCCCATTTTTCTACTTCTTGTAGAGTTATATGGCACATATAATCCAACAAACATCTATTCAGATCCTATCTACATATATCAAGCTGTTGCCTGGAAGAAATACTGAAGACTGAGCAGAGTAAGAAGATAGAATATTATTAGCTGATGCTCAAAGCTTCCAAGACAACTTAAATAGGATGCCTGCCCCACTCCGGACCCAAATCAGTCCATTCAAACTTGCTTAGTTGACAAAATGATAAATAATAGAGTACTGCTTTCCACGGGCCTGGTATGCTTCCTAAGTTATCTACTGAGTGTTTTACATCTCTACTTGTGGCAGAAGAGTGATTCAAATACAAATCTTGCTTAGTACCATCTCAGTTAAATATAGAGCACATACTGTAGAAATAATAAAGTACAATGGCATTTCAATTCGTTACTAGCAGTTTACCCATTTCCTTACAAAGGAAAATATACTGCAATCTCCTTATAATATGCCACTGCCAGTTTGATATGATCCAAGAGGTGTTTTGTTTTATTAACTCTTCTCCCCAAAATCTGGGTATAAAAATGAACATTTTACCAAAAGTCATCTATGAAATGAAGATAAACCAAAAAACTGACTATATAAAGGCTCATTTTTAGGTCTGGGAGACAAAAAGAAATGTTATTGATTAATCCTGCATTGATTGTGAGAAAGGGCCAACACATCTACTCCTATTGCCTGCTAAGTTACTGCTAAGACATCAGCCAAATATAAAGCATACCTACAGACACTCCCCTGCAAGCTTGCACCTAAACTAACCGAACTCCATTTAGTGACCGAATCCATGGCAGCAGGTTCTGTGAACCTCAAAGCCTGACAGATTTCTTTCAGAGTTTACCTGGCTTAGGTATAGTTTGGGGTGAGGGTGGGGGTACAAGGAACCATTAATGAGGTGTCTTCTGAACTTAATAGGCCAAAGGGTCTCTAAGAGATGGGAGATCATTTGTGGAAAATCTGGCTGATCAAGGGGAAAGACACAGAAGACAGCCTAAGTTAGTGAGGTGCCTGCTTTCTCAGGGTCGCAGTAGACCTGGAGAAGGTCAAGAAGCTCCCTGAGCATCACAAAGCCCAACTGTCCCAGGGGCTGAGCTTCCTGTTCACCCCCAGGGGGCTGGGGGTGGGCTATCTGTAAACTTCTTTCGGGGAATTTTATCCAAGATGGATAAAGCACCTGAAACGTCTCATCAAGTTTACAACCACATTGTGAACGATAATGAAGTCACAATGGGGCACACAACTCTAGAGCCACCCAGGAAATGCATGACATTATAACCAATTCATGCCCACAGCTGCTATACTCTGGCTGATCCTGCTCAATATTAAAATTAGGTAGTAAAAGGTATACAAACGTTCACAGCAGCTTTCCTCTCTTTCCTAGGCCTGGGCATTATTATTCCGAAACTTAATCCAAGCACCTCATTCCTGAGTAATTTTTTAATCCTCTACAGAGCTCTTCCACTTATTTTTCGGATGGTGCTCAGATCCCAAGGCACTACTCCGTTACCAAAAACAGCCCAGTGCGGAAGCAGCTAGATTATGTGACCCATTTCCTGTGCCCATCATGCCGGCAGTCACAGCCAACAATGGCTCCTGTGCTCACCTTCCCACCTGGGCTTCTAAACTGGGTTAAAATTAGGAGTGCTCTTCACCCCAACTCTGACTTGCAATTTACAAGAAACAAACCCTCTGAGAGCAAACAATGAGGAAGGGACCACGCCCACTGTGGCTGCTTTGTTTTCCTCTCTGCATCCTTTCAGGAAAAACAGTGGGCAACTTTGTTTCCTAGATATTCTGTGTACAACTTTAACTATCAGGCACACATATTTCATAGACTTTAAAAAAAGCACTGATATTATACACAAATAAACAAGAAACGGAATTGGCTCTTTAAGACAACACAGGTTTATAGAGCTAATATGGCAGGTCCAGACAAAGCCTGAAGAGACCCTCCCTCCGCCTGCACTTTCACAACTTGGTTCTGGGGTCCCAGTCCTCACCGTCCAGAGAAAAACAGCTCCGACTATCTATGCCCCTCACTGTCATTTACATACAAAGGAAATGAGGACAATGTCACCTTCACTGTTCCCATGACTCAATAGTGTAGTACGAACTCTGCCTCTAGAAACACCATGCCCTTGTCAAAAATACAGTGTCTTTCCTCCAAACACATCACCCACAGAGCTCTGTGTGGGTAATCAAGGGGAAGGTAATTTCCAACAAACTTGCTAATGCCACCCCTGGACTTCTGCTCTATTCCTTAGGAAAATTATAAGTGCTGAAAATGTTTGCCCTTAAGAGTGGGGGTGGAAGACAGCTTACAATGCCATCGAAACCCAGACAAATACTTGAATGATGTATCCCTCTGTACAGTTCTTTACCACGAGAGATTTCTCCCCAATATTTGCTACTGACAGCTAAAGCAGTAAGATGAATGCACTAGGCATCCGTGCACCAAGATTTCGTTCTAACTTCAGACTGTAGTTAAGTAGCTGGGCTGTTTGTTTATATATGAAAAACGTGTCTTCCCTAAACTACTTCTGGATGTTAAATTTGGACTTGTTTACAATGTGGATTATTAAATAATATCCATCTCCACCACCTTCATTGGCTTCAGGAAGGGAGTCCTTGGAGCACAAGGGTTACAGCTTGGGCTACTTGCTAATTGCAAGGTTTGCCGTTCAAACCCACCAGGCGCTCCAAAGGAGAAAGATGAGGCTTCCTGTTCCTGTACAGATAAGTCTCAGCTGTTCAGAAGTAGGTCTATCAGCAATTACAGTTGTTTGGTATTTTAGAATTAGATCTATACAACTTCGTGAGATAAACAAGCCTGATATGGCACTACTTTTTAAAAAATATGTGAATCCACAGACGCTCCGAGTTAAGGGTTTGCTAGAGGCATTCTGCATTTTCACCTACTCTGGTCAACTTCCTCCTCCTCCTTAGCCCACCCCTGCTCCTACCTCCTAAACGGAAAGCTCAGCCATAATTGCTTAATTAACAGGTGGAGTTAGCGTCTATTTGATGGCAGACAACAAAATGGAAACACAAAACCTTCCAGTAGTTGCCATTCTCAGTGTAACGATGTATGCTACCCTCCTGTGAATGGACTCAGACCCAGATTCATTGTAGCATCACATTTCTATGTTGCCTGGTATGCGTTTTCTACGATACAGTCTCTGATGGTAACAGGCATGGCTTGATGTCACCGAGTACACCACCAAAAGCCACCAGGCAGGCATGTGTGCCACCCTTTGGGATGCACTGCCTGCGCGCCACTTTGCTTTCACCCACCCAAATGTTGCCCCTATGTAAGTAATACCCATCAAATGGTGCGAGCTGAGCTTTCTGCAGGAAGCCTTTGTTGTTGAGTAGGACAGTTTTTGTCTTCTCGTGCCTTTATAGTGTCCAAAGTGTGCGTTTCCCACTCATGAGAGAAGGCTCTTGGCCTTCACTACCACCACCCACCGATCCTGGCACCTTAGTTCATAGTCATTGTCAGTTGTCCTCAATACTTAACATGAACTCCTCCCCTCACAGTTCCCTAGGTGAGACCCGTCCGCTAGCATTAGCATTATTTTAGACACAAAGTGAGATACACTGGGGTTGGGGTGGGGGTGGCGGGCCACAGCTACACAGTTAGAGAATGAGGTGGGTTTAAACCCGGATAACCTAGCTCCAGAGTCTTCACTACTGTTAAACCATTACTCCTGTATTAATCTCTTAATAAATAATAGTTTCCAGAACCCACCACTATTAGCTAGGCTTGTTGCTTTAATAGACAAGGTAACCACTGACCTAATGGTGAGTTTCTGTGAGATACTTTGTATGTGTGTGTGTGGGGGGTGCGTTTCCCTCACCCTCTCTCCAAACCCACTGACATCAAGTTGTTTCTCACACCGACCCTACAGGACAGAGTACAACTGCCCCTTTAGATGTTCGAGAATGTAAATATTTTTTGGAGGACAACTGGTGGCTTTAAACCCACATCCACTTAATGTCAACTCCTGACTCTTACTTCCCCTCTTAGACTACTGATCCCAAACAGTAAATAGGGTTTGCTTGTTTTTTGTATCAATATTGCCTCTTCTCAGTTTAGAGTCCTCCTATCATTACCTTATTTCCTCCTCAAAGGACGTTCGCAGACAAAGTCCACGCTTTCTGAGAGGCTCAGTGCCCTGAGCGTGCCTTGTGGCTCAGCCAGTCTAATGAAAACCAACTACAAGACGCAGCCCTGGGTGGAAATATAAAACACTGCCATGTCAACAGTTTTCGTAATGTTTCCTGTGGCCACAAATATAAAGGTCGTGAAAGCAGTGTGGCTACTAAGTTTTTGTCTACACATAATCCAAGTGCTTTTGTTTAAATTATGGTGATGACATACTTCTGGATCATTGTGGCTCATGACCATTTAGAAATCCAAGTACATCTGTGCACGAGCTAACCTGTCACGGTGGAGTTTATCTGTTGTAGCCATTGATTCTGGCTCACAGCAGCCCTGCAGGGCAGAGGGGAGCTCCTCTCCGCGGGCCGTTTCCCAGCTGCTGCCTTTGGAAGCAGGAGGAACATGGCCATTTCTTTCTATGGAATGGCTGGTGGGTTTGAACCTCTGACATTGGGTTACTGGCTGAGCATCTTCCCACTGTGCTGTGTCAAGACTGTACTGTTAAATCCTTGAAATATGGTTGAAGAAATTTTTTTTCAATTAAATTGCTTACTTAAAAGTTGTAAAAGGTAAATAATACTTGCCACGTCATCTAGTAAGACTTTCGGGTATTTAAGGAAATTAGGATTACTATGAGGGGGGCTTAAAAAAATGTGTGGAGAAATAGAATGAAAAGATCATGGAATTTTTCCCTAGGCTTTTTAACACCCCCTTCATATACAAATAACTTTTGGGCCAGGGCAGTGGTTCAAGTCCACCATCTGCCACACAGGACAAAACTGAGGCTACCTCCTTCTGGAAAACAAGGTCTTGGACGGAAACCCCACCCAAGGTCACTGCGAGTGGCATCGACTTCACAGAAGTAGGCTTGGAAACATAACGTCATTTTATAAATTAAACCCGGAGACTACTAAATATGATAAGCTACTCTCTTTAAGCTTGTTGTCATTGACACAGCTTTTAGTCAGATTCAGCGTTCAATACACAAAAAATGAATGTCTTTTTAATCTTCCACGGCACAACTCCTAGTACTGGTAGCTCTGTGTTTAAAAACGGTGTGAGTACCCTAATTTGCTGGGCTCCTGAACACGGCCTCGGAATGGCCTCTGGTTAGTTACAGCACTTCATCTGGCCTGCCTGTCAGCACCCTGGCACCCGTCCCCAGTGAACCCCACCAAGCTTCAGTGACCACTTGGCTTAAGGCTCAGACTAGGTTGGACTGTCATGGGCAATTCTATACACAGCAGCCTTAACCCCCTGAACTGAGAGGGCTTGCTTCTTCTATGTTTCTCAGTCCTAAAATCCTCTTAGCCCTGACCATCTGAGGTAGCATGAACTCTATTTTCATCTGTCGTACAACCTTTCTTCCCCATCTTCACTACTATCTTCTTTCCAACAAAGGTTTTGTTGAAATGCTGTTCTAAGGGGAGACTGCTTTTTAAGGTAAATACTGTGTCCAACATATTCCTTCCTTGCCCTACTTCCTTCACACCACGCACCCTCAGAATAAAAATACGTTCAGGGATATTTTACTCCCATCCCACTCTCACACGCATGGATGAGTTATGTCTTGGCCTTCTCTGTGGGAGGTCACACTGTGTGTTCAATGCAAAGGGGGTGGTGAAAACCTTCAATGAAAGCTTATTTCATTTTTTTCTAATTCTAGTAAAGCTTCAGAGTCAACCCGTGAAGATGATTACCATCGTTAGAGTCACTAGTCTGTCCTAGTTAATGCGGAAACAAAAAGGCTGTTACCAAGCTGCAAATAGCCCACTGAACCCTCAAAATGCACCACAGACCGTAATCCCCCTTGCCATCTGGAGAAACCGAGTACCTGGGAATGAAGTTACTTGCCAAGGGGCCACTTAGCCCCCCGAGACTTGGCAAGAAGGCCTAGTCAGGAATGGCTAAATTAAATCGCAATGCTACAAATACATACCATAGCCACTTTACATGCACACAATTCGGAACTAGGGTCCACTCAGACCCCTAATTCTTCTTTCTGTGTCCGAGTAGGGTAGTTTTATTTTACATTTACAAAATGACTCATTGTGGGAGTGTTATGGAAGCATGCATTCAGACATCTGTATGGAATCAATTGAACGCATAAAATGTTTTTCCAAAACGTACCATTTAACATCAACAGACTGTCCGTCCCTGGATGTGGGTAGCTCAGTCGACCTTCAAGACAAAACAGGAAAGGGAAGGTTAAAGATCCTGGACTATTTGAAAAAAAAGGGGGGTGGGGAAGGAACTACTGAACATAATGTTTTTCTTGAGAACCAAAAAGCTAATGTTTAACTCAAAGTATCTTATCTAAAAATATCTGAGTGAATGAAACCGAGTTACCCGTAGATCCCATCTCACAAGATCACAGCGTGACTTGTGGCAACACCAACAGAATCAAGCAGATCCCCCTCCCCCTCCGCCTTTTCTTTCTTTTTTTTAAAAAAGTTAGCCACAAATGTAGAAATGCTTTCAGATTTTATCTCTGATGCCAACTGGTTTCATCTTTTTTCAAAGCTGGTAGCGATTTTCTGAGTTCTCCTCCAGAACTACCTTTCCCCCAAAATAAAGCATAAAACTTCAAGGGAGAAATTCATATTCCTACATTAAAGCACCATATCAAATTCCACGTGGTCTGACACAGTTATATATAAATCAGTTTCAGGAAAGTATCTAAAACCGAACATCACAAATGGAGGCTTAATTTGCTCAAAGTCCGCCAATGACTGACAGTGGTAACAATGGCGAGCGCACTATTTCCTTGGAGTTGCTCTTCTTCGCTCTTAAGCTTTGCATCAAAACTAGGACTTTGAACTGGTTCCTTCCAGTTCAGTTATGGCTGTGGGAGTGAAACCAAACCAGACCTGGATTTTAAAAATTGGGGCTGGGTGAACCAGAATGATCCCTGGAATAGAACGATACCAGGAGACACCCAGCAGGCAGGTAACATTTCTCTTAGAAATCAAGGGTAGTGTGCACCTTGCACCGCCGAGTCAAAAGTGGCATGGCCTGCTCAACGATGGCCCTCCACTATGGGTCTCAGTCTCTGCAGCTAACTTTAGGCTAACTAGGCCCCTTCCCGTCACCCATTTCAGATCTTCCCTCCAAAATATTCCCCCTTCCAGTTATTACCCAAATTTCAAAAATCCAGGTCTGCTTCAATTCCACTTTGTCAGCCATAACCAAACTGGCTCAAAGCATTGATCAACGCAGTAGTGATTAAAAAATATCAGCAGCAAAAATGATCAGGCTTTTTTGCCCACTAAAATAAATTTGTCTTCTATAATGCCTTCAACATTTCTGGTAAGACGAGAAAGATACAAGGGAATCCAGGTAAAAAACTACTAAAATCAGATGCTTTTTGATGCTGCATTTTAGCAACTTCCAGTACCAAAGTTTGTTAGCTTCAAATCCACCGTAGGCTTGTTATCTCATAAAGGCTTAGTTTTGGAAAACCTCGGGGCATTTCTGGCTACCCTGTCTTATGGGGGTCGCTATGAGTTGGAATCAACTGGAGGACAGTAAGTTTGGAGTTTCCAGAGCCATCCCTTTTAAAACAGGGCTTCAAACCGCTCAACACTGTTGTGTTAAATGGGCTGCATTGCACAGCAACCAAGGCTCCGATGGCGGTTGATCTCGGGGGAAACAAAGAGCTGTGCTTGCTCAAGATACTGATTGACCTTTGCCACTTTGAAGGGGTGCTGCCCACCCCAACCTTGCAATTAAATGCCCGCCCCCACCACACCCCTCATCTAGCTCCTGAAACTTTAAGGAAGGTGTGTGAAGAGCGATGTTCTTGGCGAGACTCATACAGGCACCAAGTTGTGATGGCCATTACTGAACTCTTCCTACACCAGCTGAGGACCTGCTTTCAATGCCCCCCCTCCCCCAACAGTGATCAACACCACCCGGATGATCCAACATTAGGAAGGTTAAACTTCACCTACTTTTGCCACCTCAGCAAGTGCTCTATCTTAAGGGCCCTCAAGTATCTCATACAAGGGATCCCTGGGTGGTACAAAGGTGAGTGTGCTTGGCTGCTAACCAAAATGCCAGCGGTCTGAGTTCACCTAGAAGCACCTTGGAAGAAAAGGTGGGCAAACTAGTTCCAAAACAATCAGCCATTATAAGTCACATGATGGTGCCGTGAATTATTTGATCTGGCTATTTATTCCAGCATCCCACGAGTAAGGTGTATGTAAGCAAAGCAACCATTTAAGAAGCCTTGTCGGATTTGTGGCATGGCTTTCCTGTATGGGTTTGACAGGGACAGCAACATAAGGATCATTCATAGGAGAATGCATTCATAGAAGAGGAGGTACCTGGGAAAGTGCTTACCCCAGGCAGGCTAGAGACTGCAAGTCGGTTACTACGAAATGGGATGCATATAGCACACTGAAAGAGTTGTTACACAGGCTGTAACTCCCAGCACTACAGGAGACTGGATGGACCAAAGGAAACTTCTGCTGCTCCCCCAATCTTAAAAAGGCAGAAACAAGGCTGTTCTATTCACACCAGCCAGGAGGTACTTCATGATGGGAATTCCCACTGGGGAGCATTTGAAGCAGATACACAATTAATGGAGCAAGATAAGAAATCTATTGTGGGGACTGGTCAATTTAGCCATCCTGCTGGGTATAAGATCTCAGAAACAAGAAGAGGGATCTAACTACCACCAAGAAAGAACAGGTAGTGGAGTCAGCGGTTTTGTGTACCACAAGAGCCCTTTGGGTTGAATCATCTCAAGCTGTGAGACAGAAAGCTGTGACACCAGAGAAGCAGCCAGGTCAAAAGGCAGAGCCCAAGATGCTCAGAACAAGTAAGGCTGAGTGCCTTTTTTGGCATAAGGCTCACTGGAGGGGGCGGGGGTTCCCCAGCACCTAATTGGGGTAGCTAGGTTTGCTGATCCATGGAGCTAGAACTGAGCACCTTCAGGTTGAGACATACAGTGGTGTGGAATACCTTTTGGGCATCTATTGGCAGAACTAAAGGAACTTTGGAAAACTGTCTGAACAGAGCGGAGGCCAAGGGGCTGTGTTGTGTGGCTGAGAGGGCCAGAGAAAGGGAGAGAGACCATGCTTGCCCACGGCAAGGCTTAGAGGAAGCAACCCTGACCAAAGGATGCGATCTTGTCCATTTCTGATGCTGAAGTGTAACTAGCTAATTTCCCTAATTAAACTGCATGAATTGTATGGTCTGAGTTCTGGGTGGCCATTGGAATGAACTTCCAAACCCAGCAGAGTTGTGGAGGGCCCTGCGAGGGATGGATGTTTGGGGTCAGAATTGATAGGAGGAGATCAGAGGGGTAACACTATGTCTGGCTACTCTCTCAAAGGAATCAGCCTTGAGCTGATGTGGAGTTTGATTTTACTTCCCCTCGGGGAAGTTGGAGGTCATATGCTGCCGCTCGACCATCTTACAGGATGAAGCAGTTTTACTCCGATGCATCCGGGGTCACCCTAGTTAGAGGGGGCTCGAAGGTGACTGGAATTCCATACAAGAGAGCTTGCTTATTGGTTTTGACTTAATTATCAAGTTAGAGGGCAGGATCATCTGCTTAACACATGTGTGGGTGGCAGAGATAATCCAATTTTTATTTTAAAATTAATGCATATATATCATATAGCCTTGGTTTTGACTCATAGTGAACCTGTAAGGCACGGTGTGTAACAATCCCATACAGCTTCCACATAGGTAAATATAGAGGCTGACTGCCCCCTTTCTCCTGTAAAGCTCCTGCTGTGTTCCAACTGCCAACCACGAAGCCAGCAGGCTCTCTCCAAATAAGTATATCCACAGACCCATATACACCTATATATGGAGTCCTCCTAGCATAGTGGACTACTCGTTTAGCAGCTAACCACGAGGTCAGCAGCTCTTTCCTTGGCAGAAAGATGGGGCGCTTTGGCATCAAGTCATTGGCAGGGAGTTTGGCTTATACACACACATACCCATTTGCAGCCTCGTTGATTCTAATTCATCGCAATCCTACAGGGCAGAGGAGAACTGCCCCACAGGGTTTCCAAGGTTACAATATTACAGAAGCAGACTGCCTCATTTTTCACCCCTGGAGCAGCTGGTAGGTTCAAAACCGGGCTTTTCCCTTCACAGCTTGAGCACTAAACAAATGTGTCACTAAGGCTCTTCCACGTTATACGTAAAACAAACCCAAACCCCCTGCCATCGTGTTGGTTCCCACTCACAGTGACCTTATACAGTTTCCAAGACAGGTCTCCTTCTCCCACGAAAGAGCTGGTGGGTTTGAACCACCTTCCCTACAGTTAGCAGCCCCAATGCCTAACCGACAAGTCTGCAGAGGCTCCTTTCGCATACACTCAGAAGAGCATCAACAGGAGGAGCAGAGAGAATGAACCAGAAAGCCAAGCTTTCCTACATTAGATTTTAACAGCATGGAGCATCACTTTGAAGTGTATCTTTATCATCAAATTACACCTGTTGCACAGCTTCTGGTTCTCTAGATGACCAAATTCCAAGGAACCAATTAGGACTTAGGAAAATGACTCTTATTTCTGACGAGTTTTCAAAATGAAAAGACCTACAAAACAGGGAACCAGTATCACACTGTGCTGAGAACACAATATGAACAAGATATAGTTAGTGCTTATGGTGTGGTAAGACACACAGACCCAGTTATACAATTTCATCAAAGCCTGCCATATGCAACAAGAGCTATTACATATAATACATAGTTACAGTTGCCACCAAGTTGCCATTATTGGGTCAATTCCAGCTCATGGTGACATGTGCGAAGAGTAGAATTGCCCCACAGGGTTTTCCATGGTGTGACCTTTTGGAAGCAGAACAGCAGGCCTGTTTCGTTAGAACTACCAATCTTTGTGTTTGCTTTATATTTAACCAAGCTTAGGGATTCAGACAGGACTTTAACTGGAAGTCAAACTGATCAAAGACTGAGTTAAGCTGAAAGCCTATTTCCACCTGAAAAACTCAACTTCCAATTGCCATCACATGTTTTATCCTTTAATAGGCTCATTGTGTATCCTGGTACATGGAAACAAGGTGTTTTCACTGTTAATAGTTTTTTGGTATCTCAACTCTCTGAATGGACTCAAAAATGCCAAAGGGGGGAAAAAAAGTAGATCGTTCAAAAGACTGTTACCTGTTTGCAAATACATCTAGGTGCATATATCAAAATATTCCAAACAAATTGGGTGAGTAACACTCACTTTTTGTCAATCCTGAGGGCTGGCCCTCCTTTCTTACAGACCCTATGCTTCTTCAAGCAAGATGTCTTTCTGCACGGACTTGTCCCTCCTCCAGGTCCAAAGGGCAGGAAACGAAATCTTCCAAGGAGCATTTCTGTGGCAGATTTGTTCATTCCTGTGGCAGTCCATGGTATACGCAATAGCCATTGCCAACACCGCCATTTAAAGGCATCCGTGTCAGTCCTCCTGATTCATTGCTCACAGAAGGCAGGCGGAAACAGAAGATCGCATAGCTCGGGTCAGGCCGGCCGCCGTCGTCTCCAAAGGGACATCTCTGCTTCTGAACACTTCAGAGAGCACTTGCAGGGTTCCCCCAAGGCAATCTTCCTAGGGTTTCTTTACTGCAGCTCTCATGAGCATCCTGAATCCAAGAACAATGAAATCCTTCACAACTTCCATTTTTTTCCTCCATTTATCATGGCACTTTTTATTGGTTCAGTTAGAAGAATTTGTTTTCTTTACATTGAGTTGCAGTGTACAGAGAGGGCTGCAGTCTTGAATCTGCACCAGGAAGTGTTTCAAATGCTCCTCGCTTTCCACAAGCAAGGTTTGGTCATCTGCACATCACACGCTACTACTAATAAACCTTCCTCCGGCCCTGCTGCTGTGCTCCTCTTCAGGGTCCGGCTTCCTGGATTATTTGCTGTGCACATAAACTGAATATGGTGAAAGAATACAACCCTGATACACACCTATCCTGATTGTAAGCCATGCAGTCACCCCTTATTCGGGTTGAAAGAGTGCACACACTACTGAATCAGAGTTCTTGGATTGGCTCTATTCCAACCCATTAGTGAGGGAGGTATCGTCCAAAAATGACTGAAAATGTACAGCATTGCACCTGCTTGTTAGCATAACTCAACTAGCATTCCATCAGTTCCTCAACTTTGGTCTTGGCCCGATCTTAATAGCAGTTTGGATTTCTTCCTTCAGTACCATCCGTTCTTGACTGTATGTTCCTTTTAAAACTTGAGTAATTGGTTGAAGACTGACCAAGCCTTTTTGGTTTGGTGTGTACTGCTTCCCATCCTATTCAGTATTTTGCCCACCAATCCATCAGTGTTGCAACTTGAGACTTTTAAGTTCTTTGACCTTGAAAAAGACCAAATGTGTTCTAAATCCAGGTCTTTGCACATTTCATTGGAATATTTTATACCTGTATTCTCAAGCCATACTTTAAAATCTTCGGTTCAGCTATTTTTCTTCATTTCTTACATCTGCTTTAACTACACTGCTCAGAGTCTCTTCTGACATGCACGTTGGTCTTACTTTCCTGTCCTTTTACTTTCTTTACATTGTTGTCTTTGATGCCATTTCACAAGCCATCTGGTCTTTGCTCATTACTGTTCAATGTGTTGAAACTGCTCTAGTAATCTTCTTGAAATCCAAAGGCCCTATAGACTCATGGTCTTATTTTCGGTGCTGTGGACTTATTTTCATTTTCTTCTACTTCAGCCTGAACTTACCTACGAGCAGTTGATGGTTTGCTGCAGGTGGTGCTTGGCCTTGTTTGGGCTGAGGATTCTCAGCTTCCCTATTGTATCTTCCCACAGCTTTAGTTGACTTTATTCCTGTGTATTCCATTAGTGTTCTATGTGTGAAACTTAATTTTGAAATGTTTTCTTAAAGGATACTGGCTCTCTCAGGGACTTGGAAATTCTTCCTGAAACTTCATACGTGCAACTGATGGTCTGTTTTGCAGTTGGCCTCTGGCAATGGTCTGGCAGTGTCTTTTCACGGATGTGCCCTGTTTGATTCCTTTGTATTCCACCTGGCAAGGCCCATGCCTATCTATAGTCACTGCATATGCTGTGGCAGAAGGAGCATTTGTGGTAGCTTACTCTTTGGCCTGGCGAAAGTAGATGGGATCTCCAGCAGCATTTCTATCACCAAGGAGGTACTTTCCAATTACTGATGCTTCTTTATTTTCTAATTTTACATTCCAACCACCGGTAATTCTGAGTGCAACTGGATTGCACATTTAATCAGTCTTGGACTGCAGAAGTTGATAAAAATGATCTATTTCTTCATCGTTGGCATTGGTGGCTGATGTACAACTATGCTAATAATCATATTATATCCAGATGCATATGGGGGTCTTCTACCACTAAATTCACTAACAGTGCTGTAATTCCAACGTAGAGCTTCTAATAATTTTTTTCAACAATGAATGTGACACCGTATCGCTTCAATTTGATATTCCTTGCATAGTAGACCAGCCTATTCCAGGTCACTAGTGCCTAAAATACCAATTTTTATGTGTTCTACCTCATTTTTGACCACATGCAATGATCACAGATTCATACTTCATCCAGTCCATATTCTGATTTTTGAAGAATGTTTGTAGCTGTTTCTTCTCATTTTGACACGCCCTATCAGTAAATGAAGGTTCTGATAGCTTTGGTTCCTTCTTACAATTCTAGGCAACTTCACTTGGAAGAGGACGCTCTTTCCTAGTCACATTGGTGAGTGCCATTCATACCGATGAGTGCCATTCAATCATCTTCGGTGTTGTAACAGACGGTGTTATGCTGGTGTTCACAATGGCTTCACTTTATTATTATTTTTTAAGACAATGAAGGCCAGGTCTTTTTTCCTAGTCTATCTTAAAGTGGATGCTCAGGAGGAACCCATCATGGATAACACGACAGGCATTTGAAAGACTACTGGCACAGCTTCCAGCATCACAGCAACACGCAAGCCACCAGAGTATGTATGACACAAGGACAGGCAAGTGTGGCGTTTCCTCTATCACTGTGAAATTATTAACCTTAATAGTAACCTATTAAGTTTCCAGTTTATGTCATATTCAGGTAACACTGTTTTCACCTAGAACTTATACCACCTAATGGTTAAATGTTGAGCTGCTAACCTCAAGGCCAGCAGTTTGAGACCACCAGGCGTTCAACAGGAGAAAAGACCAGGCTTTCTACTCCCATAAAGAGGTAAGTCTTGGAAACCGACAGAGGAAGTTCTACCCTGTCCTATAGGTGCCGTGAGTTAGGACTGACTCGATGGTAAGCGAGAACGTTTAGTACTTTATTTGTGGCATGTCTCCCTCATCGTCACTCTAGGCAAAGAAGCCCCTTGGCCTCTGCCCTGCTGGAGCAAGCGTTACAAAGTATCCTTAGTGTCGATAAATCCTCAAAGGGCATACCACTCTGCAGTCAGCTTCCTGCCCAAGGGTCCTCAGTTTGACTCCTTTGTCCCTGTGCCAAGGTCTCAAGTGCCGGTCCTCTGTCAATGCCTTTCCTCGCTGGGAAGTGGGAATCTCAGGGCCTAAAAGACTCTTCCTTAATTGCTTTGGGACTCTTTTTGCTTCTGAGATAGGTTCACTTTATACCCAGCAGAATAGCAAAGTTGACCAATTCTTATGTCCAGAGTCCCACTTACCAACTTGCATGCTGCTACCCAGCCATTTGGTGGCAATTACAAAGAAAATGGATAGAAGTCGTTCCAGTGCACTTCAATGTCTCAATGCAACAGCTTCTTTCCTTGTGTGGGCCCTGAGCACTACTCCACAGCACTGCTGATTACCTAACACAACATGTTTATTACATCCTTCCTTCACTGAAGGAGGACGGGCATCACTGCAGCGAAGCACGCAGTTGCTAGTGGAATGGGGGATGTTTCAAATCCACAAGCTGTCCCTTAGGAGATGTGCTCTTAAAAGGGCTCTATCGTCCTAGGAAACCCTATGGGGTGTTCTACTCTCGTCAGAGATGGTTATGAGTAATCAGAATGGCCTCAACCACACCCAGCGGGAACAACCCTTCACCGAGATAGCAGACTCCTGGATGGCCAGGGCACGAAGGTCTTAAACCCCACGTTTGCTCTGCAAGGAGGTACGTTGATAGGTTGCCCAACCAAACAAGGAGCCACTCGCTAAGAAAAGGAGGTGCTGCTCAGGACTCGGAGTCCACCGATGATGAATTCTGGTAAATACAAGTACCAGAATGCAAGTGCTGCCGCCCTACAAGAAGGATGCTTCCAAGGCATTCTGACATGCTCGTTATATATGCACTGAAAGGAGCTTTGCACTTCGAATGATACATTTTGGGATGAATTAGTACTTAGTTAGAAAAGTAAGCAAACAAGCAAGCAAAGACTGAATAACTCCAGGAAAAAGAAAAAGAAAATGGCCAATCACAGTAAAACGCCCTGGTGACACAGGGGTAAGCACCTGGCACTCACCAAAGGTAGTGTTTTGAACCCCACAGGCTGCTCTGGAAAAATAAAGATGTGAACAAACAAACAAACAAAAGACAGAAAGATGTGGTGGTTTGTGTCTGTGAAGAGACCTGAACACCCAGCGGGCAATCAATCCTACAAGGTCACTGAGTCAACATCGACCCTCACCAACAATGGGCTCATAATTTCGTCACCTGTCTCTTTGGTGTGAGAACTAACATACTGCTTTCACATTGACCTGCATGTCATGGTTTTGGTTTTGTTATGCTTTAACTTACACAATTTTTAGGAAGAGCTGGTTTGCCACTTCAACCAGCCAAACCAAACCAATGGGCATCAGTCCATGTTGACTCTTAGGGATCCCATGGGACCGAGGAGAATGGTCCCATCTGGCTTCTAAGGCTATAAATCTTTAAGGAGACAAGACTGCCACATCTTCCTTCCAAGGAGTAGCTGGTGGATTTGAATCATGACCTTGTGGTTAGCAGTCCAGTGCTTCCTTCACCTGCCATGCCACCAAGGCTCCTTCCACTTCGGGAACTCACTGTCACCAAGTTCATGCTGACTATTAGTGACCCCCCACATGTGGGTCTCTGAGACAGTAGCCATCTACTGGAGTGGGATGCCTAGTCTTTCTCTTGGAGCTACTGGTGGTTTAGAACTGCTACTCCTGAGGAGCAGAGGCCAATGAATAAGCACCACGCCACTCTGGCTACTTCCACTTCAGGGAAGCTCCTTTCGAAAGCTTATTTACTTACATCAGTAAGAAGAAAGCTGGGCAAGAGGTGACCCTTGGATAGCTCTAGGTTTGCCTGACTGTGAACAGTGATGGTTTAATATCCCAACAAGTTTTATGATTATTACTACTGTATTTTGCCAAATTCTGGAAAAGTGACTATAATAGACCCTTTTAGATCTAGTTCTCAGCCTTCGGTTTGTTATGGAGTATGGCTCTTTCCCAACATCTAGGAAAACAGTGGAAACAGCGGTGTTCATTTTTCTGTTTAACTTTGCACGAAGCCACAGAGAAAAACGTACATTTCACAAGAACAAAGCATCCTATTAACAAATCTGCAATAAGTCACCGATGCTACTTGTCGTTAGCAGATGCCACCGGGTCTACTCCAATTCACAGAAACCCGTGTGACAAGACAGAACTGCAGGTCCCCAGGCCTTTACCCGCCCAAGGGGCTTACTTTGTGAGTTTCAAGGGTCAACCTTTCAGTGAAGTTGAGCATTTAACTGTCAGTGCCCCAGGGGTCCTTATACTTAGAGCTCCTTTCTTTGTTTTTGTTTTTTTGTATTTAAAAATGTTAAAATAAACAAAGTGGAGGATCATTAAGTTTGCTTGCTTTTTTAAAAAAATCAAGAAAATGTCACCTACCCTTGAGGGGATCATGCTCTGCTCTCATGATATCGATCAGGGAGTTTTCCAGTGAGTGCATGTTCAAGCTGTCGTACATTCTGCTGCGATCCTGAAAAAGAAGAAAAGGGGTGTCTCAATAGCCTCTCAGCGACATTTTCAAAGTCACAATAAAAATGCTACCTAAACCATTTCCCACAACAAGCACAGGATATCTGGTTAACAGTATCAATCAGCCTGCAGCCCGATGTTAACACCAGTAAACGAAGGCTTTCACCAGCTACAATCTCCTGTGCATTGGAGAATACACTCAGTACATTTGTCTTTTTAAAACCTCACATCAAGAATGGTCTAATCTCACGAGTAATAGCAATATAATAACAGTACATTAATTTACAGTGTTCTCATTCTCAAATTACAAAATGTATACACAGAAAGCAACTTTAGTAGATTATCTAACTTGTGTTTCTCCTTTGTCTATGAAGATGGACATTGGCACTTGAAAAATAAGAATTCAGGGGGAAAAGGATTTTAATTCCATATTGCACCATACTTTAAACATCTATCAAACAATTTATGTTGTTTGACTTGGTGTCTGAATAGATTTTCATTATAATGAATGTAGACATCTGATAAATTAAAAAAAAATTAAAAGCATGACATACTAATATCAGAAGATCAACCCCCAGATTATTTATATTCAAATCTCACTCTTAAGGTGCTCACCTATGGTTTCTGGCTTTCTAATCTCTTCTCGTGCTCTCTACCAACTCTCCCCGCAAAAAAAAAAAAATAAAAGGCATTTTCTACTTTGAAGTCAGAACAAAGATGGTGTTTTTTAATGCAATCAGTACTCATTTGCTACATGTTAAAGTTGGACAGTTTGCTTACTACACCAAAGCAGAAAGCAATGTGATTTTTCAGTGATCATGTATTCATCCTGTACGTATATTCTACTCAATGCATACTCGCGATACATGGAACAAATCAGGAAGAGGAACTCCCACAACAACCTGAACTTATCTTTGAGATCACTGTACTGTGGTGGCTTGTGTGTTGCTGTAATGCTGGGTACTATGCCCCCGTATTTAAACACTGGTAGCAGATTTCAGTACAGCTTCCAGACTAAGACACACAAGGAAAAGGGAGGGGGGGGCCTAGCACTCACTTCTGGAAAAAACTGGCTGCTGGACCCCCTATGGATAAGAGAAGGACCTGTTGCCGGAAGATGGGCCCCTTGTGTTGGACAGCTCACTGCCATCAAGGAAGTGACCCCTCTGTGGGTTGGTTTCCGAGGCAGTCACCATTACGGGAGTACAAAGTCTATTCTTTCCCTCGGAGTTGCTGGTGGTTTCAAACTGCCAACCACGAGGATCAGAGACCAACGTGTAACCACTACGCTTGAGTGGGAAGGCACTCAGAATAAGACTCGTCAATCTTAATGAAGTGGATGGAGTCGAGCTTTCAGCACCTTCATTTGCTGAAGGGGCAAAACTCAAAATGAGAAGAAACCGCTGCCAACATCCATCACTCATCAGTATGTGGAACATATGAATTATGATGCTAGCAAACCAGGAAGCCATTGAGTATGAAACAGGGCATATAAAGACCAATATATCCTAGGCATTAGTGAGCTGGCATGGCCTGGTATTAGCCATTTAGAAGTGAAATTAGATGGTCTACAATGCAGGGAGTGAAAAAAATGGAAAAGGAATGCTTCAAAAACAGCAGCTCCATCCTGCAGAACAGAGGTGGAATATCCACACGAAGACCACTTAGCACAGCTATTACTCAGACTTACACACCAGTGATGCCAAAGATGAAAAGACGGGATGACTTTTTTTACTACATCAGAGTCTGAAACTGAACTTGCAATCAAGAAGTACTGATAATTACAAGTGACCGGAATGTGAAGACTGGAAACGAAGAAGATCAGTCGCTAGAAAATATGGCCTTGGTGACAGAAATGATGCCGGACATGGCATAATGGAACTCTGATGCAAGACATAAACCTCAACTCCACATGTGGACTTCACTGGTCAGTATGGACAAGAATCAAAGTGACTTTGTGTCTACAGCAAACCCCACAGAGAAGCTCCCCATCAGTCAGAACAAGCAGTTGACTGTCGAGAGACTACTGTTGCTCATAGACAAGTTCACATTGAAGCTGAAAAAAATTCAAAGAAGTCCACCACATTCTTGAGTAGCTCACACCTGAATTAGAAGTCATCTCACGAACAGATTTGACACAGAGAACACTAATGAGCTGAGGGATGACAAAGCCATCATATGTGAAGAAAGCAAAAGGTCATTAAAAAGACAGATAGGAAAACGGCAAAACAGATGTTAAGAGACTCTGAAACTTGCTCTTGTCTACAGAGAAGCTAAAGAAAGCACAGCATGTGATGAAGTAAAAGGGTTGAACAGAAGACATCACAGGGCAGCTCAGAAAGTGTTATACGTGAGCGTGCAGAGGCCTGAATCAGAAAACCGAAAACGAAGAACATTCTTGGCATTTCTCAAGATGAAGAAATGAAGAAAATATTCAAACCTTGAATGGCAATATTAAAGGGTCCTATGAGCTGAAAATTTAAACGATGCAGTAATCACCCGAAGACAACGGGAAGAATACACAGTCACTGAACCAAAAATAATTTCAGGAGGTAGCATATGATCAAGAACCAATTAAACTGACGGAAGATTTTCAAGCGGCGTTGAAGGAATTAGCAAAAAGTAGGCACCGGGAAATGACAGCATATCAACTGAGCTGTTTCCATAAGCAAATGTGACACTGCTGGCCAACCAAAGAAAGATCTCTATTTACGCCATTCCAAAGAAAAGTGCTCAGGTACCATCATTAAGATCACATGCAAATAAAATTTTGCTCAAAATAATTACACATTTAAATTGAGCTTATACAGAACCTGTACTTAGATCACGAGGCAGCCAGTGGAACAGTACACGAGGAAGCTGTGTGGTAAGTACCAGGAGAAGTCTGTCTTTGGGTTGTATTCTTGCATCATACTGCTCAAGCCATATGCTGAGCAAATCATCCAAAAGTCTGAACGATATGAAGAATGTGGCTGGAGAAAGGCTCACTGACAGCCCACAAAACGCACATGACCAAACCTTGCCTGCTGAAAGCCAAGACAACTTGAAACACTTTCTGACGAAGATCAAAGAATTCACTGGGAATTTCACCTCGTGTAAAGAAAGCGAAAACAACAACAATAACAACAACAAAATCTGACAACTGAACTGAAAAACATCCTCACGACAAGGGGAGAAAGACTTGGGCCTTGTCAAGGATCGCCTTTCATTCTGATCCACAAGCCGTGCCTCTGGAAGCAGAGAGCTGCATTGGGCAAATCTGCTGCCAACGCCCTGTTGGAAGTGTTCCAAGGCAAAGACATCACTTTGAGGATTAAGATGAATCTGCCAGAAACCATGCATGTGTGCATACATTTGTGGGTGACAACCTTCACCAGTTTCTCAACCAAGAACATGCTAAACAAAATCACTGCCAGCGTGTATACCGATTCATAGGGACCCCATAGGGCCGGGTACGACGGCCCCTTGTGGGTTTCCTTTCCGGGTGTAGAAAACCCCATCTTTCTCCTGCGAAGCCACCGATAGTTTCACACTGCTAACCCTGTGGTCAGCAGCCCAATGCGTCAGCTGCTATATGCCACCAGGGATTCCCCCATCCAGAGACCAGACCCAACCAGCCCTTTAGAACCTGAAGAGAAAAGCATAAGATTTCCCAGGAATGTGAGTATGCTCACCCATTTATTTTAAAGTTTAAATTAGGGTTGTTAGATCTTTACCAGCTAAGAGCAAGGGATGGAGGCGGATTCAATGTTTTAGACTCAACAAGTTTCCTCAGCTAATTTTCATAGGCCAATAGCCAGGTCCTTCTTCCTAGTCTTTGTAAAAGTTCTGCTGAAACCTGTCCGCCACTGGTGAGAGCCTGCTGCTGTTTGGCAAACTGGTGGCACAACAACACCAAGGTCATCACAGCCCCACAAACGGGCCGGCAGGTGGTGACACAAAATGAAAATTCCCATTGGTTTAAAAGCGAAAGAGAAATCCTGAGGCGATTTCAAAGTAATTATAAACACAGCAATATTGATTAGCACCAGTAAATAACGGCCGAGCACGGCAATGAAACCAAACTCATTTCTACCCAAAACTGCCAAGAGGTTTTTTCAGAAATAAGAATCGCTCTGTGAGCACAGTTGGCACAGTGGCTGAGCCAACCCCCCCTCAGAGAAAGGCTACGGGCAGTGCAGAACTGCTCGGTAGGAGTCTGAACTGTAAGCCCTCAAATCCTCAAGCTTCCTCATGCCACCACCCTTTAATAGTTCCTCATGTTGGGGTGACCCCCCAACCATAAAATTATTTTCATTGCTACTTCATCACTGTAGTTTTGCTAGTTGTAAATCGGGCTACCCCTGTGAAAGGGTCATTGTACCCCCAAAGGGGTCACGACCCACAGGTTGAGAACCGCTGTCTTAAGGAGTAGGTTGCCTCACCTTTCCCTTGTGGAGGGGCTGGCCCCACCGTCATGAACAATGTATACTTCACCTCTTCTGAGACTTGAGAATGATTTGGGACAGGGTCAACTAAACAGCGTCAGGCCAGATATGACAGAAGCCCACCACACAAGCAGGCAAAAAAGGGGATCAGAAAGAGATGGGTCTGGAGAAAACATGCCATCTGATAGTCAAATTATTTTGTTTTTCTTAAACCCCATCAGTTGCCAGAATCACCCATGAAAGCTTCCCTAAAGCGCTAGAAAGGTTCAAAGACCAAGAAAGGAAACAAACAAAAAATCCAAATCTTGAAGAGGTTGGTCAAAGAGCCCAGAGGATACCTATGCTAAAGAATAATTCATAAGGTCAGCACCTGACTTTTAGAATGAGTGCAACAAAAGGCATTCAAAGGTGGCTTTTCGATAGGTGATTGCTTCTGACTTTGACATATTCAAAACTCTGTTGCATTTCCACAGTATCCACCTTTTTACTTTTGAAAAGGAAACAAGGATTCAAGAAACACAGGGTGGGAGTGGGTGCTATGGAACAAACCCTGTGGGTCTTACATTCAGATACCTAAGCAGGTGTGCATTTGGTGAAGCAGAAAGAGCAGCTTCTGTTCTATTTTTAATGTCTGTGTTGAGTTCTTTCACTTTAAAATAGCGAAGAGCTGTGCTAATATTGTTCCACGTCTTAAGTAAATACTGATTATGCTTTCCCGATCACAGGTTTTGCACCATGTTGAAATAGCAGCAGATTGTGTGCTACGCTGCTGTTACACAATGTAGCCCTTAATCTCACACGTTCTTACATCATTCTCTGGTTGTTTCACGTCGGCCCTTGATTCACCTCATCTGGTCTCTCGGCTTCTCAAAGGCTTCCCCAATCCACTCCACAGCTAATTTAAACACGACCATGCCCAGGGCATTCTTTCTGAACCTCAACAAAGTCACTCTAAAGGTAACAATGTATTTTTTTTAAGGCTAAGCTAAAGCTATTCTATACCCAAAGAAAATGAAAACACATGGATACTTGTGGTGAGAATGTAGCGGACACCAGTAAAGAACAGAAAGTGAGAGGGGAAGTGTAGGAAGAACGTATCCATCGGCTACACTACGTGTACAAGAACCCCCTCTATGGCATTTCATCTCATGTTCAGGTGGATGAGCTGGTGAACGTGAGGCAGGAGTTGGAATCAACTCAATAGCAGCAGGTTGTTTTTGTGTGCTCTTCAACAGTTTGATGCCTCCCAACAGCCAAGAACCAGTGTGAGGAATACTTTTTTAGGTGGAGGACTGGAGTTGATCTACTACAATCTGGTGTCGAATTCTTCTCTACAATGGTTGATCTAGATTGCCTTTTTGGGTGAAATGAATAGACTTCAAGTTACTTTTATAAGGGGGATGGCCTAAGTGATCATTTACCATAATAGCGTGGCTGTTGGAGATTGGAGGGAGGCAGCTTCAGTTAATTCACGGTAGGCAACGTGGACACACTCCCGCACTGCAGGCAGAACTCAGCATTCAACATGCTGACCTTCTCTGGGCTAGAAGGCAGGGGGCGCATGTATCCTATGGGCTCTGCATATCCTATTACTGCTCTGAAGGCATGCCCCTGCTCTGCTCGGCATACAGGAAAGCGGTGTGCTAGTAGTAATCCTCTCAGTTAAAAGTCCATTTAGTCTCCGATTTAAGGACATCCGAGTGAGTATTAATGACTAATTATAGTGCATCCACTTGAAAATTCCACCTGAAGGTTACATAAGAATTTTAGCTTTCAAGGATGATTTCTTACAAGGACAACTAGCTAGCAGTGTTTTAACGTAATTCCTCGTCTTAAAGATACTAAGAAAGAAATACACAATATTACGCCAGAAATGTACATAGCAATTTATACTTGAGTTATTACAACAGTTTTAAATCTGACATCTTTCCCTGAAAAAAAAAAAACACACCCCAGAAACAGCTCATTTAAGAAAAATATCAACACCAAAAACGTCAAATCCAATTAAAATAAAACCAGACTAACAAATCTGTATCTTTCCTATTGATTGAATTTAATTTTATGTTCAACTGTTGGCCCTGGGAGACCAGGTTTAAAAATCTGGGTGTTAATACTAGAAATGAGGATTTTAAGGCCTAATCAGCTTGAGACTAAAGACATAAGAAACCACGGGTTTTTAAATAATGTATTTGTTAGCAAAAATGTATTCGTAATCAAAATATCCTTATATAACTTTGAAAAAGTTCAGAAATGTAATGTGCTCAACTTTTTGAAGAGCTGAAGTATTTTCTGTAATTTCTCTGTTACCAAATAGTGGGGAATGACTCCACAGTCTATGATAGCAACCCCAGTTTGTAGTTGCTACTGTGTTTTGAAGAACCTCTGCTTCAAATACCTCAGCCTTTTATGGAAAGAGAGAACAATTTATTCCTAACAATTACCCTGAGGGGGCATGTCCTTGGACCGCTGTTCACTCCTTCAACCCAAGAAACCAAGACCCTTGCATTTTAAAAATAATAGGAGGCAGGGTGAGGGGGCAGGGAAAGGAGAAAACAAAAAGAAAGGCCAAAAGACCAAATAGACCAGACCAAGTCAAAGAGCTGCTCCCAGGCCTCAGATGGCCCAGTTCTCTTACTCAGAGATAAGCAACTGGTCATCCAGACATGAGAGCTGCCACATCCTCCCTCATCCAGGTCTCAGGTCACTTCAAGTTGGTCACATCACACTTAGGTCCAAGCAGACAGAGTCCACAGCAACGCCAGTGTCTACAGAAGTGCATGCGTGTGGGCAGTACATGTGCGTAAGGATCCTGACTTGGGCTGTGGAGATCCTGACTCACAGTGGCCATAGCAGCACCACCACAGACCATGGTCTCCAAGGCTCTGACCTTGAGGAGGCATACTGCAGGGCTTTCCTAAAAAGGGTGGATATGAACCACCAAGATCCCTGCTAGGAGTGAGTAACCATGTGTAGTACCCAGAGACGTGTGTGTGGTGTGTAAATATGTGTCTGTAAGCATCAAAATCCTTCCTAAAATGTATCAGCTTGAAGTGCCAGTTTGCATGCAGATAAAATAGGGAAAAGGACATGTGGCTTGGGCTGCAGTTGGGACAGGAGGGCTAAGGCTTTGTCCTGTGCTGCCCCCCCCCCATCTGAAATCATTTCAATAACTTAATTTTCCCGAACCCGGTGGACTCTATGCAAGTTAGTGTGCTTGCTTTCTTCTTCTGAGTGTTTCTTCCTATACACGTACTCTCCACAGACATCTCTACTATCAACATATTTATAATACTTCCCTCCTGACGTGCCACTTCCTAGACACCCAGGCACTGGACTCAAACAACACAACAGTGCAACCACAAAAATGCTCCTGACGTGGCCTAACTGGGCCACAAAGGCGAAGCCAGTAAGCTTTGGATCTTATCAGCAAGTCTAAAGGGAGATCCTGAGAGCACTACTGTAGCAAACAGACAGTACTTACCTAAACATCACCACCTCTGGGAAATTATTTTAAAAGCTAGTTTATTTAGATTACAATGCTACTTCTCAAAACCTCATTGAGTTGACGCTAATGTAAAGCCTCAATGCTATATAGGAGTGCCATCAGTCATTTGCATACAGTCTGTGTATTTGTGGATCCAGCTCCATTAACTAACGAAGGACTTCGACAGCTACATGGAACATCACCCCATTCTTCACAAGACTTCCAGATCCATCCTGCTAGGAGTCTCTAAGAAAGAGCCCTGATGTGTGAGGACTGGGCTTTCTATTTGCTCTATAACTTTCTTCATTATAGGGACCAGGGCCTACTTAAATGCCTCTGCTGGAAATCACTGTGTGCCAGCCACAAAGGCCTGGAAGACAATTTGATCGACTCCCAGCTTTCTGACTGGCTCTGGGCCTGTCACTCTTTGTGGGAGCAGACAGTCTCCTCTTTTCCCCATGGAGCGACTGGTGGGTTCAAACTGCTAACCTTGTAGTCAGTCAGCAGCCCAACTTGTCACCCACTGCGCCACCAGGGCTCTTCCGAGGAAACCGATGCTTGAGAAGATGATAATCAAAGAGCAGCAATAGAGACTTAGAATGACATCAATATTAAGCACTGCCGTTCTTTATAAAGGTGGGGGGGAAAATCACAACTAAGACAGGGCTTGACTAGAAATATCTGTGTCAAATGTAGCTCCTGTCATGACAAAGCTGTACTACAGATGCCTGTAAAACTCGGATGGAACGTGAAGGTGATGTGACTTTGAGCCCTCATCGCAACTCATTCTAAAAGGAGATAAAATCTGTTCAGCTCCACTGATGTTTAAAGTCAGGTGCTCTTACAAACCCCAGTTGTATTGAATTCACTTTTCTAAAACCAAATGTAATAGATGGTTTGGAAAGCATAAAATGGTGACAAATTACGTTTCAATTGGGAAATGAAGCATTTTATATTAAGTTGTCTCATAAAACCAAATAACCCTTAAAACAAACAAACAAAATAGTAAGCAGACTGCTTTCATGTCCTGACATCTGCTTAGACAGGCAGAGGTGGAGAACAAATAAGAAATCCTAATAAGACATACTATGCTCCTAGCCAAAAACCCTGAAAAATACACGCTGTGCAGCCTACCTGGTCTATTCTGGATGTCCCAGCTGCAGTGCACCAACTATCTTGGAGTGACTCTGAGCCCCAAGCTGGCAACTGCAAACTAGATCTCACCTTCAATAGCATAGAAGTTTACATCAGAAAGGAGCAGTTCTCTTCCCAATATCCACCCACAACCGAAAAAGGAACAACAACAGCAACAAAACAAATTCCTGCTATCTTGTATCTTTTGTCTTGTCCTCTAATGGTTTTAGAGCAAAAAAACAAATAGAAGGCTTTTGAAATAGCCATCAGGAAAGTTCATTAACTGGCAACATCAATAACATACAAGGCCTAATGAAAATCTAAGCACATTCAGTATGGGGCCATATTTAGAAAACAATCACTGAAGCAGCTGAGATAAATACAAATTTGATGTTTAAAAAAATGAGGGCCCATCATCACAGCTGTGGCATTTTCTAATACACGTACATCTGATCAGAGACAAATCTATGCACCATCACAATGGTGGCACTTTGGGTCTAGCTAGCTCATACGCGAGCTGCAGCTTGGTGGACTACAGAAGACATTGAGCATTAAGAAGCGGCCTTCTCTACCAAGAATCATGGCAGGTTTTCTCTCCCCCTTAGGAAGCTGAATCTCTATTGTGCTAGTAGAGAAATGTTTCCATATTGCTCAGTTACATCTTTTGAAAAACTACATTCTACATTGAAAAAGTGGAACATTTCTTTCATTTCCTAACTTTTACATAGGAAGACTACCACCCTCCACCCCAAGCAGTTCTTTTTAAAGATTGCCATTTTTGAAGTCCTCATTTACATACCATTCTTACCTGTAAGGGTAAGAGTGTGTTACTATTGTTGTCTGTTCGGAACACGTTATCTTCGATCCAAGATTTTGGAGCCAGCGAAGGTGTCGAGCGAGTGAACTTCGGTGGTGCTATGACATTACCAGAGAACGGTTTCTTCAAGGGTGAAATCTGACTCAGAGTTCCCGGAATTCCCATGTTTCCAGTGCGCCGGTGATCTCTGCCATGCATTGCTCCCCAGGACATACTTCCAGTGCCCCAGCCACTGCTCTGATGGGTGCTCCAAGGAGACTGCTTCAGAAGAGGCTGAAGAAACACACAGCCGCCGTTTAAAGCACGGGCATTTCACTCTATCCAGATATAAACGAAGAACTGAGAATACCCAAGTGAAATCCACCAAGGCTACGAGATACACCTTGCCTAGTTTGCAAACAAGTAAATAAAGGCTTGCGATCTTGCTACATTGCAAACATGTATTCAGTGCTGTGGGTACATTTTCACTGTCTTGTTGGCCATAAATTATGAGGGCCAAGCAGACACTTTGTGGCAACTACTAAAATTAAGAATCACCCCCAACCATCCTTTTCCAGGGGAAACTATAGGCATGATAAGTATTTGGAGTGGGGGGTGGGGGGTAGAGGGACACACACTTTAAATAGATGTATTTAAGTTGAGGGATCTTAAAGCAACCACAATCTGCTAGGTACAAGACTAAATACAGGGTTCTTCATTAACTAACATTTCCCAGTCACGTGAGTTAAGTATTTAGGCCTTCGGAAAATTCCAAACCACGTTGTAAACATTAGCCAAGGTGGACACTGGCAATGCTTGATGTTCCTCTGTGGCATGGATTAGATATGGCCTTTAGAAGAGGAACAAAATAAAACATTCCCCCCAAACAGCCATTTAAAACATTCCAAGTATTTTATTCCAGCTACCTTTCTGATGTAGGTAGGGGGTGTTTGCCTCTATTTCACTAATTATCCATGCACACTAGTAAGTAATTATCTGATGTTACCCCTAGGTGGACCCACAGAGATCTAACAAACAACTGGGTGTTTGGATTCTTCTAGTAGGAGGCTTCTAGAGACATGGCACTCCCCCACCCCACCCCACCCCCGCCCACACTTAGCACATTCATTTCCAAAAGTAAATTCTATTTCCATCAAGGCTGATTGTGACAAAAGTCAACTCAGTCTTCAGAGAATTGAAAATCCACCAGAAGACTGTCATTAGAGGACCCCCCCCCCCACCAATACTCTGAAGATTTTAAATTAAGGATTTCTTTTTTAATAACTTGGACTGAGGTTTAGCAAAAGGAAGCATGGAACATGCAGTTACTATAAATCAATAAATACAGCACTCGATAAAGTCAGATCTGCTTCTTAAAAGACATCTTTTTGAAAACCATACCTACATACATCTTTTAAAAACTTGTACCTGTAATCCGAGTACTATATATACACTACCCTTTCCTTCATTCAAGGGCCTTGTTTCTTCCCTGAATTAGGCTCAGGGTTCAGTTCTCCAGGCAGGTAATTGTGTCTGCCCATGTACCCAAGTCAGACCCATCTTTTGCCCCTGAGCAGGTGAGAGAATAATGGATCTGGTTTCTAACTTCCTCTATCATTAATAACAGAAAACACCTAGGTTTTTCTGGGGCTAGTTTCTAGTTTGGAAAACAAAACAAAAACATGGCACTGAAAACACAAATGGGAAAGTGTTGCTGACGATTATGGAAATCGTGGAAAGGTGGCAGAGTCTTCCCAAATTTTCGAGTTATGCTCACTGGAGGCAAAATCCTCCTTCCTTGGGAGGAAATCAGAGATTGAGCACCATTCACGGGACTCGGACTCATTTCCACCGGGAGCTTATCCTCCTCTCCAAGGGGTTAACCCTTTAAAATGGGCAAAGTTCCGCGAGCAACTAACTACAGGTTTGAGGTCAAATTTCTCTTGGTCAATCCTTAACCACGTGACCCCAGATATGGAAATGACCTCAAGAAAAGCTGTCCTAAAGGAACTGCTGACCTGCTTAAAAACAAGCAGCACATACTCTTTTCAAAGTCAACTCACCCACCCAGCAGCCAGAGAAATCTGAATAGAGAATCGCCGAGATGTTCTGCATCACAAAGACGCCCCCCCTCCGCGCATAAAAAACCATTTAAGGCCTTTTCCAACCAAGGTGCCCAAGTGAAGCTACAATGTTGTGGTTGGGTGGCACCCGGTCGATTTCCAACTCGGTGCAATCCGGTCCTACAGGGCGGAGTAGAACCCTCCCTGGGCTGGATATTATTTTCCGAGCTCAGGCCGCCAGGTCTTTCTCCCGCAGAGCTTCCTGTGTGTGTATGGGGGGGGGGCAAACGGTGCAGCCCCCCTTTCTCTCCGTCGACGGCCCCCGGCCTTAAGCATGACACACCCCAAAATTCACGAAGGAAGTTCAGGTCAAAAGGTGGCCTTGACCCTCACGACTCGGACACGGACCCCCCGAGTGGCGCTTGGTTGTAAACTGCTTTTCTGGAGTCCGGGAAGCAGCGCCTCCCCACTCCCGAACCACCCGGGGGGCACGGGGTTCACCCCGCGGGGCCGCCGCTGCCCGGCTCGGGTTTCCAGTCATCTGACAGCTCGGCGGGGACGCGCCGGCGGGACGGGAGACGGACC